>NW_028300998.1:4661666-4981111 GCF_049000335.1 Polistes dominula | reverse complement strand
TCGAAGACGTTTTATTATCGAAATTTTTATGATTGAGAAAGTAAGAACAAAAAATTATTCTCTTTCTATCCTTTAATTCATATTTTACTCCTCTGAAAAATGTTCATTTCTTTTTTATACTTTCCTTAACTTGAATTTATCGAAGTCATTAATAAAGAAATCGTTGTTAAATAAACGTCAGAAATTTATTTAAATTTTTTTCTTTTTTTAATAAATTAATCTTCTCTATCTCTCTCTCTCTCTCTCTCTCTCTCTCTCTCTCTCTCTCTCTCTCTCTCTCTCTCTGATATCATTGAATTAAAAAATTCATTCGAATTAATAAAATAGAATTATATTCAATAGTTACAATTTATCAAACTACCAGGTATATATTAATTAATATGAACTAAGTATTTAAATTTTGAATTTGCATTTAATAAATATGCATCATTAAATTCATTTCTTTCGATTTCATTGATGTACGAAAACAGATCGTATAAAAAGAAAATTATTCATAAAATTAATTAAAGAAAATTTGTCATAATTTCAAAATATAATAAAGTGTATATCTTTAATTTTATATTTTTACTTTATGTTTTATTTAATAAATTAGTTAGAACTAATCGTACAAATAAATAAAAGAATCGTGAATACTATGAAAGAAAGTTGAATAAAAGAAAATGATTCTTCTTTCTCGAAAATTGCGTACGATTGACTTTAACTTGTACTATAAAACTTACATAGGTTGTATTCAATTAAAAGGACGATATTGCGCGAATTCGCACGAAACTTTTACTTTTCATTGTGACAAAGAGTAGACGGAAATTAAAAGGGGATCCTAAGGGTGGAAAAAGAAATTGACGCGAGAGTCTTTTGTGTTTGTCCATTGGTTCCAGTATATCGATATTCGAGTATGGGCCAGGAAAGAGGGAATGGGAGTATCGAGGATGTGGTAGTAGTTACTGTAACATTGATGGTGGTGTTTGAACCATAAAGAAAAGAACCGATGGTAAAAACCGATTGCAAGCTTGGGATTAATGAAAGAACACAGAGAATTCGACGTTAGGAATTTCGAGAATGAGTCTTTTGTCATACGAGTTTAAATCAAAAAAGGAATCAAAAAATGACAAAAGAAATGACCAATGACAATCAACTTTGAAATGAAATAAAAATAAAGAACAAAAAAAAGTAAGTGCAATTTTCGTGTATAAAAAAATTAAGTAAATTACGAGTAATTTTTATAACGTGAATGTTTTATAAAAAGCAAAAAAAGAACAAATAAATGGCAATTAACTTTCAAAAGACAAAAAAGAAATTGTAAAAAAGAATTTGTCGTACGAATTCAAAGAGTAAAATAAAGCGAATAACGATGAAACTAATTGTAAGAAGAAATGTATAAAGTATAAGTTAAAAAACGAAAAATACAGAATGACAAAAAAATATAAAACAAATCAATCGGTTCGTTAGCTTTTAAAGTTACATCCCCAGTCATCTATTTTCCCGTTTCATTAAATAAAAAATCACTCGTATAATTTACTTATCGCAGAGGTGGCGAAATCTTTCTTTCTTTCTTTTTTTCATCGATCGAAGAAAAACAGATTAATTTGGATAACGAAGCGATCAAATTCGAATGGCTGAGGATGGGGTAGGTGGGAAGGGAGTGGAATGTTCAAGAGGAATAAAATAAAAGATGGAAATGTAATTCTTTGAGAAGATTTTATTCTTTAACGGAATAGCTAACATAGTTAATTCCGATAGTATAGAAGAACAATGATGAATTGCATTGCTTTTGACATGGGGATGTTTTACAACAATGTATATTTTCAATAACGATAAGAATTCGTGTAATTACTTTAATAAAAAGTATTAAAATGAATATCTATGATGATTAAGGAAGATAGGGAGGGGGATGGGACGCTGGGTGGTAGTAGTTGGAATCCAAATTGCAAAGTAAAAGAAAAATCTTCGAGAGATAACGAGTCAATCACATTAAAGGTAGTACTTCAAGATTTCTATTTTGAAACAACGACCTATTTCATCCCTTTTTGTTAACGACGTACTTTATTCTCTCATTTTATTTATTTATTTGTTTAGTTCTTTCTCTTTCTCTAATTTCTCTAGTAAAATCTTATCTCTCGTTGTATATTTCCATCGAAATAACTATAAGAACATTAATAATAAATACATGACATCGTTGAGATTTTTACTCCCATTCTTAACAATCTACAATCAATCGTCATTTCGTAATTAAAAATTACTGCGATTGCTGTTAGATTTTCGAGATCTGTTCAAATATATAAATATATATATAAGTAAAATATCTATTCTTGTGATCTTAATTTTCGTAAAACTTCGATTAACAATTTGTTAATATCCTAAAAGTTACGATTAAAGATATACCACGGTAAGACGTTAAGTTTGTAAGTTTTACGAAGGGTAAGCCATTAAAACTGCGGCAAAGAGTGTCAACTGAATTTTACGATATTTTTTCTCTTTTCTTTTCTTCTTCTTCTTTTTCTTCTTCTTCTTCTTTTCCTTTTTTTTTCTTGTGTTATATTCTTTTTTCTTTTCCATCTTTTCGTACTCCGAAGAAACTTTCAGTCCATGGAGATCATAAATTTCTTTACGTCTTATGTGTTTCTGATGAGTGACTCGTAACGTTCTTTTGCAATCTCATAAAGCCATCTTGTTTTAACTTTTAAAAAGAAAAAGGAAAGAAAAGCAACAACAACAATAACAACAACTATTACAATAGTTTGAACAAGTTTCTTCGACGTTTGCTGTAATGTCATTAACGTAATCGAAACTATGTCACATCAACATAGTTTTTTCTTTCTCTCTCTCTCTCTCTCTCTCCCCCTCTCTCTAAAACATTTTGCAATTACGAATCGCAATGCAGGATGAGAGCTGTGCATACTAATCGACACACCTTTTGTTCCCATTAGTAACATTGGGTTAAATGGCGTTTCTAGTTATTATTGTTAATCGATATAACGATCCTTCGAGTCTAGGGAATTGCAATGTCACGAACTTGTTCGTGTCTAAGCGTAATTAAAAAGGGGGCAAAAATAAATGATTCATTACGATCCCTTAATTATTAATGTTTAAAAAGCACTTAACGCGTTACACCACCTAGACGATCGATAAAACTAACATAAGTAGAACATTCTTTTTTGACACAGCTTTCAAATAGCATTGTACACACGTGCACGCACACGCACTCCCCTTCCCGCGAACGTATGTCTGCAAAGTAGACTAAATTGTGTCGTAGAAAATTTCATTCAAATAATCTGACCTTTAAAAATAAATGAACGATATCTAGGTCTCAATTAGTTAACTTATATATTCATATACGTCATGTCAATGATTATTGTTCGAGTAGATTTTTATTCGTTAGCACTAGTTTCTTCGTATAGTAGTCATTGAACGCTTATGACACATATACAATTATATAATGATTCACACTAATTGTAAGATACGATCAGATAATTTGAAATACTTATAAGATATACCGATCAAAAAGTTACTAGAAACATCATTTATTTTCTTTTTTTTTTTTTTAAATTCTAATAACGAACCCTAATTATGAATAATAATTATTATAACGATGATGGTAATAAGAGAAAAATAGAAGAATAGAAAAGAAAAATCAATGATTAATTTAAATCAGGATTTTCCTTATCTCGCTAATAATAGAAGATATTTCAAGGATAGAATTTAGTTTCGTTGCATCGTTAGTCAAAATTTACCACAAATTACCAACTTCCAAAAATGTTAGAAGATACAAAAAAAAAGAGTAGAACGTTAGACTCGTGGTAACTGGAGTGAATCGATGCTTTGTTCGGTGCATTCATGTTTACACCTAAATCGTAGTGTTATCTAGAAGATAGAACGTTGAAAGTAAGTGCTTATACACCACCATCACGTACATACACTAACCACGAAGATTATCTTAATGACACTGGTCATTTACTCGGCGATCATCATGTAAATTTCAAATTCTAAGCAAACGCATTTTCTCACTGAATTTCTATTTGTTTTCTATTTCTAGTTTGCCTTTAAATTAAAATCATCGGGATATTGAAAATGAAAAATAAAAATTTATCTAACCGTGAAGTTGAAAAACATACAATTATAATATATAAAAGATATCTTAATTATATTTTGCAAGTTCGTTAGAACTGGTCATGATTGCTGCTGCTTGGTTACCGGTTCAAGTTATTTCAAGATCTCATTGCGAAAGCAATGGCGCCGACACGACCATTTTCTTAACGAGAATAAAATTAGCTTGCTAACGCTTAATACTTCGTCTTCTTTTTATTCGCGGAAAAGAACGTGGGCGATTAGTATCTATCTCGGTAATCATTCTTGACCTCGTTACCAACAAGACGGTTAATCCGTGATCTTGAAACTGATCGGTCAAATGGATCTTGAAAGGACAACAAAAAAATGAAGTAGACAAAAAATTACCAAGTAACGTTTATGTACTATTTAACTTGACATTTTAGTCGAATAAATTAGCTTCAAAGTTATTCGCGTATAATTATAACTTCGTTCACAAGAATCAAGAAAAATAAAAGAAAAAAAGAAATAAAGAAAAGAAAAGAAAAAGATAAGGAAAAATAAATGGTAAAATGGCTTGAAGAAATCTCTCGATCGTTGCATTACCTTCACAGCGTAGTCTCTTCCACTCGGATTACCATTTCCAGCTCCTCGAATCCTTTCTCCATTGAATCGTAGTAGTAGAGCACCATCCTAAGTAGGGAAAGAGAGAGAGAGAGAGAAAAGGAGTAGGTACTGTTGAAGGACGACGTCGGCAAGGAAGACAAAGTCGTATTGTCTATCGATGCTTGGTGTGCTAACAAGACAATGACATGGCGGTTCCTTTTAACAAACTAGAAAGAGAAAGAAAGAGAGAAAGATATGTTGGAAGCAGCAGCAGCATCAGCACCAGCAGCAGTAGCAGCAGTTTCAAGAACAGGAACAGGAGCAACGAAGAAAAAGAAGAAAAATAAGAGAGAACTCTCTGGCACCATTCGATGCCGTCTTTCATTGAAGGTCAGAGAATAGATTTGGTGTGGGCGAGGGAAACCTGCTGGAGAAGGTTGTGGAACATCGTTGGCACCGGCTCCCACTTAGCGGAGATTAATTCACGCTATTAGCCCCTCGATGGCACAATGCACGACTCGCCTAACAATAATAAACAAAGCCATAATTATGGTAAGCCGGCTGGAGTAGCCTGAAGCAACGGCATCCGTGTAGGATTCTCTCGACCGGCTCCTCGACCTTAACCTCTCTCTCTCTCTCTCTCACTCTCTCTCTCTCTTCCTCCTCCTCCTTTCCCCTTCTCTTATTCGTTCTCGCTTCCTGTCTGCATGAGCCAGATATCCAGGAGCGTTTCTACCTAAGCTCCTTGCACTTGGTGCACAATAGGGAGACGCAAGGTGTCGGTGTGTATGTGTAAATATTTCTACATATGTATATGTGTGTGTATATGAGTATAATGTGTGTGTATATGTGTATAGGTCTACGCAAATTCCTCCTAAGGCACTCTCCAACAGCGAATTTTGTACGTTGAAAAGAGTAAGAGAGAGAAAAAGAGAAAAAGAGAGAAAGAAAAAGAAAAAGAGACAGTCCCATAGTGTCGTGGCTCTCACGCCCTGCCAGGCTCCAGACTGAACCCTCTAAGCCCAGTGCCAGTCCAATCCTTTTGTACGCAAGGAAAAAAAAAATACAAGAGCTTGCTGAGACAGGAATTTATAGTGTATCCTGGCGCCCACCGGTGCAACACACCAACACGTTCAACAACCATTCTTAAACTCTTCCATCAGTACCATGTTCTTGGTCCCAGTATGTCCAGAGTGAATCCTCGAAAATCCTTTATGAACACGTTATACTTACTCTTTTACCTTCTTTCTTTTTCCTCTTTCGTTAACAAGATTTTCACATTTTCGAGACACGTAATCTTAGGGTAGAGAGTAGTAGAAAATATTTACTAAATTTAATGTTGATATATACATATATATTTAGGTCTTATGAAGTAAGCGATTGGACTACATCAACGCTTGAAGGAGAACGTTATCGTTGCCAGTTTTTCTTGCTCGCTAAGCGGAAAATTACCTTCAACTTGCTCCTTTTGCAAAAGACGTTTATACATTTTCCCTAGATCTACATATATATTATATATTTTATATATATATATATATATATATATATATATATATATATATATATATATGTATATACATATATAATATATAGACTATATTACTACGTGTGTATTATACATAGCGAACGGTTCCCTGAGGATCATCCGGTGCATCGAGGCGCGAGCCCGACTTCACGGCAGGACGCGTCCAATTATAGGCGTCCATTCGTTACGTGATCTCATTAAATCCCAAGAATCTCGAATTTCGATCCAACGAACCATCGCTCATCCTGGAACGCGTCCACGTTGATAATTCCAAAATTATCCTTCCGTTTTTGACAATAAGCAAGAATCATTTAACCTTTGATTCCAGAGAAATTCTTTAATCGATTAATGTTAAAATATGAAATGGATTTTGATTCAAAATTGAATGGTATATCAATGGAGACAGGAAGTCTTTGATAAATTATTCAATCATCGAAAATAATGTTAGGAAGTTGAATGCTCTTTTAATACAAATTAGGAAGAATGGATTTATTTGTTCATTAG
This sequence comes from Polistes dominula, assembly GCF_049000335.1. Lineage (NCBI taxonomy): Eukaryota > Metazoa > Arthropoda > Insecta > Hymenoptera > Vespidae > Polistes > Polistes dominula. The sequence continues at coordinate 4,974,435 of NW_028300998.1, read as the reverse complement.
ACAATTTAGATATTCACAATGAATTAAATCATTCTATTGAAATCAATAACATTTCAATTTTTAATTTATTTAAGCATTCAAATATAAAGCAAATAACTTTGAATTAATTTGATTGATATTTAAACTGAAATTAGGATAATAAACAAAAAGTAGAGAGAGAGAGAGAGAGAGAGAGAAATAATCATGTTTTTCTATGTATTTTCCAATAAATTTATTTGTTTTCTTTTTTTAACTTTACAATCAAAGCAATCCCACTCCTCACCCTTTATTCTATTTCTATTTACTTTTCTCTCTTTATATTTTTTCTTTCTTTATTTTTTTAAAACTTTTCCTGTGTGTTATTAATGAAAATTCAGGATACGGCCAATTTGGAAATATATCTTCCCGTTTTCAATTTTCAAGGATCATAGTTCGCAACAGAGTTCGACGGTACTTTCAACTCTCGCTCGCACTATTCGTCCCAACGAAATTTTCCATTCGAGCACTCGAGTGTCCTCAGCATTGGTCTCGAAAAAAACCACCAACATAGTCGGTCGTTGGGTCGGTCATTCTGTTGGTTGGGTAGTTGGTTGGTTGGTTGGTTGGTTGGTTGGTTGGTTGGTTGGTTGGTTGGTTAGCTGGTCGGTTGGTTGTGGTGGTGATGTGCACTGGTACAGATTAATTCGTGTCAAAGCTAGTCCAACTGGAAATCGTATTTCTCCTATTGTATTATTTCTCTGTTGAATTCGACTCCCAAAAATCTCCAATAGATAAGCTTGATAAATCTGCTTCTTTTAGGATTTCCTCGATGTGAATAGAATAAAATGAGGAATTTAATTGGATACCTTGGTATAATATAATATAAATACAAACAAAATCAGTGTTTTCTAATCTTCCCACGAATCACTTTACAAAATTGCCTGTAAATTGTAGGAAAAAGGAAACACGTGAAAAAAAAAGAAACAAACGGGGACTAATTGTAAGAAAAAGTGACTAACGTGAGAAGACTTTTAAAGAAAGGAAGAAAGTTAGCGCGCGAAAATGGCGCCAGCAAATGGCGAATAATTGAGTGAAGCCACACGTCCTCTACGTAAGCTTTACTTCCATCTCTTTTTTCTTCATATACTTTCTCACTGTCTTTCGCTGTCTCTCACTTTCTCTCTCTCTCTCTCTCTCTCTCTCTCTCTTTCTCTTTCTCTTCATCCTTAGTCCCCGGTCTCTGACACCGAGGCTAATGGTTTAATCCTAACATGGATGTTAACCAGATTACCGACCGAGGGCCGCTCGTGCGGCGAACATTTACCGTGGTTTCTACGAACAAATTAGCCGCGATTACATGGATAATGGTGGAAGGGTTGATAGCCACGATGCACGAGCACCGAAGCAAACCTGACACGTCGAAGCTGCCTACAATTTCCAATGTTCTCGTCCTGAGTGATAACATCCTCACAATCGACTCAAATCTTTTTCATTTCAAATTTTCATTCCTATACCTGACAAGAAACTACTTTATCGTTCTAATTTTAATTTTTGACAAAAATTGAAAAACAAATGTTTAATTAATACAAACATTATTACTACGAACGTTCATTAAATTTTATTTGAAGATTTGTCCACGATACTCGATAAAATAAATTCAAATTAATATTGTTAGAATTTTTTTTATCATCGCTTTGTACTCATTTCAATTCGATATCTAATAAGTTTCCGATAATTCAAACATCTCTAGTACAGTACTTCAAATGTTCTTTTAGTCAGAATTCTTTCCACGGCACTCGAAATAATAAATTCAAACTCGTCATAACAAATTTTGATCACCACTTTGTACTTACTTTTCATTCCATTACAACCTGAGATAAGAATGAGAGAAAGATATAAAACTACATTTCTTTGATTTTTATTCCAATCTCTCAAGAAGATGGCAAAAGAGTAAAAATATCACGGCTTCTGCCGTTAGCACTGTGGACGAATAAAAGTGGTTGGTTATTATATTGCCCTTAAATTATGCCGTCATAAAAACACGATGAGGGTGCCGTGACCGAAGGTATCCTCAACAAATGGAACAAAAAGTCATAAGGGGAACAAAAAATAATATTACACGGATGGTGGCTAGTAACAAAAAAAAAGTCACTCAACTTTCTTCCTTACACTTTTCACCATTATTTTGAACAAATTTTCATTGATATTATTATTACTTTGTAAGATATTATCTTGATGACATCGATATTATTCTTGTAAATAACAATTTCTACAAAACTTCTTAAACAATTTTAAAATCCATCCACACCAACACTCTCATTTTCGCGAATCATCTCAGATTTATATTACAAGAAGGTAAAAGTCGAATAGGTGTATGGTTTAACTTTCTTTTCAAGTCTCCCTTTTCTCTCTTATTGTTAGTATCGTTATTTTCGTTGTCTTTTCTTCATACCCATTTCGTAGCTTCGAAATAAAACAAATTCTCATTTCCTGAGTTTCTCAAGTAACTCGAGGAAAAGTCTTCAAGAAGAAACGAACTTCATTTCGCACGGAATGAAGTCATCTACCTCTGATGGCTATGTAAGAGTGTGAGAAAGAATGAGAGAAAGAGAGAAAGAGAGAGAAAGAACGAAACGGAGATAGAAAAAGATTCGCGGTTTAGAAAGAAGATAAACGTAGGAACGAACAACCTCAGGACGGAAGTGGAATTTCTTCTTTTTCTTCTTCTACTTCTTTTTCTTTTTCTTCTTCTTCTTCTTCTGCTTCTTCTTCTTCTGCGTATATATTGTTTATTTTATATTATTTTTTTTTTGTCTACGTCTCCTCATCGTTTTTGTTTTTTTCTTCAGTGTGTTGAGGAGAAACGAAAGGACTTGAAACATTCCGCGGGTGAGTCTCTCTTACGAGACAAACCGTGCTGTCTTTTTCTCTCTCTCTTGGTTAAAACACTCACTACAAGTTTCTTTTTCTTGCTTCTTTCTACTTTCCATCCCCACGCCCCTCTTTCTCGTTTCCCCTCCTCTGACATAGAATAGGCCTCGTGGGCAATTATCATCACAGAATACCACCGGTTACCGCTAGGAACAACAACGACTCTCCCATGAAACACCTGGAATATCCACGATCCTTAACGATCCTTTTGCTAGCTTCCTTACGAGCTACCGCTAAGTGATACACTCTTTTCTTTTCGACTTTTCCAAGAAATCCGTGAAACCGTCTTCTCTCTCTTTCTTCTTGGGTGGTCCTTTACCCAAAAAATATCTCTTATTAAAGAAACCTGAATTTCAACTACTGAACTTCTACCAAATGTTTATTCTTTTGTCATTTATTTACAAATAAATTTCTATCATTTCGATGAGAAACAATTTGATTTCATATTTTGTTTTATTTTAAAACCTGATATATGTGAATAAAAGTAAATAACAAATATATCGTTTTAAAAACGTCTTAGGTTAGTTTAAATAAAATGAAATAAGTAAAAAGGAATGGAACATGAAATGACGAGGACGACGACGATTATGGGCGAATATAAGTCCGATTAGGAAAAAACAAACACAAAAACAACAAAAAATATACTAAATAAAAATAAAAATAGGAGAAATGAAAGATACAAAAAAAAATATAATAGACAACAAGACGACAATCTTGGCAAGGTCCTAATCGTTTCCAAGATTTCCTCGACTAGTTTTTCGTTCAAAGGAAAGAAAAAAAAACTATTGCCCTCTCTCCCCATCCCTCTTTGCCTCTTTTTCTCTCTTTGTTTCTTTCTTTCTTTCTTATATTTTATCCCCCCCTCCCCTTCCTTCTCTTTTTCCCTGTTTTCTCGATCAAAAGCATACCACTTGAACGTTTATTTCTGCCCTGTCCAGATGATGAAGCACGGTTGGGACAATTACGTGAGGTACGCCTGGGGGAAAAACGAGCTAAGGCCGATCACGAAGAAGGGCCACAGCGCCAGTATCTTCGGCACGTCCACGATGGGTGCGACCATAGTCGATGGTCTGGATACCCTTTACATCATGGGTTTGCACGATGAGTTCAAGCAAGGCAGGGATTGGATTGCCGAGAACCTGGATTTCGATATTGTGAGTATCATTTTTGCTTCCCTACTTATGTTACACTTTTTTTTATTTTACTTCCTTTCTTTTCTTTTCTTTTTTTTTTTCCTTATTTTTCTCTGGTCAAGTTGAAGTGAATTTCATCCAGGTAGCTTTCGAAAAGATTGCCTTCGAAAATGGATTCTTTTCATGTTGCACACTAGCACGATATGTTTTAAACTGCTTTCGACGGCACCGTTTCTCTCAAGGAAAACGATCTCACGACATGAAAGCTCATGATATAATACATCGTTGTTTCGTGTTTTATCAAATGTAAAAATATTGTTTTCAAGAATTATTTATTATCTTTCTAAATTTTATATTCTAATCTAGACAATGAGATTAAGATCATAGAATTGATTATATTTGTCGTTTTGATCAATAGTAACGTTATCAATTTCTTTTATTTTGTGTTTGAAAAATCTGAAATTAGGTAATACCATAGTTAAAAAAATTAGACTCACATCGCCCCAGTTCATATTAATATATACATAATTTTAATTTCTAAGTGAATGCATAATACAAATAATTTTTTTTTTTATTATTCCTATAATAGTTTAGACAAAATTTAAGAAAAAATATAAATAATACATCACTCACAATTTGTATTCTTTTGTTAGTTTTTATATAAAAATATAGAATTAGATAATATCATATTTAAAAAAAAAAAAAATTAAATTCACCACTGCTCATATTACAACCTATCAAATCATAATCTCTTAAAGAAATACATCATTAAAATATTTTCTACTATTCGTAATAATAGTTTAGAAAAAAATAAAGAAAGAATCGATTAACATTAATTTTAAACGGTTAGAGAGAAAGAAAATGTATAAACATCTATAAACACTGGAACAATGTTTATAAAATCAACATACATATTATATACAACATATGACCGTGTATGTGTATATGTGTATGTGTATACTTCGAAAGAAGCCAAAAGCAATTTCGTCTCGTGTCAACTTTTCGTAGAGTTTGGCGTCGTACCTTCGATACATCGTGCGTCGAATCCAACCTTTGCAAATCCCGATGGAACGAACATACGTATGGTGTACACGGTATGTAAGAACGGAAAGACTTCTTCTTCTTCTCTTTATTTTTCTTCTACATAGGCCGATACGAAAAGGCCGTGTAGAAAAAGGATAAAGGGAAGAAAGGTGTCGAAGGAAACCATCTAGCACATTTTGCACCGTAAAGAAGCACGGAAATGTGTTTGCTCAAAAGTCGCGACTTCGAGGGCAAACCTTTTCGATTTTCTCACAGCATGAACCAACTACTAGATTTGATATAAGAAAAAAGGGAAAAAGAGAAAGAGAAAGAGAGAGAGAGAGAAAAAAAATGACATCATTTTTATAGAACAGCATGATCGTAACAAGAACTTTAGATAAATTTCGATGTTAAATTTTTCTTCGAAAATATTATTATCTTACTTTTGTATAATACTTTATCGTTCAATTAATTTAATATCGATGTTAATCAATAATAATTTAATTTATCATCGATGTAGTAAATAGGCCAACAACGTTTAAGTGATTTTCGATATCAATTAAATTCTATTTTTCGAACATTTTTAATCTAATAATCGTTTTAAATTGTAATATATTTTCTAAACGATAATGAAATAGAATTTTGATAAATATGAACGAACAAAAAATTGTTGGGCCTATCCTATGCAATGTATAGATAATATCTTATAATATAGATAACCGTGAGAATATCGTTTAATATAAATTAAAAATCAGCGTATCCTTGAGGGGGAAAAAAACACATAGCGAAACTGTCGAGCAGGATAAAAAGTAGGTCGAGAATTTCGAGAACGCAAACCTGATTTCTACGTTCTTTTTTCGTACTTTAAAAATCGTTTTCTCTCTCGGCGCGTTCCACTTTTTTGATCGTGTTATAAATAAAATCTGTACTCATCTATTTATCGAAAAAAAGGGTGAGAGAGAGAGAGAGAGAGAAAAGAGAGAGAGAAGAAAAGTATTCAAAAGCAAAATCATTTACACGATCGATAAAATGATCATCTAATATTATTTTCTATATCATACAATTATAAATTTTAAATTATTCGCTCTATCAATCAGCAAGACAACAAGAATCAATAAAAAAAAAAAAAAACAATGAAAAATACGCAGTTAAAAAATTACGTATGAATTACCTTAATTGTATCAACGCTTAAAAAAAAAAAAAAAAAAAAAAAAAAAAAAAAAAAAAAGAAAAGAAAAAAAAAAGAATAATTTAACTCTGATTAAGATATTATATTATAAATTGATCGATATGTAAATCAATGTCTGCGTGTATTTCTCTAGCAGGAACCTAAACTGCGAATAAACTTTAGCTATGGCATTTTCCTTGCTGGCAGTTCCATAAGTAGCAGACTGGAAACTTAGCTTGGTTTATCCGAACTTAGGTAACAGGGTGGCATACAGAGTTGGTGTGTTCGACGGTGTTGAAAGTTTTGGTAGGGAGTAGAAGTATGAGAAGGATGGAAGACAGGACTGAGAAGAGGGTTTGAGAGTGCAACGAAAGCTCGAGTCCTAACACCTCAGTTGAGTTTTCTGTCCCTCTCTCTCTCTCTCTCTCTCTCTATTACTCTCGTTTTCTCTTTCTCACTCTTACGTTGTATTAAGGCGAATTTCTAAGTGGATAACTTGCCGTATTAGCCAACCGTGTGGCACCTTTCCTCACGTTAACCGGCCTGTCACACCTGCCAGAATCTCTGCCCACCGTTCTGTTCGTTTTAGTTTGCCCACGAATACGATTCTCTCTTACTCTCTTTACTCTTCGCCTATCCTAGAAACTTTGCAAACACGATTTTCGAATTTAACACCCAACCAACTGCTGAACGTTTTGTTATTAGACTTTACGTTAATGGGATTATAAAGATCTCAAAAGTGTTTCTAGAAAATCGTACGTATTAATTTATCTCCCTTATTATATACTTCTCTTTATTTATTTTTATTTTCGTGTTTTTTTATTTCTATACATACTTTTATTATTTCTGCTTATTTTTTATCGAATTATAGAAATGATATATAATTGATATGTTTAAAAAAAAAAAATAATACAAATACTGGAGTACTCTGTCAAATTAATATTCCTTTTTCCTTTTTTTTTTCATAATAGATCCAAGTGATGTTTTAATTATGAATGCTTTTGGTTCTTTTATATATATATATATATATATTTTTCATTAATTTCTTGAGCTATATTAACGTTAATATTTCCTTCAGCGTTTTTCAAACGTTAAGAGAGGCCAAGGACTCTCGCACAAAGGAACGCAATTCTGCTTGAAATATACGTTCAAGTTATTGCAAGAAGGATCACTCGCGATTAATCGCCTAGAAAGATTAGAAAGTTCCGGTAAAAGTATTTTTTATGATGTTGGAAAAATACCGGGGAGCTATAAGGCCGGCATTTTTTCCCTACGTTCAAGCTAAAATCGCCTTTCATTGTCGGCAATACCAACTTGAAAAGGTAACAAAAAAATTACGTCAGCTAAATTCCATTCGATTTTTTTTTTATTTTCTTCAGACCTCACTCCCCAGGACCCACCTATTTTTTTTTTTTGCCCCATTCAAAGCAAAACCACAAAATTTTTATCGATAAAAAAATTGTTCTTCTTCCTCTTCTTTTCTATTATATTTCGAACGTATAAAAATAATTTTTCATTTTATTTTTGTGTTCTATTAAAATTTCGAGCAATTGAGAATACAATTTTTCTTGTTTATCAATCAACCGTCAGTATTATGATTTATAAAGTAAAAAAAGTTACCATGATTTTGTTACCAACAAGGCGAGAATCGAAGGTATTTTCTGTTCGAGTTTCTATAAACGCGTTCCCGATTCCAAAGGCCGATAACTTTGCCACAAAGGGATTCAACTGCTAAGAAAGTTAAACGAGAAAGGGCCCATCATGTTATACAAAAATGAAATCTTGTCGCAATTTAAAAAAGAAACAAGAAAAGAAAGAACACACACACAAACAAACATCAGAAGTAACAAAACTGAATGGGTTAAAACAAAAATCATAATCGTCTTATCAGAATGAACAATAATAGATTGCAAAAATATTTAATAATAGTTTTTTTTGTTTTTTTTTTTTGTAAATTGAGAAAATTTACGATATCCTTCGGAAGTAATTTTCTTAATACACTTTTATAAATTAGACGAAAATTTTCTAAAAAAAAAAAAAAATCGACTAAACGATTTTGCTTTATCTCACTTCTCCCTTGTGAATATCATTGATCGTTGTTGTGGTGCACATGAATAAATGAAATGAAATGAAATAAAATAAAATAAAATAAAAAAAGGAACATACTACACAAGTTCTCAGAAAGAAGAATCGATCGAGCCCGCGTATTTCGTAGTAATACTTATTTGAAAAAAGGTGAACCAAGAAGGAACGTCCCAGACGCATTTATAATACTCCCGTGCATTTAAGGTTCTACTCCTCCTTATATGCGTTTTGTAAAACGTGCACGTTCAGACACCCAGAATGTTTCTTTTTACTTTTTTTGTTTGTTTGTTATTTTTTATTATTTCTCTTTTTGCTTCTTAACATTCGTTATGATTTTTTTTCCTTTGTGCGGTTCGAACTCGAGATGCCTAAAACCATTGCGCACGAGTATCAAAACGTTTACTATATTTTAGAAAAATTGTATATTAACATTATTCTCATAATTAAATGTACTTTATGAATTATATAGTCTTAATTACTTTTCCTTTTACAAATTTGAGTGGTCTGTTTCCTATTTTGCGTTTCTGTATTATTAAATTGTATAAATTTAAAAAAATATATATATTAATTATTGCGTCATTCGAAATATAATAAAATTAGTATCTTTTGATTGAACCTAAACGATATAATAGTATAGTAAAGAAATAGGATATAATATTATTATTATAATGCAATATGTAATCAATTAAAATTTGACATTATTCATAATACGTATAATTATTATAATATATTTAATACCAACATAAACAAATATTTTATATATTTTAAATATCATTTTTAAATTATGCGATTCTTCGAAAAAGATGACCACTCATAATTCTGGTCTTTTTACCCTCTCATGCGAGTCACTTTGGAATTAGCAAATTAATTATGCTCTTTCATTCGCACCGTCATTTTTTATTTCCTTACGATACCATATAGTCTCTCTCTTTCTCTCTTTTTAATTCCTAATTTTGTATGTCTTTTCCACGAACATAAAAATGTAAAACAGAAGTTATTTCATTTTTTTTTTTTGCTTTGAATATACTTTTGCACATTACTCACTCGAATGTTGTTCGTCGTTCATAATGTTTCTCTCCCCCTCTTTTCCTCATCATTATTTTTTTAAATCATGTAAAACCGATCATCCATCATTAAAAAAATATCAAAAAAAACTCAAACATACTTTTATTTCTCGATTATATCCATTTCGAATTTTGAAACTAACAAAGTGAAGAAGAAGAAGAAGAAGAAACATAAGTAAGGTATGAAAAAGCATCATGTAGCGAACTTTCTCTCTTGCGTTTTGAAAGATGACGAATCCGTACTTATGTGCCTGAAATTCCGAGATATAGAGCAGGAAAGAGAAAAGAAAAGAAAATCCTTCGGGAAAAAGTGAACGAGGAATAAATACGCTCGCGTAAGTATTCTCTTTTAACGTAAAAAAGAAAACTGAAAAAAACCGTACAAAAAAGTAAAAAAGTAACAAGAACAAAAAAAGAAATAAATGAGGAAGGAAAGCCTTCAATAACGAAGGAAAACTTATTAAAGTAAATGAAAGTTTAAATGGGCGGCGATGTGGAATTGCGAAAACGAAAAAAGGAAAAAAGTCAAAAAGCGGGTATACCCTTTGAAGACCGAAAAAAATATTGGGAAACTATCGTTGATTTAATCATCATAATTCAACCTGCTAAAAGTGATTTATTTTCTTAATTTATATTATTCTTTTTTTTATCCTCTTTTCACTCATTGTTAAGTTATTATATTTTCACTTATTAATTAACTAACGATGCTACTAACGATCGGTCAACAACAACAACAAAATAACGAAAAATAATCCTAAAAATTAATTATTATTATTATATTATTATTATGAATTATAATGAACCCGCTGCGAAGTTATGGAATAAGAATAAGCCGTATTTTCGTCCCTGCTTGTGATAAAATGGAAGAAAACCCATAAAAGTAAAAAAACAAAATACTAATAATGATAATTAACAAAAATAACTATAGACAGACAAAAAAAATATCTATACCGTGGCATTAAATTGGTTACAACTCTGTAAATGCTATATTAAATAATTCCAATAAGAAAGTTGACAAAATATTTGAAAAAATAATAATATAATGGTAATTATTAAAGTGAGAATAATAATAATAATTAAAAAGAAATTCATTTTATCTTTTTCATTGATTTTAGATGAAAGAAATATTGAAAAATATTCAAACAAATATTTGTATCCCCATATATCCCCATACCCATAATGTATTTATTATTTTCGTTTTGTTTAGTAAATCAGTTTCTCTCCGGTCGTTACAGGATGAACGTCAAAGCCAAACGATAAACTCTAGCTTCAGTTTTGTTCCTTTTTAACTTGCTTTTGTATTAAGAGAGAAAGAGAAAGAGAGAGAAAATTTATACAATATCTAATTATAACTTAATTAATTTAATTAGTAACAAAAAAGTATCTTTTGCTAATTAGTGTAAGGTTTTTTTTTATGACAAAAAAAGACTTTGAAAAGAATATTCCTTTTGCATTTGTTGATATTACAAACGTTTCTAAAACAATAAATCAATGGGGAAACATATAATATGTAATTTTGATAAAAAGAAAAATATTTAAAAATCGTTTGATGATAAACTTTTTCGGAAAAACATTATTTTTATCTTATTATTTCAATTAAATTAAACACTTGCAATAATACGCAACGAAGAGAGTTAACAAACTTTGATAATAATGATAAGGAGCTACAAAAAAATATACATGTATATATATATATATATATATATATATATACATTTTCTAATTATTTGATAAAAAGAGATTGTTTAGAAGATTAATCGGTTTAATTCGATTAAAACTTATCTCGTCGAATACGTTGAAAAAGAAATGATTTATATGTAATGATAAAGAACTCGATCAAGATCGTGAACATAGTCGATCGTATATCAAAAGGATCGATGTTTCGTCCTGGTTCGTGATTGGTAGTGATCGTGTTGTATACATTGGAGGCTGAGTAGGTAGATCGCGTGTTAAAAGGAGGAAACTAGAATAAAGGAAGGAGGGAAGGAAGGAAGGAAGGAAGGAAGGAAGGAAGGAAGGAAGGAAGGAAATGGGACGAGAATAGGAGATCTACGAAGCAATCGGTTATGCCACTCCTGAGCCTCGCTTAACAGATACCACGATAGCAATCCAGTTCGATAGGAAACATATATCACCATCTCACTGATCTCCATGCCGAACTTGAGACGCGTGAACGCAGAAATACGAGCACAGTCTATCTACATGAAGTTCCATTTACAAAGATATATGTCCAAATATTTTAGTTCATTTCGTATGTTAAATGAATAAAGACATTTGTTAATTAAATAATCAAAAATTACTTATCATTGGATATCAAAGTTGTGTTAATTATAGTTAGAAATTTATTTTTATATTATTCTATAAAAACAAGTATTCATTTTATTTTTAGATATATTCTGGTCTTCTCAATGTTCAGTAATTCCCATGCAAAACTTTGGGACACGTGAACACATATATACGAGTAATAGTTATTTTACATGGTTTACACATATATTTAAGAATATTTCACTTTATTTTATTGCTAGATATTAAATCAATTAGAAAATTGATAATTTAAATAATCGAAAATTGCTTAAATGAATATCAAGATTGTTTTAATTATGGCTCAAAATATTTGTTATATTATTTATAGAAAAAAAATTTAATTCTAGTTACGCATGTACTTTTTTAAATATTTTCATAACGTGGATAAGGTTGTAGCATCATTTTACTTATTCCCCATGCCAAACTTGAGACGCGTGAACGCAGAAATATGAGTACAGTCTATCTGCATGGTGTCCCATTTCCAAAGAAATATGTCGAAATATTTTATTTCATTCTAAATATTAATTTAATTAGATTGTTGGTTAATTAAATAATTTGAGATTGCTTAAGATATTAAATTAATTAGAAAGTTGTTTAATCAAATATAATGTTTGTAAATTGTTCCAGTGAAACAACAAAAAATATATTTTTAACTATAAATGTAATTTCCGTGGTATAATTAAGTTCGTGGTATCATTTTATTTATTCCCATGCACAAACTTGAAACGTATGAGACCAGAAATACGAGCATAGTTATTTCTGTATACTGTTCTATTTCAAGAAAAAAAAATTATTGTATATATTCCATTCAAATCATTTTTTCTGAAATAATTAATTAATTCAAACGACTCTGAAATAAATTGTAAACAAATAAATGTGACAAAAGTATAACCAATTATTCTTTATTTCTTCATTAATTTCATTAAGCAAAATTCATTGAGTTAGTTCACCCGTATCTTAACTTAGGAAACTATCGATTCTATATCAAATGTTTGTATACTAATATGGTGGATGTATGAATACTAATATGGGAATGTAAACTCGTAATGATTTCGCGTTGAAATTGATACATTTGGTATAGTAATTTGATATTTAGTTTAGTTTTACGATACATTCCATCTATGAATATTTATTAAAATAATAACACTATATTAACTACTAATTGCGTCAATCGTTATGAATTGCAGTATACGAGTATATATTGAATATAATATCATCATTTAGTCTAAACTATTTATAATAATTTATTTCATTATATATTCAAATATATATTCAAATCAAATGTACATACTATTATTAATATACAAGTTTTTTACTTATTCATGTTATAGAAAGAATAAATAATATAACAATAATTTGAATTTAAAGAATGATGATAAAAAAAATAAAATTATAACAATAAATTAGGTTAATCAATATACATAATCATTGATTTATTTGACCTAAAATCGTTAAACGTGTTTACCTATTAAATTTTGTTTCTCTTGTCTGAGAATTTGAACGTTTCTGCATTAATATTGTTTAACTCAAATCCGTGAATCAACATACATATATCGACTGGTAGCTTATCAAGGAGACCCTTTGATACCAATACAAACGTTCGTTTGCCGAGTTCATCGAATCTCACTAGTACTCTAGAGGTCTTTACCTTGTGCGAAACATCATTCTAGATCAATAACGTTTTACCTTGCGTGACAATTTGAATTACTGTGTTATTACTACTGATCTCTTCGACATAAACGTTACTACGTTTTCTTTGTGACAAAGGAAAAAGGGAATTCCTATTGAACTGACTGCTTCTCTATTTACATAAAAAATTCCTAATTATTATAGTTTAGATATTACATGCTAATTTATTTCTTTTTATTATTAAAAAGTTATTTTCGCGTTTATCATTATGATTCTTGACGTCTTTTTTATTTGCCCCAATATTTTTTGTTATTCGTATAGGATATATATTTTAATTATTAAAAACACTTTTAATCGTTCTCATCTTCGATGGTTTTTTGTTCCATACCACGAAATGTTTCGAATAATTATTGAATTGTATCATTGAGTTAATTATTTTTCGTATAAAAATATGATTTAGATTTGAAATAATTTCTGTTATTTTACATGACAATTAATAATGTATACAATAAAATCACGTTAATTTACTATTTACCTATGACCACTATACAAACATAAATTCGACAATGGCAAATAATAAAAATAATAATATAACTGAAAATAAAATTAATACCAATTTAATCCTTTACAATGTTTTATTACACGAGCCTGTGATTAGAATAAATATAAAGTTACATAAATTGCAATTATTTATGCACTAAACAAATAAATTTATATCTTTCCTAGATAAACGACATTCGATAATATTGGGAAAACAATAAAATTTCGAAAAGACAGACCACATGATGCAGTACTAGTATGACGATAATATCGTTCTTGAAAACCGTAACCATGGAATGTACTTGAAGATTGTTGATAAATCTTATAGAAAAGAAAGAAGATAGTACGTAGGGTAAAGACGAGTTCGTGCGGTTGCTCTATGATCAGGGATCTATGAATCGCCATATTCACATATATACACACACACACACACACACACACAGACAGACAGACACTCACTTTCTCATTCTTACTTTCTCAAAGGGCTGTCTCGAAAAGGGTGAAGAAGAGGAAGGGGGAGTAAATCGCGATTCAGCACCGACAAGAGGAGAAAGATATCTTCTTTAGAGCGGCTACTTGGTTGGTTGGTTTGGTTGGATGGTTGGTTGGTTGGATGGTTGGTTGGTTGGATGGTTGGTTGGTTGGTTGGTTGGTTGGTTGGTTGGTTGGACGGCATGCCGTGCTACCGAGCACCCCGGCCTCTTATCTAAAGTGCGAGCGTAATGTCTCTGTTCCAGAGACACTCCTCCTTACACCCCTCCCCTTTCTCTCTCTTTCTCTATTTTTATCTCTAGGAAGACGGGTACCAGATCTTCAAGACATTTATCGCGAATGAAAACTGTGATTAAATAAAAAAGAAGGAAAAAAAAAGAAATTTTTTAGATTTTGTATAACGTTAACTTGAGAAATTTATTAACCGTAGTAATTGTGCGTATTACTATTTTTATGTTAAATACTGAACAATTTGTTCGTTTCCTTTTTTATTTGATTGTAATATTAATTAGTGTCGTTATAGATTAATTAAATTCGATTAAATTTATCTAAGATACGTTATAATTAAAATTGAAAAAAGTTGTGTCAAACGATAATTAAAATGTATAAAATTGATTAGAAATAATGATTCTTATTGTATGGATTTTTAAGTTTATGTACATAAATATTCAAAATATTTCAACAATAAAGTAACGCATTTTATTGCACGAAAAATATCGCGATAACCTTTTAGTTCATACCACAGGTTCTTCCGAACAAGCTGCAACATAGTATTGTAGTCTCACATCTTTTACGCAGCGGGTGGAAACCACAGACAGATAGTTTCTAGACATCAAAGATATTTTACGAACACTCTCTAACTTACTTCCTTTCTCTTGATCTCTCTTTCATCTCGAAGTGATTAATTACAGTAAAATTTAATCCTTTATATTATAATATAATTGTATACGTGTTTAAACAGAAATTAAATAACAATCGTAGAGCTTAATAATCTGTAAGTGTAAAACTTGAAACATGATGTTCCGTTTCAAAATTGTAAAAAGAAATAAATCTTAAGCTCATCAGTTCTTAATTAAACAGAAAAAATAATTCTTAATAACACTTAAAACTAATCTTGTTTTTTCTTTTTTAAATATATTTCTCTATCACAGATTGTAAACAAATTTGTAGCTTCGTAAATTTTTAATTTTACAAATATAAATTAGCTTAAATATAATTTCAAATAATAAAAGTAGTTTCTTTTTTTTTTTAGAATGCTTACAAACTTTTCTAACTAATTACTTATACAATTTTAATTTATTAATAGTTTCTTTAGTGAAAAAAAGAAATAAACAAAATTTGTAAATTACACATGAATTCAAAATTACGTGGGAACTACCAATTATATGTTTCTCTCTCTCTCTCTCTCTCTCTCTCTCTCTCTCTCTCTCTCTCTCTCTCTCTTTTCTCTCTGTTCTTCTTCCTTCAACCTTTATCCCTAAATCTCGAGAAACCTTTGAAGATTTTTGATCAACGCCTCGCACCGAGAATACACTAACGGATGGTACGATCGTAATGATAACGCGTAACACTCTTGTCGAAACTTGTTACAGCCGGAAGTGCTTCCGTGACTATCTCACGATTTTGCAACATTGCTGCTTGTAAGCCTTTACAAGTGGGTCGAGAACACGCGAGTGAATTTTCGTTATCGCTATTACCTTGTCTTTCATTTTCTCTCCCTTTCTCCCTCTCTCTCTCTCTCTCTCTCTCTCTCTCTCTCCAATTATCTTTACTCTTATCTTTATACTCTATTACAAATCGTCGAGAATTTTTAATCGTCAAGTTACGTTTAAATCAAATTACTTCTAATTCATCTATTTATTCATATACAATTGTTTTTCGTTTTCTCGCTTTTTATTGAAATTTCATGTTCTTAGACAACGTTTAAATAACGATAAAATTTTATGAAACGTCATGAAAAGGAAGAGAGAGAGAGAATGAGATAAAACACACAATCGATCGACAGTCTAACCAAATTATGGAAGGTTTTTGTGTTAGTGCGATATTAGTATGTAGAAGATACATCGATCGATAGTTATGGTGAGATGCGTTTATTTAAAAAAAACAATGAATGGGGTTGTGACATACGTTGAAAATGTTCAATATACTTCAAATGATTGTTAATTAATCCAAGAAAATGTATATTGTAATATAAATGCACTGAATATTAGTTTGACGTTTTGTTCTCTTTAAAATCTACCGTTAAATTGTCTTATTATCTTCTATAAAAGTTTTGGTATTGAATATTGTTTATATGACTTTCCGAAGAATAAATAGGTATAACGAAAACTTGACTTTCATTGAGGACAATCTATCAGTTTACTGTTGGATTTCGAAGAGGACGGTACGTCGAACTAATATTCCATACTTTTAGACTACAATATTCATTTCCTTCGATTAATTAACAATCATTGAAGGTATTTTTAAAAAAACTAATGTACTGCACTAATATTTTAGATCATTTAAACTAACAATACATTTATTTTAACGTTCTTGATCATTGATGACTATGAGTTAAAAATTTTCATTTAATTAAATATCAGATCGTAATTTTATAATATTCAAAGTTTATTAAAAGATATATAATTTGTAAACAAATGTAATTTATATTATTCTTAATTTAATTAGTATTAAATGATTCTAATATTAAAAGACATTTTAGTAACGGTAAAAACAATAAATGACCAATCAATTATTAGATATGAAAAAAACCAGGTATTCACCTTTTTATACCTGTTATACGTGTACCTTTTTACGATACGAATTTAACTCATTAAATATGTAATTAAAGTATAGTAATCTATTTAATTCCAAATATTCTTTAACCTAAGCACACTATATGAATAATTTTCAAGTAAAAATCTAGTTAACGTAAAGATGTATGATTTTAAGAGACACTCTCTGTATACATGAATCAATTAATTATTTCCCACATGATAATAAGAATTTTATTTCTTTTACGCATAGACATCATGAATATCATTTATTTTTTTTTCTTGTACTCTGTTCTTAGAAATGTATGGTAAGTTCATTTTTATTTTCACTGAGAAAACGTGTGTTTAGTCTTATCGAAAATAATAGCTTGTTTAAATTTTCTTTCTCTTTCTTTTTCTCGAGAAAAAGAGAGAGAAATAGGAAGAAAGAAAAAGAAAACAAAAAAAGAGCATTGCAGTTATCTACACGAAAAGTGACGAGACTGTATAGAGAAATGGTGATGTAAAAGTAAGAGAAAGAGAAAGAGGTGGAGGAGGAGGAGTGGCACTAGTTTGTGTCGGAGCTTGAACTTCTCGTTGCACGCAGAAACGTTTCCGTGACTATCGCATAGCAGCCAGGCTGCACTTACAAGTGGTTCGGAAACACGCGAGTAGCTTTCGGATTTAGGATTACGTAGATTCTCACGAAAGCTCGTAGAACTAAAGGAAGGAAAAATTGACAGATTTTTTTTTAAACCTATCTTTGTTTGTAGATTTCTATCATTTGTGAGAAGGAAAAATCGACAAATTTTTATACCCTATCACTTTTTAGATTTCTATATTTCCTTTAATAGATAACCATAAAAGAAATCACGATTTTATTGAGTATTCTAGAATAAAACGACAAATGAGTTTTCCAAAAATAAAAAGAAAAATCTGCGTTGAATATTATTAAGATTTAAGTAAAGGATAAATCAGCAAATCATTCATTGAGACATTAAAAAGTCATGATAGAAATAATAATGAAAAAATGTTATTAAATTATATGTAATTAATTTTATCACCATTTATTATGGTGGAAATGTTTACGTATCATCCCTTTCTTTCCTTATTTTCTGAAATCCCTTCTCTCTCTCTCTCTCTCTCTTTCTCTCTCTCTCTCTAACATCCCCATCAATCAAATAGCGTCGTTAAAATTCGGAATTAGGGGGGAGGAAGATTATATATAAGCCTGAGCAGGTGCAACCATGAACAATATGAACTGAACTTTTGTTGTATGTAGTAACATACTAACTAATAATATTAATAATATTGTAGGAGCACGATAATCAACTGGTTCGTGTTAAAAGGTAAAATATAGATCGATATGCGAATAGTATTATCAATGTTGACGTTGATTATTATCTATTTTCATTTAATTGAAATGTTAATTAAAATTTGACATATATTGGAATATATTATTTATTTTTTTGTTTAATTTTTATTTTTATTACATTATCGTTAATTGTAATTTAATTTAAAATACGTGATTATTTGTTTCTTTATTTTTTATTTATTTATTTTTTTCATATAAAACTGTCCATGGTCTTCCTTCCATTTTTCTTTAGATTCATTTCCAAAGGATAACGTCAGCATTTATAGTTCTCGTGAAAACTTTCAATAAAGTCGGCACACATGATGTTTGTTCTGTGTGTTTACGCGTAATGTCTTTGTGAGAATCTTCGTCTATCTTAAGAAAAGTATTTTCTCTCTCTCGGTCACACTTTTTCTTCTTTTTTCATTTGCACTCGTCCATTATTGCACCATCGTTATTACCCTGGTCGTGTAATTTCAAATCTTCTTCCCCTTTCTTTATCTTTACTTTCATTGATTTTCTCTTTTACTTTCCGTTTACTTATTTTTATGAAGGATAATAGTCTATTAAATTTTTTTTCCATGAAATATTAAGGTTTTCTTTATATAAAGAAATTGCATTTGCAAATAATTTAACAAGACTTTTGTTCAAATATTACTGCGTTTCTTTTTTGTAAGATAAAATTCTTTCATAAATAATGTTGATTTAAAAAAAAAAAAAAAAAAAACATTTAAAATTATTGAATAATAATATTTCATCGTATTAAAATTAATTTTATTCGAAGAATGGAACTTTACAGATTTCTTCTTTCTTCTAGCTTGATATAAAAAAAAAAAAGAATAAGAGATAGGATATCGCATTTAACTAACAACATGATGCCCAACCAACACGCTTTATGCTCGCGAAGCACAAAACGAGATTAGAATAGACAGAAGCAAGTTGATCGTGAGCTAGTAGAAAATAGCGTGACGCAAAGGGTGTTGCTCTACACATACTCCCCTTTTCTTATTACATACATATAATCATGCATACACTATCAGGAAAAAGTTTAGAATCACCACATAAATTCAGAAAAACAATATATTAATAAGAAAAAAATACATTCCTTGATTGTTTTACTTGCTGATATATTTATCAACAGAAACTTACGAGTAGTACATTTTATATTTTGTATTATTCTTTTTTTATTTTTTTTTTATCAAATAATAAATATTCTTCCTTTAAATCTATACGATAGAAGTATATTCGATTTTGAAAGAAATCACCAAGTAATTTTAAAATTTTAACACATCAAGCGTATATATTTTAATGTTTAATTGTAAACTTAGTTATAAAATAATTATTTCCAATCGTATTAAATTTATTCGTAAATATTCCAAATAAACATGACTAGGTTTTGAGAAAGATTTGTAATATTAATTGCAATTATTTCATATGAAGCAAGGTAGCCATATCAATATTTTTTTTAATGGGAATCTATATTTTCCGTATTACATTATTCAAAGAGTCTGTTCATCGATATTTCATCGAATTACGTATAATGTAGTATAGTACAGCATTAAAATAACATAGTTTGTTTAAAGAAACATTGTGCCCTAGTTCTTCATTTTTACGATTCAGTAATTTATTAAATATCTCCTGTTTTCATTTTCTAACCATCTTAATTTCAATTAAAAATGGATTGAACGAAAATAATTAAATAGGTGTAAATGTCACAGGTGTGATGTAATATTTTTGGTATAATTGACGCAAGTGTCTCATATCTTTTTAATTTCTTCAAATATTAACAGAAACATCATTCCATTTCATTATTATTTTTAAATTCCTCTATCCTAGAGATTGTTAGCAATATCGTATCATCGATATCAACAGATCGTGTTTCCCCCTTCGTTATGATAAAATCAATATAAACGTGATACGTGTACGTCATTTCGTAGATTTATTTATTATCAAAAAAAAATAAAAATAATAATAATATATTTCGAATTGGTGAATTGGAAAAAATTAAAATATCAAATTAAAATCCCTAAAGAAAGAAAAAGTCAAATTAATCATTATATTTATTTACAAAATACTGCCGTATTACAAATATTGATTTACCTAAACTAATAGTTTCGAAAAAAAAAGAAATAATAATTAAATAATTGAGAAAAATATAATTGTCCGTTAACGAAAAAATTAATCATGAATTAATATTATTTATTTGTCGTTTTGTCATGGTGAAAAAAAATTTTAAAGAAAGTATATATATATATACAATATTCGACCGTTAAACGCTAATTCGACTAATTCGTCCTACCGGGCGCAAGTTAGAAGGAAATTTTTTTGCTTACTCGATTTAACGTCCAAGTGGATCCTTAATTGCCACTTTCGACCGGTGAATGCATTAAAAAGGCCAATTCCTTTTTTCTTTTAAGCTAAGAAGAGAACTCACGAGAAAAAGAACGAAAGAAAGAGAGAGAAAGAAAGAGAACCTTTTTGGTGGATTTAAAGCGCGAACATTTGTTATGCGATATTCTCTTCCCGATATGAATGAGAAAGAAAGAAAGAAATAAAAAGAAAAAGAAAGATGGAGAAAGAAAAGAGTTAAAAATTTCTTCGAAGTGTAAGATCAAGTTCTTCCAAGTTAACGACCTTATAAAGCAACAACGAGCCTCTTAACGTTGTTGAGCTTTCAAGCGGTATCACGCTTGTATTTCCATCTTTCTTCGATACAAGCCTCGAGTCTTTTTGGTTACTCATCGTTCTTCTTCTTCTCTCTCTCTCTCTCTCTCACTCTTTCTTATCCTCTGAAACAAAATCAACCGATAAACCTCGCACATTTTATGGACCACTCGCAGAAAACTACTCCCAATAAATAATCCAGACCCCAACACCGACACTACTAAAGGATAACTTGAATAGTGGCTTTGTGTTACTTATAAGCTATACCAAAAATTTTTTTTCATATGATAAAATCTATTTAACAATAAGTTTCTTTTATCTTGAAAATGTATACCATATTGTTAAATGTGAATATACATTTATTAGGTTTAAAGAATTATATTGAATTTTTCTTTTTTTTTTTTTTATATTTAAAGTATTACATATTATTTGCATATTGTAATTCGTTATACGATAATTATTACAAAAGTAAACGAACAAATTAATATCTTTATAATAATAATAATAATAAGATGAAGAAAAAACAAAAGTGTCGAACGAGAATTATCGAATATTCGAGATATCTTTATTAATGAAAATTTTAAGGAGAGAGAGAAAATTTGATCGATCATTATTCAACGGTGATCAATAATTTCGATAAAGAAAAAGAAATAAAAAAAATAAAAAACAGAAAAAATAAAAATAAATAAACTTACCGGCTGTTCAATCGACGCTCCTGGAGTTGTTCTCTCGTCATACCAGTCTCAGGTATTAGGATTAACTACAGCCATTACGACAGGTGGAGTTGCCCATATATCGCAATTTTCCTGTCGGATGTGTGGCGAACCGAGATGCGGCAGATTGCATGACGCTATTTATGAGCGAGATACGTATATTCCGTTGCATCGGCATCGATCGAACGCATTCGATCGAATCTCTCTTTCGAAGCCTTTAAAAAAGCCTGCCGATAGTATTATTTCAACAAACATAAATAAATAACAATATAACAAAGAAACAAACCAATTATCGCACGTGTTGTTTTAAATCATAAAATAAATTTCTTTTCTTTTTATCAATAATTTTTTTTAGTATATATATTTTTTTTCATATATTAAAAATACATAAAGTATTTATAATAACATCATATCGAATAAGTATACGTAAAATTAATTAATTACAGGAGATAATTGATATTTGTTTTTAATGCAATGCTTTTTTAAATTTTTATACAAAGAATTACAATATTTTAGCATCATTCCAATTTTCAAATTGATATAAATTTTATTGTTGGAAAAATATAATTTTACTGAAATAATAACAAAAGTTAATCTCACGAAATTATCTCTATCTATGTAAGATATAATAAAAATACAATTATAACCTATATAAATAATATTTGTGATTGAAATGATTGGACATATTTTGTAAGACCAATTTTCTTATCGATTATGTCAACTTGTACTTCTTTTACTATCAAATTTATATCAATTTACAACTTTAATAATCCTAAAATACACTTTTGTGTATAGAAATCTCGAAATATATTGTATCACAAGTAAATATTGATTGTTTTAAATTGACAGCAAATGTATGAATATTCCTAAAACTTATTATAAATACTTAACTTCGAATAATGAAAGTTGTATGATTAAGAAAAACGCTTTACTAAAGCAGGATAATGAAGTCGATAACTAATTAACAGAGAACTAAATATCTCTGCAATTATGGCGGTCTTTACAATTTAGTTACCAAACGAGTAGATATCTTTGATAACACGAAGAGATATAGGAGAATCGAAATTATTTTACCTAATTATGTTTACTTTAGTAACTTTCCAATTAAAAATATCTTCTCTCTCTTTTTCTTTTTTATCAAATAATTATAATGTAATATATGTTTACGTGTTAGATTTATAAAATACAAGAAATAAATATATGTAAGCTTATCACATTTTATTTTATTTATTTTTTTCTTACTCTCTTTTTCTTTCTAGGCACATAAATTTTATTTTTAATTATATTTGAATAATATTAAAACACGATTAAATAATACCACTTCTAATGAAATTCAAATTTACCAATAGTTGTCAATATTTAACCTAAAGATGTATATTCCATTTAATCTAAATAATTCGTGTATAACGTTTGAACGGTACGGACGAGGTAATTTTGGAAGGAGAACGATTATGCCACGGCTAGAATACATTATAAATGGCCCATTTTGGTGATGCTAAAGAGAAAGAGATAGAAATAGAGATAGAGATAGATCGTAAAGCAGCTTATTCGCAGGAGGTTCCATTAAACGTCATATTTGATTAAACAAAGCGTTGGCCTCTCGTTTTCCCGAGTAGAAAAGGACAGACCAAACGTTTAAGGTAACTCACTTTCCAACCCCCTTTTTTGTTCTCAACGTTATTTTATAAGCGCTTGAGTGAAACCACTCTTTTAAGAGCTTCTCTTTCTCTTTCTCTTTCTTCATCTTTCTCTCTTTATCTTTGCGTATCTTTGTCCTTCTCACTCATTTGTTAAGAGAGTAGAAGGATACTCGAGTTCGAAAAGAACGACCTACGGCACGTTGTGGTACTCTCCGAGAGAGAGAGAGTCCAGTGGTTTTGTCCTGCGGTGGCCGTTGTATCCTTTGCGACTGAAAGCACCAGTGTATCCTCGACATTTCAAGAGTTTATCCTCTCTTACCTTTGAGAAAGACTAGACGATCGACTCGCATGTACTTGCTCACTGTTTAGGGGATGCTTCGAGCGAATTTCAATGATGACGTTATGTTACCTTAGAATACATAATCTATATTTTAGTGAGAGAGAGAGAGAGAGAAAAACAAATAGAAATTGAATATTCAAAGGATTCCTTGACTTGTCGTTGAAATTTCATCATCATTTCATATTGCATCATTTGTTGTTTACTTTCTTATCGAAATGTATCAAATTATAAATGAAATATGTTAAATTATACAATAGAAAAAAAATAGTTTTTATAATTTCATCATTATTTTACATTGCATCATTCGTTGTTCTCTGTTTCTTATCAATATGTATATAAAATAATATTATATCATTAATATAATATATTTATTATTATTCTATATAATTATTGCTTTAACTATAATACGTATATTGCAATATATAAATATAATATAATATTAACTCGGGTATAAAGTTTTATCGCTTTTTATGAACTAATTTTATCAACTTTTGTTTTATTCTTCCCATTTTTGGTAGTAAAATTTAAAAATATATATCGAATTTCTTTTTTATTTTCATTCATTCTAAAAAAGCAATAACGTCTGTGTGACTAGATTAATAATTATTACAACTTTTATTTTTAATTACTTTGTAATATGTAATATTTCGAACACACACAAATATTGGCAATACATAGAATTGTCATCTCTTTATGATGAGTATATTCATCGAATACAGTTAACAGTTGTAAATTATTTATACTTCGACACTTTCAAGTATAATTTTCATAACAACTACGATAAAGTTTGTTTCTTTTATCTTTTTTTCTCTTTCTCTCTTTTCTCTCTCTCTCTCTCTCTCTCTCTCTCTCTCTCTCTCTCTCTCTCTTTCATTTCCTATGTCAAAGAATAGTTGAAGTGATCGTTACGAAAATCGTTGAAGCGTATTATAGGACACAGACCTCGTGGGAATATCTTCTCTAAACATTTATCAAAGTACATATACATTTTAAGTATTTCCTCATAGAAGAAAAACTCTAGCTGAACATAATATTGCCGATATCATAAACTATCTTAGAGAAATAAATAAGAATTATTTAAAAATTACATTAATAATCACATACTATAGTATAATACAATAATCTATTAAACATTTTTTCGAATTAGCAAAAAAAATATATCATCTGAACAAAGAAAAAAACTAATCTAGAAAAACAATTATCCAAGATTTTGAAATATACTCAAATCAATGAAAATAATTTAAACAAAAAGAAAGTCTCGTATATAAAGCAAAAGCAAATCAAACACTAAAAATTTCAAGTAGATAAAAGCAACAAAAAATATTAAATTTTTCTTTTTTTCCTTATGTTTAAAACGAACAAATTAACGAATTCCACCGTCATTGAAAAAAATAATCAAATAAATAAAAATAAAAGAAAATATCTATGAGTATTGTTGCATAAACTTATGTATAATAAAATGATTGACTCGTTAATAAAAAAAAAAAAGAAAAAGGAACTTGAAATAGTTAGAATTTCGCAAACAATTTCGAACGTGTGAGTTTAAACAAACGTTCCGATACGGGCCGGTCGTAGTCCGGACATGAGATCGATGACCCGATTCGCTACATTATCACGCTTACCTCTAATTAGCATCCGTGCTTATCGTCCTTGATGTTTATTTACGGTCAGCTTGTCGCACGTTTTAGCAGCGACAGCTTCAATCGACACACGTGTTGCATTGCAATTGACACCAGGATATTCGTAAAATCTTCCTCAAGGAAAAGGTGGCCTTTCTTCTTTGGTGGCCCTTCTTCCTTGGTGGCCCTTTTATTATCATCCAAGATAAAACAAAGAGAAGATACTTTTATTTTTATAGAATTTTAAAAGATAATCTTCTCGAGTAATTTATCCGTCACGTCTGTCATTTTTTTTTTGTTTTTTATAATTTTGAGGTTTTTTTTTTTTATTATTTAATCGAATAGACTGCAAAATTGGACGATTAACGAAACTTATTAGAGAAAAATAGAAAAAGAGTTGTTGAGATGAAAAAGTAAACTAATAGGAATAAAAATTCACAAATTCACATATGTTCAAAGGGTTCCCTGGAACGACATATGCGTAACATCGAGAAACCATAGCTCGACTTAACGAGAAACTGAAAAGTAATCCGATGTCCAAAGGATCCTTCATCGTCGTCAACTCGTCGTGTCGTTTTAATGACGTTGCTTTGGACCTTACGTTGAGTGCACGTTTTAACCCTTTAACTGCGGCGCATTCAAATTCAGAGCCATTGATATAAACGAGATTGAAAAATGCTTTTCAATCGTAAATTTTGTTAGCCGTATATCTTCGCTTTTCGTATATATTGATGATTATGATATGACGCATATGTACGTCTTTAATAATAATCAAAGGTTTTAAATCATTCGATAATTGGACATTAAATTGATTTAACCAAATTGGAATAGTTCTTTTCTCTACAAAGTTAATTAAGATTTTGTGTTCATATGTTTGCAGAACTAATATTATAAAAATTAAATAACTAAGAAAGAAATAAAATATTTAATGTTGAATAATTACGTTTAGGTATGTAGAGCCGATTTTTGGTTAACTACCGGTCAATAAATGCTAACAATGTAAAAATTATTCAATTGAGTGTAGGAAATATTGTAATTGCAACAAATATATATATATATTAAATTATAGCTTAATCTCAGTTATTGATTATAAATACGATAATTTTAACTGATAATTGATTTTTGTATTTCGAAAAAAACTTAAACTATATTTGTTGACAACTAATTGTTATTTGTTAATAGTTGCTATAGAATTATTAATTATTAATTATAGCAATTAGATACTAATGGAATAGAATTCTTATCGAATTAAATACTAGATAAATATAAATTGCGATCAAACTATTAGGATGATAAAGAAAAAAGGAGACGCATAAATATATAAGATTTTTAAAGATAAAACGAGTAAGAAAATCAAGTAACGCGAATAACTAAAATTAATTAAGAAAAGCGATAAAAGTCTTGGCTCTTCTTCGGGATTAATATTAAAACTCGAAGAAAAAGAGGCTGTGGATGAGGGAGTAAAATAATTTTCACGCGAGAGAGAAACGTCGTTGACTAATGAGTGAATGAGGGAAGGAAGAGCCCCGTCGTAAAACAATGCACTGTAAACGCATACTTAACGAAGAGAATACCGAAGGTGAGAGAAGATAGAAAAGGATAGATAGATATATATATAGATAAAAAGATAGATCGAGAAATAAATATATATGGAAAGATAGATAGATAAAATAAGAGATAAAATTTATTATACTCACTTAACCAAACGTTTCGTTAAACTACTCCAATTATACATCAAAGTAGTTAAGTAACAAATTAACATTGTACTTTTAATATATTTAATGCAAACATTTATTATTATTACTGTAATAATAATAGTAATAAAAGTAAGAAAAAGAAAAAGAAACATAATCAAAGAACGTGTACAAGTACTTAAAAAAAAAATAAAAATAATACGAAAAAAAAAGAAAGATTGACGTTAAAAATAATTAAAAATGAAAACGAAAAAATGTAAAAGAAAGGAAAAAAAAGTAAATAAAAAAGAAACGGTATCGAAATAATAAGCGGTACTTGAGCACGATTAGTAACACAGCCTTGATACTTTCAAGGAAAGCACCCTATTAACGTGATTGCAAGACCACAAAGGGTAGACCGCTTCGCCAGTTTGCAGAGCGTGCCAACTAGCGAGCCGATAAAGTTTTCTTTCGGGAGCAAATCTAATCGACCTTTTTCTTCTTGTTTTACTTTTTCTTTTTCTCTCTTTCTCTTTCTCTTTCTTTTAGAAATTACATCCCTTCTCTTTATTCTTACTTGTTAAGAAGAAACTTCATAGTCAATCACCGTTTCATCGATTCAAAGTCACTTTCGAGTTATTCTTAACGTTTAACTTTCTATTTAAAGTTTTACATCAAAGAAAATCGATAATTATAATTAATTAATTAATTAATTAATAAGTCTAACTATTTAAAAAAAAAAAAAGAAAAAAAACTAGTTTGACGATTTACTAGCTTTCTTTTAATTTTGTGTGTGTGTTATTTTCAAATTCAATTTAATTGATAGAAGATATACACACACTTACACATGACTATGTTCAATCGTTACAAATTCATCTTGAATATTTCTTTTCTATTTTTCTTGTTACTTTTTTCTTTTTTTTTTTTTCTTAACATCTAATCTGAAATATAATCTGGTTTCTTTTTCTCTTTTTTCCAGAACTCAGAGATATCGTTATTCGAGACGAACATTCGTTTTATGGGAAGTCTTTTGGCCTGTTACGCTCTCACGGGAGACGTAATGTTCCGGGATAAGGCAGCCCAGCTCGGTGAACGGATGTTACCAGCCTTCCAAACGGATACCGGAATTCCTCATTCCCTCATCAACCTCCACACCGGTGTAAGTAACGCTTTTCGTTGGTATCCACTAAGACCTCTGCCAAATCTGCCGCGTAATTTTCTTTGCCCGTCACGTTCACCATCCTGAATTTACACCCTAATTCGCATTATCTATTCTTTTTGGTTATTCGCTTTCCCTTTTATTCCCTTCTTCTTCTTCTTTCTCTTCTTCTTTTCTTTTTTTTTTTTTTTTTAATACTTCTAACTCCCTAATTTTAATTACAAATGAATGAATTAAATGAAAGATAATCTAATTTTAACGATAATTTCTTTTGACTCATAATTATAGTAAATTATTGTTATTGTAATAATTTTTTTTTTCATAAATTTTCATTGTGTTAAATCTTTATTATTACATTTATTGTTATATTTAATAATGCTAAAAAGTATATCAAAATTGATTCGTATCTCACAAACGATGAAAGATAATAAAAAGGAACGAGCCGTTATAAAATCAGGTTAACTTAATTGATAAATCAGAGAACGCCTCGGTGATCTCGTTTCGGTGAGGACAAAAGAACTCTCTACCCTTTTCTTTTTCTATTTTCTCTCTTTCTCTCTCACACCCTTTCATTTCTTTATGCGCGGCGCGCACGCTCGGTTTAGAATCGCAAAAAATCTTGGTGAGTTCGCGAAAGATTCTGCACCGAACAACCAACACCACCGATACCATGGGCCTTTCTTTTTTCTTACGTGGTACGGGCAGTTTAATTGAAACGATTTTCGTCGAGTCACGTCCTCCGAAGTGCCGGCTCGCGATTAATATGCAAATTCTTAATTAGAACGGATAATGATGATGCCTAAATGGGTGAGGAGAGTTGGGAAGAAAAGGGTTGAAAGAGTAAGTGTCGATAAGGTCGGTCCCTTTCTTACCTCCTTCACATTTTCGTGTTTTCGAAAGGGGTTGTTCCACTAATTTTCCTTCCTTCTAATTACTTTTCTCCTTTTTTTCTTCCTTTTCCTTGTGTTAACTTTGTGTAATAAGTTTTCTTAAATAACCTTTCAATTCTATCGTATGGTTCGTTAAATAAAGTATATTTATTTTATAGGCCAGCAAAAATTATGGTTGGGCAAGTAGCGGATGCAGCATTTTGTCGGAGATCGGAACGATGCATTTGGAATTCACTTACCTGAGTGACATTACCGGGAATCCCATCTTCAAGACCAAAGTCGAGAACGTGAGGAAGGTGCTGAAAAACCTCGAAAAGCCAAAGGGTCTCTATCCAAATTACATTCATCCGAGAACTGGAAAATGGGGTCAACGTAAGTTTACTATCAAAAACTTTACTATCCTTGTCTTACTTCTGTATGGCAATAATTTATTTTATTTTATTTATTTATGATCGTTCATACATTTATAACCATATGAAGTCGTTTTTTGTGCATTTTCAATGTTTCACAAAACGTTCGCGAAAAGAATTTAAATAATTTCGTTTTAACTCTTCCTTTTAACATTTCACGTTACTTCAGCCATGACATCACAAGTTAAAGCAAAAACATCACCTATTATTTTTTTTTAACCTTTTGTTTTGAAATTCGTGAACATAAAAAGTCCATTGTTTTTTTTTTTTTGTCATTTTTTATTGTTCAACGAACATTCGTGAAAAGAATTGTAATAATTTTGTTTTTTCTTTTTTCTATTTTTTTTTTCTTTTTTCTTTGCAACCCTTGACGTTAGTTCAAACATGACATCACATTTCGAAGAAGTTGAATATCACATTTATCAAAAGTACCCCTCTTCTTTTTCATTCGTACTCACCGAAGAAGAAGGATTCCTATTTTTCTTGCTACTTTGGTAACATCGTACGTCGGCTTCAACGATCTTCTCAAACCTACATAGATCATTCTTAAAACGACCTTTTTTTTTCTTTTTCTTCTTTTTCGTAGACGTTTACTTCGAGTATACGACTTATGTGGCACACCACCACCACCACTACGATTTTTCTTTCGAACGACGACGTGTGATTTTATTAACGATACTATGAATAATTATTCTCCTGAATGAATTATTTCGCGTTATCAAAATAAAATGAAGCATCCATTTGTCTTTCTTCATTTCCTATTCCTATATCTCATTTATCTTATTATTTTTTCTTTTTAAAATAAAATATTCAAAATTTGTAGCCCCCACATTTGTGTAGATAAAAAAAGAAAGTTACTTTTCCAAGCTAAAAAGAAAGGAAAACGTCTTTAGTGGTTAGCAAAGTTGTATTCGACTTTGGCTTTTTTCCAAACCATCGTACATTTTTCACAACCATGCTCTGAGAATTTCATTTGAATTCGTTGCTCGGCCGCTTGAAAACGACTACTTCTACGAGTTCCGGAAATGCTTCTTCTTTCCTTTGATGATTCACGTATGACTCGTCCCATATGTTTATTTGAGACATATAATTCTTAATAAGATTAATTAATAGAAACAAGTTACAATTCTTCTTTCTAATCAGAATTTTTATTATTTTTTTTTTCCAATCTATCGTTCAAATCTGACAAATTTTGAAACTGTCAATTGTAACATTCAATTATAAATTATATCAAATCATATTACGAACTATTAAATAATAATAGGAATTATAATATAGTTTGTAATTTGTATGAATATCAGTTAACAATAAGTATAATATATAGGATAAAAAAAGTCTTGAGCCTAACACTATGTTTAAATAATTTCGTATATAAAATCGATTAGTTTTTAATAGAGAATCAAAAATTTAATCAAGAAAAGTGCTAAAAATGACTTTTTAATTTTATAAGTTACTTTGTGAATGTTCTTCAACGAATTTTTCGCCTATATGGAAGATAGAAACACAAAACAAAAGGAAGTAAAGTTAGAGAATTCTGTTGAATTACCCATAGCCGTTGATGGAGCATATAAAAAGTAATGTTATGGGTACTTCTATAAATGCAAATTTCGATCACTCGTAGGTAGGAGTAGAAAGGACATGGTTTTCACTGGAAATGGAATTTCATGCTTTCTATAAAACGATTCAAATGGTTTGAACATCGAATCTCGTGTGATCCATTCATGATATATTTGATATCTTTTTAAGAAGGAATATACATTTATACGTGCATAGAAAAAGAATGAGAGAAGAAAAATTGCGCTCGTGATAGAACAATTTCAATAGAATCGAAATGAATATTTATTTAATAATATGTTATAATTTCAGATCATATGTCGCTAGGAGGATTAGGTGATAGTTTTTACGAGTATCTTTTAAAAGCTTGGATCCAATCAGGAAAAGCCGATACTGAAGCTCGTGAAATGTACGACGAGGCAATCGATGCTATAAGCGAACACATGATCAAGACGTCACCCGGTAAATTACTTTATGTATCGGATTTGAAATATGACAGACCTGAACACAAAATGGGTCACTTGGCTTGTTTCGCCGGTAAGTTGAATTTAATTGAAATTTTGATTCCTTTTATTTTTGACCTTCTTTCTCTTTTTTTTCTTTTTTTATACATATACTTAAGAAAGCTATATTATACTCGACAGGTGGCATGTTCGCATTGGGAGCAAAAACGTTACAGAACGACGAGTCGGATAAGTACATGAACATAGCCGCAGGCTTGACCAACACCTGTCACGAATCCTACGACAGAAGTGTAACGAAACTTGGTCCAGAAGCTTTTCATTTTATCGAAGGAAACGAGGCAAGGAGTTTGAAGACAGGCGAAAAATATTATATTCTACGACCTGAGGTGAATACATTTCTTTCTTTCTTTTTTTTTTTTTTTTTTGTACAATAAAATACAAACCAAAAATATATCAATCCCATTAAATTTTACTTTTTATTACCTTTTTTTTTTTTTAATCGATCATTCTTCTTCTGCTTTTTTTTCGAGGAAACAAAGTTGAAGTTTTCTGAGCATCAAACTTTTTAAGATTCTGTAAACACTCGACGTGTGTTATCGAAATAAAATGTTGTGTGACTTTTGCAAACCCTTTCATCGTTTTCAGACATTCGAATCATATTTCGTTATGTGGCGATTGACAAAAGATCCAAAATATCGTGAATGGGGCTGGGAAGCCGTTCAAGCATTAGAAAAACATTGTCGAGTCCCGGGAGGATTCACAGGACTTCACAATGTTTACTTAGCCAACTCTCCCAAAGATGACGTTCAACAGAGTTACTTCTTCGCTGAAACGTTAAAGGTAAATTTATTACCAATACAACTTATCACTTATTATTTATTTACAATCAATTTAATCCAATTCAATACGTTTAATTGTCATTTCTATATATACTCGATGTGATTTTCTTATTATTGAACTTTTCATTATTTTTATCGTTAACAAATTAGAAAACGAATATACATTTTTTTCTTTCTTAACTATAAATAAATGAATGAAAACTTTACACGAAAAATTTTTGTTTGAAAGGTTCTTATGACGTTATTTTTATAATATTTCCTCTCTCTCTCTCTCTCTCTCTCTCTCTCTATCTCTATCTCTCTTTCTCTCTCTCTGAATTTTCAAAGTTGTTTATTTAAAGTTGTACAAATTTTATAGACCAATAAAACGATATCTAGATTCGAAATTATTTTCGGTTTTACGATCGAAATAGTACGAAACTAAAGAAGAACTTTAATGAAAGAGGAATTGCCAAAAAGAAAGAGAAAGAGAAAGAGAAAGAGAAAGAGAAAGAGAAAGAGAAAGAGAAAAAAAGAAAAAGTCGTGCAAATGGAAACCACTTGTTTGTCCTACTACCTCGTTTAAAGATTAAACGCCGATATAAGGAGGACCAACTTATAGTCGTTTTTTTTCTCTTCTTTCTTATAAACATTTCCAAAGCCGACTGCCGGTAAAAAGTCAACTATAATCGGTAACTGCTGAAGATGACGTTCGAAATATTTTGAAAGCCTTCATATATAATATATATATATGCATAATTTATACGTCACATATTCGAGATAAGTTAATATAACTCTTAAAAAACTTTCAAACTCACTAAGCGAAATCGTTCTACTTACAATTCAATCTTTCAATTTGTTCAAAGAGTATAAATAAAAAACGTATTTTTTATTAGTAGCAGGATCAACAATTATTTTTATATCAAATTATTACAAAAACGTATTAAAATTATAAATAACTCAATACACGTACAGAAAAACATGCTTGATTACAATGATCTCTAGTAAAATATCACCAATATTTCTATACAAAATCGAATAAAAAACTAATGATCTATAATATTAATATCTTTGTTGTAAATTTTTTTTTTTATACACAATTTACGACCCTTCGTTTATGTAACATTTTATTTTTTTTTATTTTTAATCGTGGATTACAGCGACCCCATTTGATAGGATAAAAATAAATTACCATAAAAAAAATGATTTATATTTTTTTGTATTTATTATTGTCTTAATTATTTGTTTGTTTATCTGTTACAGTACCTCTACCTTTTATTCAGCGACGACGATCTCATTAATCTAAACGATTGGGTGTTCAATTCGGAAGCTCACGTACTTCCCATAAGAGGAAATCCTCTCTATCGGCCATCTCCCCCCTTATAAACTCGGATCTCGACTCATTCAACAAAGATGACGAACCGATCAAAATGAATCTGCAATAAAATATAAAATGCAAGAGGAAAAAATGAAAGAGAAAGGGAGATAAGAAACTCGTCTTTCTGCTTTTGAAATGAAAATGTTCATGTGATCGGTCATAGTTCTAACAACAAGAGAGAAAGAGAGAGAGAGAGAGAGACAGACAGAAAGGGAGATAGAAAAATGCGAATTATACACATACACACACAAACACACTCAATATTATTAAAATATACATATAAAATATAATTCACAAATATTTTAGCTAAATGAAAGAACGAAAGCGAGAAAGTAAGATTGTTTATGATGTACGTATGAGAGCGAGAGAAAAAAAGAAAATTAAAAATAAAGCTAACGTTATTTAAACAAACAAACAAACAAACAAACAAAAATGATCACGTTTGTAAATAGCATATAGGAAACATGTGGGAGGTTTGAATGATGATTGTGAGAAAATGATAGAAAGAGAGGGAGAGAATGGTAGGATAAATTAATCGAGATAGAGACAGATAGACAAGAACACGTGTTTTTTATTTTTCTTTTTAATAATTGACAGAAAAAAAAGATATAAAATAAAGGTAAGAATAAATGGAAGATAAATAATAACCATAAATCTAAATTGTTTTAGATTACAACAAAATATCGTTGTTATATATTTTCTATGATTAGACGAAGTGTATGTTTTTTGTATGTGATTTTGTATGTTTAACAAAATTAACGGTAATTACTTGAGAATATTCGAATAGATTGAAAAATAAACATCGCGAATACCTTAATACAAATTTATATACGTGTATAAATATCCTTCGTAAATATGTTTTAATACTCGCGTATAAAAAAAAAAATCAATTTATTTTTCAAGTATCATGCAACTCTATTCGAATATTTAAAAGTACTTATTCCAATTTATGTTTCAATAAATTGGAATTTTTTATTCTTTGTGATTAAAATTATTTAACACGCATACGTAAAATCTAATACGAACAAACAAAATAACTTGATCGGATGGTCGGAATAATTTAGATTGTGGAAAAGAAAAAAATCATTTATTTACGAACACAAACTGTTAACGAATTTAACTATTTATGAAAAGACCTAGTAACAAGAAAAAAAAGGAAAGGAGAAATATTAAAAAAAGAATAAATGAGGAAGAAAAATAAAGTTAAATTGTCAACCAATCAAAACTAGATAGCAAATGTCACACTTCGTACGTTTTTCTATCATTGGAAATCACATTTTTTAATCTCCGTTTGATAATATTAATAATAATAATAATAATTAATAATAATAAGAATAATAATAATAATATTAATAAGAATAAGAATAATATTGATAAATCTAATGATAATGATAATTGATAATAATAATGATAATATCCGAATCAACAGAGTTCATGGTCATACCTCGTATCCTCTCGCATAAGATTCTCTCCCCTCCATTTTTCTAAAAACTCTACTGTGTGATTGCCGTACGTAATAACTTTCTTATCTTCTTTCGGATTTTTTTTTCTATAAAATCAAACTACAAGAGAAAGAAATAGAAAAAAGAATGAGAGAGAGAGAGAGAAAATAAATGTGTGCCTGTTGCTATGTTTGCTTTTGAAGTACGAGTGTGAAACAAGACATGAAATTAAATAAAAACGTAAATGAATGAGAAAACACGCTACAAATAACTAAAAAAAAAAAAAAAAAAAAGAAAACAAGAAGAAGAAAAAAGAAAAGTAAGTAAAAAAAAAGGAATAAACAAATTAATGAAATGCAAAAGCAGAAAAAATCGTAGCACGTTTAAAAACGATAATAATTAGCGACGACAAATAGTGTTGCGTTGTAATAAAAATATAGGTGTATATATAAAGATTTAAACTAAACAAAAAAAGAAAAAACAAAATGAAGATAAAAACACAGTGAGACAAACAAACAGATAAACTAACAAACAAACAAATAAAAATGAAATAAGAAAGTCATTATTCTGTACACCGAAATGTTATAATGTTAGTTAATCTATCGTAGATTAAAAATGCGCTATTTGTTGTGTATAGTATTTGCAACGAAGGAAATATTGAAAGAAAAAAAAAAAAGAAGAAGAACAACAACAACAAAATTACAGCGAGTTAAAATGCACGTACGTTGAAGCTAAAACTATTAAAATTAATTAATATCATTTGGTAAACATTTCAAACATAATCGAATATATAATTTTTCAAATCGATCAAATAAAGATTTTTAATTCTACATATTTGAATGCATATTTTCTTTCTGTTTCGATTTTTGTTTATTTCTTGTTATTGAATATTTTTGTCTTATTTTGTATTATCTTCTAGCTTCACGACGTGTCTTCGCTGACTTAGAATTTATATATTATATATATATATATAAATACATGTGTGTGTATGGCGACGAAAAAACGAAAAAAAAAAAAGAATAAGGATGAAATATTCTTAAGCGATTGAAACTTCGATACAATCAATTAAAACGGCCGAAAAGTTACTTAATGTAATTACACATATAAAAAAAAAAAAAACAGATTATAACTTGTAGCTTTTTACATTGGAATGACGTTTGAAAAAAAAAAATTAAAAAAAATCTAAACTTTTCAAACGTTATTCCACATGACGCCGGATACATACTCATGCGCACATCCACGAAAAATACTCACTGCTGTGCATGAAAGGACGAAATTTAAAAAAAAAAAGAAAAAGAAAAAATAAAATAAAACACAGACGGCCGAAAAAAAGGAAGAGGAAGGACGAAGAAGATATATAAAATATAATAAAATATAAAAGTGTCATTATAAAAGAAAACGACTTGAAAACAAGATCTTTGGAAACAGGACGACGTAAAGTTACCTCGCTGCCGTAGATAAAAAGAGAAACTAATATTTATAATAAAATCTCATTTATCATTTATATTACATCGGTTGTCGTCGTTGTTATCGTCGTCGTGCTTCCAAATAAGATTCTTATTCATTTAAGAAAAAAAAATAAATAAAAAGATATGATAAGGAAAACGAGCAAATGTGCTGTAAATTAAAAAAAGTCCTGGTGCTGTACGTGTGTGGGTAATTACGTGCGTACGTGTGTCTTATGTAACGATAGTCGTAAATGACGTTAGTAGCTGATGAATGATAAAGCAGCGAGAGAAAGATAAAAAAAAAGATAGAAAGAGGATTACGTTAAAACGTTGATAGTAATAACGATTAGCCTATACATACCACCTGTGAATAGATATTTAATAATTTATTGTTAACTAGAGTATTTCTTTTCGTTTTTTGTGTAATTATTATTCTTTTCCTTTCTTTATATATATATATATATTTTTTCTGGAGAAAATTTCATTACACACGGGGTTTTGGGTACAATAATCATTTTCTTACGCCGGAAGAAAATAAAAGAAAAAATGATGAAAATGTGTTTCAATAGATCGCGCTCAACTCTAGCTCAATTAAATCATTTATAGACATTTAAATATTGAATTAACTCTGAGAATCATTGATGAAAACTCGATGTTTTCTATGCGATTCTCATAAATTCTTTTCGAGCGCCAATTGTAGAAGATAACACGTACGTTACATGTATATATATATATATATATATATATATATATATATATATATATATATATGTGTATACATAAATATTATAATAATATATAATATATATATAATATACATATATTTATGTATATATACATACATTTAACGTTTAAGGAGAAACACAATATTGTAAAAGAACTTTCGTCAAATGGAAAAGAGCTATATACTTGTAAATATGACATTACAAACACACAAACAACTCGATTTACCGAAAACGAGAAAAAAAGGAAAAAAAGAAACGGGGTTTTACTTTATCAGCTTTATGTGATTATTAATTGATCAGTGAAATAAATAAATAAATATTGATAATAATCTTATACTATTAGATCAATACCAAACCACCTTTTATATATACAGTGGAATCTTCAGTTTACGAAAATCTAGTATCTTAAAACTGCATCTACACTTTCCTGGTTGTATAATCTACTATCCAACTAAATAATCAAAACGCAGTATATCCTTCATTTTAGGTTTCTCAAAGTGTGGTTCACAACCCTGACGACTCCACACACACACACACACACACACATGTGGTTGTATAAATAAAATATTATATTTATTTTATTGTTCTAGTATGAAATTAATTCATATGCATTTAAAACTCACATATATTATCAAACGTGTATTACATACATGTGTAGTATCAAATGTTGAAATGAAAAACTCCACTCTATTAGCTAAAAAATGATCAAAATGCAACAAAAATTGTTAATATTTTGAGATACGAAAATTTTGTTCATTCGAAAAAAGTTGTGTCTTCCTATTAATTTGAATACTGAATATTCTACTGTATATCAGAACATCGTAGCAACTACGTTGGACAATACTTGTAAGAAATATCCAAATAACAGGGTAGGTGAAAAATTACAAGGTAATTTAAATTGTTAAATTAAAACCTAGGCTCGTGACAATTTGAATCTTTTTAAGCAAAAATAATTGACTTATAAAGTTTCAGAAGAAAATAATTGGTATTTTTAAATGACATTTTAATTAACCCCCGAAGAATACGAGTTTCAAAGAACACGGAACCAATTAATCGTGTTTTTCGGGGGTTACCTGTAATTTAGAATTTTTTGACCAATCCTGTAACAAAATCAACAATAAGTCGTCATCATTATCATCGGATAAATATATACAAACATGAATTTAGTGTAAAGGCTTGTTGTTAGTATTCGCTAAAGCGTAGTAATTAATATCATTCTAGTTCAATATTGATAGAGAAACTCGCGTAAAGTCCAGAGCCAAAGAGTAAAATCCCTGAGGCCACTTCAAAATCGATACCGTGAGCCTATCGTTAACAAATCCCATAGCAAATGTGCAGAAAATGAGATAGAATATACATATATGTTGATTCTGCTACGATGGAAAGATAACTTGAAAATAAATCTTGCAAACATCATCGTATTTTTATGATAAAGATATACAAAAATATTAATTTATCGTTCCATATTTTTTTATTCTTTTTACTATTTACATGTTAACTTAAATAATTGAACGGAACTCGTTAACAAGAAAAATAATAAATAAATAAAAATACCATGAAAACGAGAGAGAGAATTTATGGAAGTTCACGTTTCAATAAATCCGATCGTAAACTATTAATATTTATTTTTCAACATTTTTGATAATTTTACTAGTTAAAAAAGTGAACATTATTTTACATAGAATAAATGATACAGGTATACATTTGTATATTTATGAATAAAATTATGATAGTCTTGAAAAATTGAAGTAAATCTAATTAAACGACTTATATTTTTAGTTTGGTTGCAAACGAGAAATTAGAATATAACTCACAATAGGATTTAATCGAATAATGCGATGTGAAACGGAGGACGAGGTTAATTACTAACGGCTCGTCGAGCGATTAGCATCATCGTTTATGGCTTTCGAATCTACCAGTTATCTCTCTTTGATTCGAACATCGACCGAATCCTCCTAATGGTCGTGCCATTAGACAAGGGCTAATGACCAATTGCAGAAAGGGTTGTCCTCTGTGCACGACACAAACGCATATACATATGTATACGTATACACATTATTATAGAAGATAATAATATAGTTATCGTTATCTGTATAATCAATCGAAAGTGCTTAAATATTTTACATATTCAAAAGACGTCAAACGCAAATTATTATATTATAATTCTACTGCAGATGTTTATGGTAATTCATATTTTTATATAAAACAGGTGCAATTATGGTACTTAAATAAAAATTTATTTTGCAATTAAGAGCTTTTACAAATATCATTTTCATTTAATATGTTTCGTATATTTATATTTGAAAATTATTACCATAATTATTATTAATTATAATAATCGATAACAGTAATATCAAAATTCGTATGATCATTCATCATATTGAGATGCTATTTTTGTATTTATAAAAATTAGATTAAAAAAAAATTTTTTACCACAGTTGAAATGATTTGTATGTTAATGCATCTGGGAGATAACTGGTCTGCAGTAGATCGTAATAATAAAGGTATTAATAAAACTTTCAGCTATCCCCTCGAGGCCATATTTTATCAGGAATTAGCAGTGTTAACTTTGACAAGGACGTCGGCAAGAAGAATTAAGATAAAAACAATTATCGACGAGTTCTCAGACAAAAAAGCTACTACACCTGATTTTCGATCAAACGATTTTTCTATCACACTTTCTTTCTTTCTATCTTTCCTTTTTTTTCATTCGTTTATCTTTTAATGTTTAAATTGATTAATGGACTCGAACCGATTTCAAAGTAACGAAAGTTATACAAAGTCTGTTTAATTTCTCTTTCATTCTCTTTTTCTTTGATATACCTCTCGAAGTAACGATAACGTTCACGAGTTTGGTCTCTAGTATACTAAGTTCGTATGTATGTATGTATGTACAAAAATATCAACGATCCTCCTCCATGAACTCGAAGAGGACAAGAGGAAAAGAGAGAAGAGAGGAAAATCGTCGGAGAGGAGTTTGACTGGGTTAGAACGGTAGAAAGAAAAGAGAGGAAAGAAGAGGAAGAACAAGAAGAGGAGGAGGAGGAGGACGACGACGACGACGACGACGAGTTGGTGGATGAGGTGGAGGATGCTGATGGGGAAGGTTGGGAGAGGGGCAAGGGAAAGAAGTAGTAGCACTCTTCCTTCTGTCCTCGCGCTTGAGAGAACGAACGAATAGAAGCAGTCGTCACACTCAGGTCTTTCGCGACAGACTTATTTTTCGGATATATCCTAATAATAATAATAATAGTTCTAAATTAAGTATACCACAAATAATGAACTTTATTATTCGCATTATTTATTCATATTCATATTCGGGGTGAAAGAAGCTACTATTCAAAGTTTTCATCCTCGCGAAGTATCTCGTACGTTTAATTATTTAAATTCCCGCCAAAAATTTCATCCTCTTTTATAATTGATGTTTGAATAAATTTTTGTTCTTTTATGTACAAAAAAAAAGTAAGAGAGAGAGATAAAAGATTATCTGTTATTTTTGTTGTTTTTTTTCGCTAGAAGAAGAAGAACGTAGCAAATGTCAAAGTTGAATAGAAAACGATAATAATCAAAAATTTATATTATTCGTTTGTTTCGACTAAATCTATTAAAAACATCTCTTTGGTAAAAAAAACGAGGATTCTCTACCCTTCGGAAAGTGAGAAGATAAAAGCAAGAGGGAAAGTAAATTTGAAAAGGGAAGAAGCAGTGTGATACATACATATATGTAATGTGTATGTATCTGTGTGTGTGTATGTGCTTATGTTTATATATATGATAATGTAAAAAGAGGATTTTCATTTAGAAAGGTTGAAGTAAATATTGACACCTACTGACACAGCTAGTCGGGGATCGAACTGTTGTATTCAGGCATAAAATAAACGGAGGGTAGAAAAAGGTGACAGTGCACGAACAACCACGTGCCAATCGAACGGGATCATTTGATTTCTCCCACCACGGCTTACTATATCAACGTCAATTTTCAACCAACCACGAGGTTACGTCTTCAATCGAATCATTCCTATCTTGAAACTGTGTTTTGCATCGCCGTTTTTTTTTTTGTCTAATTAGTGATTATAATAAGTGAATTTTTCTTCATCATTATATTTTATTTCTTGATCTTCTTCTTTTTCTTTTTTTCGTTCTTTTCTATAACATTTATATATCATTATTTAAAAAAAGTCGATCAAATCGATACGCAAAATTTCGAAACATTTTTATAAACGAGTTATAATCGTCATGAAGATAATACTGATAGCCATCTTACTGTCTTGTAGCTTCGGTAAGTGTTTTTTTTAGAATATATCATTTAATATATGTATTAGCTTTTTTCTATCATTTTAAATTAACAAAATTAAACGACATTCCCAATTGTTCGTCCCTTTTCATTCGTTTTACAAGCGAATCCATCAAAAAGTCAAGAGATTTTTATCTTTTATTTCTTTGTTGTTGTTTCTGCATTTTTTTTGGTTTTTTGTTAACTTTAAAACTCAACGCATTCTCCAAAATAATATCCAAAAAATATATTTTTTTTCCTCGTAAATCGTTGTATTAATTATTACCAAACTTAATTCATATAATTTCCAATTAAAACCTTCCTGTAGGTTGCCACATTTGCCTATTTATAAAAAAAGGAAAGAAAAGGGAGAGACAAAAAAATGAAGAA
Source organism: Polistes dominula (assembly GCF_049000335.1). Taxonomy (NCBI): domain Eukaryota; kingdom Metazoa; phylum Arthropoda; class Insecta; order Hymenoptera; family Vespidae; genus Polistes; species Polistes dominula. The sequence goes on along the minus strand of NW_028300998.1, from coordinate 4,932,422 downwards.
ATTACGAAAATACGAAAAAAACAAAATTTAGGAAAAAAAAATAAAAATAAAAAGAAATGTAGAGAGAAGGGACGAATGAAATTACGTTAACGAGGAAGGTGCTTTGAAATCTTTCATAATTAACGAACCCTTTCGTTTTCCATTGGTACTTTTTATTTGGAAACGAAATTTTTCCTTTCGCCCTGTTTGTCGTCGAATACAAATTTTTGTTTTATCGAAAGTAAAAAAAAATAAGAAACTCTAACAAAACAATAAAAAAAATAACGAAAAATTTTCTAGCAAAACAAACGTACGAATCGCGTTTTTCTTTTTTTTTATTATCTTTCATGTTTAAACATATTTTTCGATAACTTCTTTCGATAATATTAACGATAATAATAACAAAATTATAAAAGAAAATAACAAAAGAAATATTAATATTAATAGCAACAGATATAATTTACATGTTAATATCAAAAGACAAAATTTATCGAACGGATTAATCTATAAATCTTTAAAGACAAGAAGATAAATGATTATCTGTCATTCTGCAAACGACAATATATCCGAATGTCAAAGACAATAATTGATTAAAACCTTGCGATCGGAATATCGAGCTATTACAAAGATTAAGCGATTCCATTCGTTAATTGGAAGTTCCTGTTTCTATACCAAACAAACTATCCAAACCATCGTTTAATACAATAATAACAATTAAATCGTTATTCTCGTCAATTTCGTATCGTTTTAACGAGCTAATCAATCCCATAAAAATAATTACGGTTAGTGACAAATCTATTCGTTGAATATTAATAGATAGATATAATAACATAAATTAAAACAAATATTTTTCAATTCACTTATTATCTGTATTAATTAGCACCTTTTTTCCATGTTGATTAAAACTACAAGAAAAGTTACAAATTTTATTATAAATTTATTTATTCAAAATAAATAGGTTTATAAAAAATGAATTCAAAATATGCATTAAATTAATTATTTATGTTAATTAATACCTTCATAACAAGTTGACTAGAAATGCTTCTAATATTATATGCAAAAAAAAAAATTTCAATTTTATTCGTTTATAATTCATTTGATTGGAAATAGGAAACAATCGTACATGCATTAAATTGAATATCGATAAAAAGGATTTTATTTCGAAGCAAAAGGTTGATGGATATACATCTGAGTTTCTTGGCATACGATCGACGGAAACGGAAGTTCATGCTCTCTCGGAAAAATAAACAGAAGTGGCCGATATGCTCAGCTCGATGAAGTTTCATGATTCGTGGCTCGTTTCAAATGTAAACGAAAGTGGAGAAAAAAAAAAGAAATTAACGCTGAAAATCAAATGGTTGATAAACGTGATATATAAAACCCGTTCGATAGCATAAACGATTTATTTTCCTCTCTCTATTTTCTTTATGTGCAACACGAAGACACAGTAATGAGTGAGTAATAGAATGAGAGGGAACCAATTAACAAAGGATTTATCTACGAGCAAGTATTTTTGAAAAAAAAAAAAAAACTAAAATATATATTTTTATTTATATGAACCAACAATAAGTGAAAAATTGAGCAAAATGATTTTGTAAATTACTTTCATCATTGTTCTTTTGCCGTCGGCCATCATCATTCATAATAATGAAAAATTTGATCACTCTTCCAACTCTCTTCTGGCACTGATTCTTGTTCACCCAAGACAAAAATCACCAAGAAATACGAGTGTTTCTTCATTATAAATATCAAGTATTCTACATTATTTTATGTACCATTCAGCACTCTGAAGACTCGTATATTTATGGATCATTATGTTGCATAGAACTATTCGAATTGTTTCCAAGTGAAATTCCTTTGAACCGAAAGTTTATTACGAGGTTAGTTTAAAATTTCATAATTATATAAATTATGACATAAATGCTAAAACACACGTAGGAAGTAGATACGTTGATATCTTGAAGTGATAATACATACTTCAAAACTCACAACGCTCAACTTCACATTTGGTTTGACCATTAACCGGAGGTTATTACCGAGTTAAGTTCAATGTTACATCCTCTGCTACGGTTACGCTCTCTTCCTGCAGCCTTCGATCGTGTTGATGAATTGTCACAACGACATTGTTGCTATTTTTCAGTCTCCGTATTCGTTTAACGACCAACAACTACATTCTCTTATATAACTCGATTTGTTTCAACAAGAGGTGGAAAAAATAATTAACAAATTACAAAAAATAAATAAGTAACTAAATATTTACTTGTACAATGTAAATTTTCAGGTAAATTATATTTTGCTAGTCTTCATATTCGTTTAACGGTCAATAATTTAATTCCTTTGTATAATTTTATTGGTGTTAAACGAAGAAAGAACAAGAACAATTATAGAAAATAAAAAAAATTCTATAATTCTTTTAATAAAATTGGATACAAAATTTTTAGCAACGAGTAATTTTGATTTTATTTTATTTCATCAAATAATAATTTTGATATCGATGACTTTCTTGTTCAAGAAAAACTAAAGAAAGATTTCCAAGCATGAGTTTTAAAAACGGAACGTGACATTGTGCTAATTCCATGAATATGTGTGTCTCTCTTTTCTTTCTTTGTTCCTGCCACTTTTCTAAGACAACTGAGTCATTTTACATATGTCAGTTTCTCTCGTACGAAACTTCGAATTCTACGAATTCTTTACAACCCTAAACGTCATTGATGTGTCTATTTATCATTAGTGGTAGATATTTTTATAATAATAATAACTATGTCGCCCACCAATTCACAATAATCATACTTGCCTACAAAAAAAGAAATTCATGCGAAAATGATTGAGTTACTCTCATATCTTACAATTAATTCCATTATCTAAGTATGCTAATATTAACATTAAAATTGTCGAAAATAGAAAAAAATTATTTACAAATAAAAATAATAAACTAATATTTAATTTTAACAATAATAATTATATTTGAATAATATTCTATCGCAAACAACTAGTTAATTTTGTAAAATCAATTTTTTAACATTACGGCGATACTTATGAGAACACCTCTTCATATCTTTCATGTTTGTAAATTTTATCACTAATTTTAATATAATATTCATATAATATTGTAAAATAATGTTCATATAATATTGAAAAATAATATATTAATATTCAAAAATAATATTATATTGTTTGAATATTATTTTTGAATATTATATAAATATTATTTTTGAGTTTGAGAATTAAGAATTGAGAAATGAATTTAAGGATTAAACGGCATCTTTATTTATCATTTTTATTTGCAAATATCTAAAAAATTATTGAGTTGTGGCCCCTATAAACATATATATTCCTAAACAGGGAAGCAAAATTTATTATCCTACAAAATTTGAACAAAATCCGTGAGGACAAGACCTTGCACTCCCCTTGTAAGTAAAACATACACGAGGAAGAGAAAGATGGTAACATAGAGAAGAGAACAAATAGGAACTTATCTAACCTATTCCTATATATGCATTACACACATTATACTCTTTATACATGAAACATGAACACGTATGTATAATATATACGTATATAGACATACATAGATCGTTGAATTAATAACGGAGTCGTAATGTATATCGCTAGCTCCTTTCATTCCTGCATAGAAGGCACTTAATTAAGGGGAAGCATTTCTACTCCGCAGTACCTACTACCAAATGAAATGGATCTTCTACAACTGACGTCGTTAATATCACGATAAAACTTTCAAGTAATTTTGGTGATAACGTTCTTACCAAATTTTTACCGTAATTAGGTTGTACGAAAAGTAAATTCGTTTTTTTGATAAATCCAATTTCTCCATTATTTCACCAATCCCTTGTATTTCGTAGTCATTTCTTTCAATTTAACGACCTATAAATATTTATCATCGAGTTAAAAAAAAAAAAGAAATAATAACTAATAATAGCAGAAGTCAGATTCATAAAATATAAACGGAAGAATCTCTGGCTTCGATTAACTCGTGTGATCTTCTTTATGCAAGCACGTGGAAAGAGATAGAACATGGGATTCAGGTTGTTACTATAAATAAAATCGGCTTTAGGAACGTGCCTTGTGTGTTGGCGTCAGAGTTGAATAATATTTGAACAATTTCTATTTGAAATACTATTTCAAATAATATATTCTTCACAATTGAAATTAAATAAGTGTATTCTCGATCATGACATCGAACAACCATAGAATTAAAAAATGTGTGATTAACGTGTAAAAATCGGAATGTCGCATTTGTTATTTAGGTATCTATGGTTAATATGTATAAATATAATGAAGGTTTTCAAGACGCTTCATTAACTGTCGCGACGCCAACGTCGCCGATTTAGATCGAATTTGCACTCGAAAATTTTGTTCACTCAAATATAAATTCAGTCAACTTTACCTAGTAGCGAGTCAACGAACTCATAACTAGAAATCTGACAATAACAATTAACACTTTTATGATTTTGTTGTTTTGTTGTTGTTAAGATTGAATTTAAATCAACTTTTTCTTTCTTCCAATTTTCTTTTTTTTTTTTTTTTATTCTTTCTTTTACCTTGTAGTTTTTACATAACCAAAGTTATAGTTTCGATTCACTTTAGGTTGTGGAAAAGGATGAAAGTTATTTCGAACTGATGTTATTTATAACACGCGGTAATAGCTACTCTATTTATAAATATATTCAAAGAAATTGTTATTCCTCTAAGAGGCAGCGTCACCAAAATCTAAACATTTCCAATCTATTCGATGAAATTGCAATAGAAATTCCAGAAATATTTTTAACATAGGTCAATATCTTCCCTAGGTCAAAATTTTCCCAATTAAACGTTAAGCTATATATACAATAGATTGAATAAAAGATATCTATATTTTTTGATGGGATTTAAAGTTAAAAGAAATAATTCTTTTTCTTCGTCAATCCCTATCTTTGACATTTTGTAAACCCATAATTTAGATTGTAGCATAGCATACCTATATATAACACATTGCTACAATAAAAACTCGTAAATTTAACTTTTCTTCGAAATTGTAGTTAAAAATTATCGACTTTTATTATTCTTAAATTAAAAATATTTAAATGTTCACAATAATAACTTGTGCAAAAACAATAAAATGGAAAAAAAGGAAAAGGAAAAAGAAAGAAAGAAAGAAAGAAAGAGAGAAAGAGGAATTATTGATAGAAAGCGTCGATAGGGTAGGAAATGAGAGGGTTGAAAAGAGCAAGCAACGTGTTAACCGACGATATCGGAAAATAAGAGCAAACCGCAAGCAGGGCCGCAGCTACTGAAAGGAGTTTCACGATTGATTAATAAAACTTCCGAAAGTAAGGAAAGAAAAATCTAAAGTGTTTTTAGAGATCAGAGGTTGAACCACGAAGAAGAAGGAGAATAAGGCCTTATGTTAATGAATGACAAATTATCGGAAAAGAGACCGCTCGAAGTAACAGGCTTCCATGAGGTTATGGAGGTCGACAGGACCTCTGCCCCTTTCCCTTTCACTTCTATCGCCGTCTACTCACTATCTCATTCTCCCTCCTTCTCTCTCCTTCTCTCTCATTTTTTCAGTCAATTTCAGACTAAAACTTGATTCCTTATCAGTAATACAAGTGTCCAATTAAGATTAGAATCAATCGATTTTACAATGAATTTGACATTACGATCATATTTGAATTGATCTCGATTTTATATTATTTTATATAATATAATGTCATAAACTAAGTTATGCCATAAAAGTTTGATAAAATATTAATTATAACATGTAATTAATAATTATTAATCTGTAAGGATTATAAATGTGAATCGATATTTCAAATATCTAAAGTGCGGCCCTGTTCGAGTACTACTTCACTCTTCTTTCGTCTCTTATTTTACTCTCTATACATATATAGTTCAACGTATAAATATAAATGTGTATATATAAGTACAGCCATTTATTCTTATCATTAGTACAAATAATAAAACTAATCTATAATAATTTAGTAAATAAATTTTAGCTAGATACGAGTGAGGATAAAATAATTTTTTCGTAATTTTGATAGGATTAAAATTACACGTAATATCATATATGAACCGAAGGTGTAAACAATTAGACATTAAAATTAATTAATTATAAAAATATTATCTAATAATTTTGAGATATTATTTCAACTAAAATTATTTAATTAAAATAAATATAATTAAAAATATAAAAAAGTGAATCTTATTGTAAGATCGAAAATTAAGTTGCCACCGTGTTGTCAAAAATAACGTTCACCCTTATCAACAGGGGGCGTAGCTCAGATGGTAGAGCGCTCGCTTAGCATGCGAGAGGTACCAGGATCGATACCTGGCGCCTCCAAAAGATCTATTTTTTTTTTAACTTAATTTAATTGTTAAATTACAAAAATACACAATCGAAATTATTTAAATTTTTTTAATAAAAATAATCATTGAGACAAATAAAAAGAAATCGTCATACGAATAGAAAAAAATCTTTCCTTATAGTAACATTGTAGATAAATAAAGTAACACCTTCAATTTTATTTTGTTCTTTTTGTTTTTTCTTTTAATATATTTTTAATTTGATACTAGAATTAGGATTTTTGTTCGATCAAATTAATTTTTCCTTTTTTGCTTACAATTTATTCATAGATGAATTTTAAAAATAAAATAATATAATAATAAACCTCTTGAAATTCTTGATGAAGATAATCGAAAGAAGATCAGCAAAACCGGTTGAAGTAAGAACAACACAAGGCTGCGAGAGCATCGTCGTCCATTCCTATATACATAGGCACACTTAACAGACACATAGAAACACACATATATACACATACAGAGAATATCGAGACAGAGTAGTAGATAGGTATAGCGTTTAGAGACATTCTACCGCGCTGCCCTAAGCTCGCTTAGCTCTTCGACAACCTCTTCGACGATTCTGTTTCCCGCTTGATTCTAAACTACGATTTACCCAACAACCGACAGATAAACTAGTATTGATTTTTGTAACGTGCTTTCTCTCTAATCCGCCTCCTAATCGCACAAATCTAGGCGAACCGACCAATCCCAGAAGAGAAGATGACGATTGGTCTCTTCTCCGCATACTACACGCCTTCCATCCTTTCATCCTTTTCTTCTTCTAAGCAACCCCTAACCAAACTCTACACTCTATACACTATTAAAGTAACTAGATGGCTTCAAAATTTATCCAATAGATCTTATTTAATTGAATTAAATGAATCTGATCAAATTATGAATTAGATTTAATAAGTAATTGTGTTATTATTATTAATTATTAGTTCATATTGTATCATTCTAAATCATATATAGAAATGTTAGAATAGCGTGCATGTGCATAAACTTAATTATTAGTTGTTGATTCAATTATAAAGAAAGTTAAGTATCGATAATTATTGTTGATTATCATTCAGTACTTATGCATAATGTATAATAATTATTAGAATCACGTAAACATTTATATTTAGAAAAAGTTTATACTTAAATACAAATAATATAAAGTAGAACTTATATGTAACCTTTTTTAAATACATTATCTAATCTAATATAATCGTTACCACAGGAATAAAGGAATATATTGGCACTACAAATGTCACTCGTCTATTTGTTTGGATTAGTATGGTATAATGGTGATTTTTCAAATATCATAGCATCCTTTTGATTTTCTGTGATCCTGGTTCCTACCTTGCTCAACATTCTCAGCAATGTCATCCGAACACGTTAGAATATTCACATTCTTACTAGTATTCTTCATAACATTGCATTAGTAGTAGGAAACTGTTTAGAAATACGAAATACTACTACGTGAAAAATAACAGCAAAAATGTTCTAATAAAATAGAGATCTTATGGGATTGTATAATTCTAAATAATATTAATTCTAATGATCAAAATTAAATAAAAACGAGAACATTCACAAATATATTTACAAACATTAATGCTATAAAGCAACAGTAAAAAATTAAATAAATGAAAGATAAATTCATATTATTATTTTACAACAAATAATTTTACGATATTAATGATTGACATAAAATAAAAATAAAGCCAATATAATTCTTTTAGTTTTTGCGTATTAAATAAATATCTTTTTTCTTCGTATTTATCGAACATAACTCGGCTATATATTTCGCTCACGTAACTAAACACAATCAATACACTGGATTGCAGTTAGTCGAAGGGTATATGTGACCCCGACTATTGGACGATTCTATTTAACAAGGTCACGACCAAAGAAGCAGCTCCACACGTACACACACATACGAACTCTCGTACACTTACACAAATATAGGCCTACAAACGTCAACCCCTCTGTTTGCGTGCTCTCCTGTTGAGTCGCATGTTTTTTCTTTGTTCAACGTTACAGATTTTAGCGGCCATTATTACGGACATTGCGTGACAAACGTGTCTAACAAGGCACGAAGAGCATGCGACTTAATGGCTTTCCGTTTCAATAGATACTTTAATCATGTGCATTTATTTATACGTATAAATATAACAAAATTCACGAAAAAATTGTTTATTAAAACAAAATAAATGTTAACTAACTCGATATGAATTTATTTATAGTTTTGATATTGTTTTTCATTACGTTTCATCTAAAATTATAATTGCATTAGAGTTTTATTATTATATTCATATTATTACATATATTTTTAAATTAGTGTGTGTACGGAATGTAAATAAATATATATTTATTTATAGAAAAATAATAATTATTTAATAACATTCGTTTTTATATATCAAAGAGGGAGAAACATAAAAAGCGTATGTTGTGTAAGACATATATATATATGAGGACAACGTTTAACCACACGTGATAGCTATATTGACTAAAATACACTACGCATGTTATGCAACCCTAATAATGCGTGTGTGAATATGGTGACGTAATATGCGTGCCACACGCGCATTTAGAGCATATCGACGCGACAACTGCGTGATTCCTTCTCGAGTTCACATGTGACATCAAGTCGGATATGTAAGTATGTGTAGTATATATGATTATGTAGCATTTACTATATATTAGAAGTTAGGTTCGGCGATACGAATCGTTTTAGAAAATGGACGTTAATATTAGATCTACCAGAAAGTTCTGTCGGATTTTGAATTAAAATAAATGATAATAAATTTTTAATAAACTTATTAATATTTACCGAATCATATAATTTCTAAATAACGAAACCGTTGTTTCAGTAAATTATAAGAGCACATATGCATAGAAAAATGCAATGGTAAAAAGAGACAGCCATATTATTAAATGACATTATCAAACCGAACTTTCTGATAAATCTAATATATTCTATTAAATATTTAAAGTTAATACAATAATTATCAAGCATATAAAATTTGTAAACAAAAATTTGATTATATATATATAAACGTTTTGTTATTTTATTAGAATTAAATAGATATTAGATATATCTCTGATGTGAAATGGTCGAACAAAGAAGAAATTTTACAAAAATAAATTTATTTACAAAAGTAGATAAAAATTTAGAATATCTTATCAATAAATTATACTTTTCAATTAATCAAGACTAAAAAATTTTAAAATACAAATAAATAGAATTTAAATAAAATTATGATCACCTGACATTAAATAAACAAATAAAACATAAATCTCGTATTCTTAAACAAATTTTTAGATTAATTGCAATAAGTTGCACTATAATCAAAACCAAAACGTAACAAACAAAATAAAATAGAGAAAGGGTTAGGAAGGACAAAGATCATCATAACAGATAAGAAGTAAATTCTGCGTATCCTGTAAATGGACACCACCTGGAATTAGTATGAAGTTGTAGGATACACATTTTGTTTATGCGTTCCTTGCACAGTTGGACCGCAGTCAGACTTCAGCCTCGGCCTAAAAAGGAGTAAAGGAGGAGTCTAAAGGAGTATAAGGTCGAAATCATGCTTCCCCGATAACCGACGTTCGTGCAATAGTGCGTGAGTCGACTTGTCGAACGAGAAATCCTTCTCTAACACATGTTCGTTACTTTGGCATATGGTTTCCCTGTTTTCTCTCTCATTCTCTTCCTCCTTTGCCCACTCTCTTTCTCTCTCTCTCTCTTCTTTCTCATTCTTATATTAGTTCACGTTTCTCTCTTCTTCTAATGTATACATGTATATCTTGTTCACAATAGTAACCCATATACTCCTGCGTGCGTAAAGAGATCCCTCAGGCCCTTCGGACACTACCTATGGGGGCTGATGCCTTGGTATAGCCACGCATCGTCCCTCAGGCCCTTTATTCATTCCATGTCCTTCGATCTGGAGTTCATGAAATGCAACAGATACGTAATGTATGCGAGCGTGCTGGTATACGTAAGGATATACACAATCCTGTTTTTATAAATTATATTTAATAATTATTATAATAAAAGATTCATATTCATTCTTCTCTATTATTTTCGTCATTGATCATATTTTATTGATTATAAATAGTTCTAATAATATTCGTAATATGTTCGATAATAAATATAAAAATATAATATACCATTAATCAATAAATGAGATTATAATATTAATTTTATCAGCTATCTTCTGATAATAAGAATAAAATAGTCGAATAAGATAAGTAAGATTTTTATCAAGTTTTTTTTTTATTAAAAATCTGAAGATTAAATTGTATAAGATAATTAGCAGTATTCATGGATAAAATTAAATTACATTATTTTGGCTATATAAGACAGAAGATACACATATGTATATTAAGAAAGAAAAGAAAATGCATATAGATAAAGGTATATGAATACATGTTACTATCGTTTCGATTGAACTCCTGAGACATCAACTGCAAAGCTATATTACTCCCACGCTTCAACCTCCTTCAGCTGATGAAATCCTGGCTAAAATTCTCTTTCTCTATTGTTCCATCGCAATTAATGCACCTATCGCATGTTCCTTCGTGTCTCATTCTTTCTTCTTTCAACATTAATCCTAACATTCCTGTCTTCCTGTTACATCGTGCTGTCACTTATCCAATATCCTGTAAACAAAAAATGGTTATTGTCATCGCAGACTGGATAGGTTCAAGGTTAAGAAAGGAGTTTTTATTCTTCTCCAATCTTATTTTTATTATGGTATTGAAAAATAATAAAATCTTTCACTGACTCTTACCATTCGATTTATTAGGATTCTTATTTATTATTATTTTTTTTATCATTACGCAATTGTTTTGCTTATTATTGCATTTTTTTTATTGAACGGTATAAATTTTTATATAGTTTTTTTTATTACTTGTTTTTTATTGTACGTATGAAAAACAAATAATTTATCACTAGTACAGTTTGAAAATGTTATGTTATTCGTCTTCGTGTTTTTTGTTTGTTTGTTAATTATAAGGTTTCATTCATTTATTTATTTCTTCTTCATTTTTTAATAAAAGATTAGTTACTGTCTGATCGATGATGATTTGTTTTATTAAACAAATGAAAATTCTAGTTAGTACGTTAATTTTTTATTAAACATGAATATATCTAATTTAAATTTTACCTTTAATATTTATAGAAGAATTATTGAATCCAAGTTAAATCTATTCCATTACCAATACATTGAAGAAATTTAATTAACAAGCCTTTGTGGTATACTTTTTTTTAATACAAAATGTCACGGAACGTAACAGGTTATCATGTGAGTGATTGAGTTCCGTTTACAAATGTAATTCTACTTCCTCTTTTTCACGTATCTCCGCGTTTGAAGCTTTCCTCCATTCTGTTTTCCTGTAGGATTGTAAACTGTTTCGGTATTTATTTACAACGGTATCGCATTCCTAACGTTTTACGAACGATTGAATGGTAAACAAGAAAAAAAGAACAGCAAAGAAACTGAATAATTAATTTGCAAATAATTTGTTCACTGAATATATTTGAATAAAAATTATTTTTGAAATAAATTTGTTTATATAATTAATCGTTGTAAGAAATAATTAACAGCAACTTAAAAAAAAATATATTTATTACTTGTTATTTTTTAATTGTTAAGATTTTCAATCTCTCTCTCTCTCGATTTTGTTTATATTTTATCCTATATTTGATTGTTAGTTGCTTAGATGATGAAGTTAATAAAAATGTATTAATTATTTTGTTTTTCAATGGACGAGTCTACGAATAAGATGAAGATAAATAAAATTATTGGCTAACTGTTTAATTGACTCATTAAAGTTTTAAATTACTTTATTGCATTTAATGAATATAGTTACCTTTTAGTATTTAACAAGCGTTCAATACTAAGAGATAAAGAAAAATTTAGAGAGGATGAAATAATGCTCAGAAGAAACGATTAAAACTTGCAGATCTTTCTTCTTATTCCATCAAATTGTTTAATAGTAGAAATATATTAATAAATATTTAATTTTTATTAAATTTTACTTTGTAAAATTCTTACCTTAATGAGTATTAAATTAATTCTGATATACCTATGCATACTCATCAACTAATACTAGAACCTTCCATAATCTCATTTAACTATACGTCGGCTGTAGATTTTAACTAACTCTCTGTTTTCTCCTTACCTCCATGCTTCCTCGTTTTTCATATCGTTTCATAAAATTTTATCATTAGCAAAAACATAAAATGATTATCTCGCGTAAAATATTTTTATCTATTAAATGACCTCTTGATCATCAAATTTGCTTAAAAATTGCGACCACGATAATTAACAAAGTGAACCTTTTGTAAACATGTAGAAAGAGATTATCAAATGATTGAAATAACTTATTGTACTCTTCTAATTTCCTAATACTCGAGTACCTCGCCTATTCTAACCAATTTCTTTCAATATCATAGTTTCGTTCTACCGTCTTCATTGCTGTTCTCCCATAACAGAGAACTCGCAATTCCCTTTAATCAAACTGACGAAGCACATGAGAAAAGCACGATCGAACTTCTAACAATAAGTAATTCGATGAACTCTATCGAAAAGGAACTCCTGCTATGTTGATACTTCTCTAATATCGGAGTAACGTTCGTGAACCAGCTCCTTACATCGCTTTAATCTCTTTCATATCTTTAATCCGAGTGAATGCTTCGAACCTTTCTAAATCTCTAATCCTATGTCTTTATATTATATATATATATATATATATATATATATATATATATATATATATATATATATATATATATTTATTATATATCAATTTATTATATACATTGCATTTTTCTATACTACTGAAGTATTATTAAATATATTGACAAGTAAATAAATTATTTCATTTAAATATTAACAAATAAAAACATAAAATTATGAAATTACGATAACGTACAAATGTTATGCATATAACATGTATATAAAATTGGAACAATAAATTCTAATATCTACGCGTACAATAAATTTCTAATCTTGTATTTTAGAATAAATAAAAAAAATAATCGAACACCTTCTTATTTGTATGTGTGAGGAATATTTACTTTTCTAAATACTTAGTACATATTTAAACTCCTTACTCAGACAATTCTCATAAAATATTTATCAATCATTGCGCGGAAATATTTTTATCTCAATTTTAATATTCCATAATAAAATATAGAGAGAGAGTATTTTGTTTAAAAAAATTATATTAACCTTGATATAATTTAAACCCCTTCACCAAAGATCAAACGAGTAGAAGTGTTTGATAGATCTTTAAAAACAATATAACTTTCATTTAAAACATTTTTTTCAAAAAGGTTCTGTCTTAAAGATACGTATGATCGTTGGAGGATCGCTTACTTTTGAAATAGCCTGTATATATATATGTATATTTATATATATAATAACAAAGTATGTAATGTAACAGGGAAATAGAGTGTGCTGGAACGTGCCGATATAAATGAGCGTGTGGAATATAAAGAAAAAAAAAGAATGAAACGTGTTTTTTTATTATCAACAGGGAATAAGAAATAATTTGTAAGACATAAAATATAAATAACAAACGTCTTATCTATTTATAAGAATAGGGTTGAATGGAAGAATAAAGAATTTAATCGTCTTAAAGTAAAGAAATAGGTAAAAGGAGAGCACAATGTGTCGGTTGGTCGTTCGATTCTATGTGTATTTCTTTTTCTCTTTTTGTTTTGTTTTTTTTTTTATTTTTTTATATTTTTTTTTTATTTCGGGGGTTGAATGAAATCGCAACAGGCTAACGTTAAAGGTCTATCGAAAACCGATGAAGGGAAGAAGGAGGTTTATCGCGGAACGATACCTCCTGAATAGGAACCCAGAAACAACAGTTGGAAAAATATTGTTCCTAACTTATATAATCATTTGAACATCACTATCATATTTTTTATCTTATCGTATTTAAATTAATCTGCAATTAAAAATTAATTCGATTTGACTATGTTTTGTATGTATACACATATGCTTGAGCCAAAGCTAATTTGATTTTTCTAATTAATATATTTGAACTTTAACACACACACATTGTGATTTTATAAAAGTAACATAAAATATGAAATACATAAAACATCGAAATAATCCATGTACTTTATTTTACGTTAAATTTATTTTTATATCGATCCATTTTGTTAACGAAAGTTAAATATCACAAATTATTTTAGTAAGATATTAAGACTTCATAATCATTATTTGAATATCAATTAAGCAATTAATTAGGAAAATAGAATATAACAGTAAGTGAACAATCTTTAAAAACAAATTTATTGCATAATTCGTATAATTATATCATTATCATACAAATTATGCTATAAAATAATGTAAATAAATTTGTAACTTATTATTAGACTTTATTTCCGTAATCAACAGCTTCATTTTATAAAATATCTCATTTTTATCAAGGTTATATGTTAAATGAAATATGGAAAAAAGAACAATACTCGATTAAAATATTTCAAACAACATATTTATAACTATTAAAAGAATATATGTATCTTCGAGAGAGTTTAATGAAAGGTTAAGAAGATTCGTTTATTCGAAGTATAAATACTTGAAGAGGTGTTTCATTGGTAAAGAGACATACGTTCGATGGCCAATAAACTGGAGCGTTCGGTGATCGGGAATAGGAATTCCTGATTGGTTAGCGGAACCGGCCAGTATGTAGGAGTTAGAGGTTTCATCTTCCATTGTTAGGGAGAGAGTTCATGAAAGTGAGAAACCATGATGATGAAGCTTCTAATGAAGCTTTCGATAAAGCCGAGAATGAATAAGAAAAGAGGAAGAGTAACAGAGAAATACACGTGAAATCAATAAATCGAAGTAATGGAATGGTCAGAGCCGATGGAAACTCGACCGGAAATGGAACAGGATATCATCAAGATCGTCGGGTGAATCGATCACTTCCTTATCGTTTTCCAATAACGAAGAGAACGTGAGAGGAAAACAGTGAACGTATTCGAAGGAACAGACAAAACCGGATTCTCTTTCCATTATTCCAATCCAACGTATATTTTTCCTCGAAGGTGTCGAAAATTAGACGAGAAGACTAACACGCTTTGTATTTATTGGAAAACGAGGGCGGTTTGGTAGCAGGGTAACACGAGGTTTGAGGGGCTGAATTGCAACCCCTGCGAAGGTTACGTTTACTCGACTCAACCCTACTTATACGTAACACTATAGTACAGTCATCATCGACCGGATTTGCGTGTACGAACCACCCCAAACCAATTCACAATTCATTCCATGCGACAGATGTTGTCTTCTTTTAAAAAGGCTAAAACGTCCAACCGTACACGACCAGCTGCTGTCTCTAAAAATTCATGCGTACTTTAACTTAATTTAATTCATATATTAATTTACTTTAAATTAATAAAAATTCATAAAATATTGTTAAAATCATATTGACATTAACGTGTGTTCCTCTTTTTTTTTTTCTTTCTTCTTTTATTACTTTTACTTTCAACTACACCTTCATGCATGGATAATAAAGAAGAGCACGGGTGAAACATGAGATATAATCGATAAACCTCAGAATGCACAAAATAAAAATAGAACGGAAGAGAAAGAGAGGGTGAGGGAGTGATACTGCGCAACTCGAGTCGAAACAAATCTAGAGAGCGAATAACCCGGAAGGGGTTGCTTTGCTCCAAACTGGTATGTTCTCCTGGCAGGGTGGCGCGCATCGGCGACGCTTTATCCCTCGAAAGGAGTCCGTACAAGAGGGTTTTACTCGTCTTTCTCATACGACACATCTCCAGTCTACGACTCGATCCTTCGAAGCTGCGTCGTCAGGATTGCTTTCAATTCCTCATGAATCGAACACTTAAGCAAGTTGCCATCTCATCGATGACAGGATCCTATGGGGTACGAGCTGGTCACATAACACTACCCTACCCTAGCTTCCCCCTTCCCTCCAAATACCCCGCCGTTCAATCCCCCCCCCAAACCACCCTCCATTCGAATCCATAAAAACGAACAGAAGGGTGATCGAGAGAAGACTTATATTTCTTTTTTATCGGTTCTCTCGCGAAGCAACGCTTGCGCGCAACCATTATTAGCGAAAGGGGATGGAAAAGAAGGAAAGGAAATGGAAGTTATACTTTCTCTTCGATTTTGTTTCCATTTGGAACATTGGAACACGCGTTCATTGTGCTGCCAGCATCGATCTCTCTCGAGAAGGACGATTCCAAGTATATATATATGTATATACGCAACCCTTATTCAGTCATACTTAAACTCGCATTTATGAATAAGATGAAGAACTACGTGCAATGATAAATTTCAATCGCACATCATATTGTTAGAATGTGCAGTATATTTATTACTGGAGTATATACGCAGTCTATTTAAATACTTATGTTAATTATGGAATTAAAAATGAAGCTAGTTTAAATATAAAAATAAAGAAATAATAAAAAGTAGTTTCTTTATAATTTAATTTGAATAAATTAGCACGTTTCTCTCTTCAATAGCTATGAAAGGATTAGAGAAACAAAATCTTCCCTGACCCAACACCCCTTCAGTTACCCTCTAGTCATTCTACTATCCGGATGTTTAGTTTTACTTGCCAGCATTCATCCACTCAACCGCATTCGCTCGCTCGTTCTTGCCACTCCCTGAATTGCAAAATTCTATATACTTATATGAATGTACGTTAAATGTAAGTAAGTATAATATTATATACACGTATTTCATCTCTTTTTCATTAACATGAAAGGAAATAATAGAATAATGCATTGTAGGAAGATGATAAAATGTTTTTACATTTTATTCTACTTGAAATTATCTGTTATTGTATGAAATAATTGTATGAAAAAGATAAATATAATTTAAGTAAAAAAAATATTTAAAAAAGTATATTAACGCAAGATAAATAAATAAACATAAATAGAAGATAATTACACAAGACAAATTATATATAATAATAATTAAAACTCAACAAAATAAAAGATATAGTTTTATTATATCATCCCTTAAAACATACACAACGAGGTTCCTAATCTCCTGTTAGAAAAAGCCTCGAGCAATTCTAAATCAAAGACGATCCTATGATCGTCTAATATACCCTCCTGATATTTAAGCAAAGATCTGACTCACCCCCGAAAATTATTCAACTCTTGTTTAACTTTCTCGTTCTTATGACAGCCTGTTAAAACATTCCGCATTTTGGCCTCCGAAGACGAGACTCATAAATTTGACGGACCGAACGAGTCCCCTTCGACAGCTACCAATTTTCAAACAATCGATAGATATATGTAAGTATAATATGTCTGTATCGAACTAAAGATACGCAAGGAAATGTAGCAAGATATCGATGCTGATACACGAGAAACAGTGAAAAGAGAAAGATAGAAAAAGAGAGAATAAAAAAGCTTATTGGTCCAGATGATTGCTGAGAAGTTGGAATCTCTTGCACATTCATGTTACCCTAGTAACAAGATACTGAAAATCATCTCGTGACCTGGACTATGAAGAGACAAAGATACGACACGACAAATCTTCTCTATCCTAATGATATGTGTTTCGATCTGACTTTGGCTCTGTTTAATTTTTTTTTGTTATTTCTTTATTTTTAACCTACCGAGAGATACTGTAAATCAGACTATACTTAATAATAAAATTAAATAATGCCATTTCTATTGTCTAATTATTGAACATGGTTGCCTCTTAAAAGGAATCAGAAATTTTGTCTATGATATAACACAATTAGTTATGAAAGTTAAATTTTGCTTTTAGATAAAATTTTGAATGTCGTGTGATGATAACGAAAGCCATGATCACTTATTAAAATAATCAACTTAGAAATGCTGAAAAACGAGAAAGAGACCTACTGATATCTTATGCTATCTCACTCGTCAGATTCTGAACATCATCTCAAGTCGTGATCCACTCCTACGAATAATTTAATCATCTTTCTATTTATCCTTGTATCTTTATCTCTGCTGAACAATGTGGACAAAATAAAATCATTCTATCTCTCTTCCCCCCTTTCTCTCTCTCCTCTCTACCTCC
Source organism: Polistes dominula (assembly GCF_049000335.1). NCBI lineage: Eukaryota > Metazoa > Arthropoda > Insecta > Hymenoptera > Vespidae > Polistes > Polistes dominula. Next base: position 4,914,054 of record NW_028300998.1, on the reverse strand, counting down.
TCTTTAAATAATTATACTTTTTCTCGACCTTAAAAAATCACTCCCAACGCAATAAAAAAAACTTTACTTAAAATTGGATTAAAAAAAAATGTAATTATAAAATAAAAATACTCGAAGCGTATAAACACGAAGAAAGAGAAAAATCTGTTTGTTTGTTTTTTTCGTCATTTGTTATAAATAACTATATAATAAAACACATACATTTTCATTAAATGACTGACTACACAGTCGATAAACCTAACTCATACTATCGCACACGTGTATTTACAGTGTGAATTTCACAGATAAGCTGATGCTTCAGCAACCTACTCGCTCTTTTAGTAGCTTGATCAATCGGAAGTACAAAAGTGAGTGGTGAATAAATAGTAGAACGATAACGACAATGTAATAGTAACAAAGAGAACGAATTTCACTTGCACTTTCGTTTCACATTTCTATCCTTTCACGATTTCTCTCTCCTTTGCTAAACATTTTCATTCTCCCTTACTCTTTCTATCTCATCGATTTTGTTCCTTCTTTTTCTTATCTTTTTTATTCTCTCTTTCCTTTTCTTTAATCTAATTTTATTTACTATTGTTGTTTTATTTTTATTTTTATCAACTAATGTAAAAAATATCAAATCATATCAGAAATCGTAGCATTAAAAATAATTTATATATTAAAGCGAATAATGATGAATCACAACAGTGACCATGAAATAATAAGCGGGATACTATTATACAATGGACACCGCTATTAGGAACTACGATTTTATTCTCGATATAATAAATCTTTTTTTAACTCTCTTATGGATTATACAATAGTTTATTTATTTATTTCGAAATACTTTTGGAAGAATCTTCTTTGTGTATTTACTTAATAACTATTGCGTGCGAAAAAAGAAATTATTATACGTTACATAGATTAATTATAATAATAACTAATACATATATATATATATATATATATATATATATATATATATGCTTATCGAATATAATATAATATATGCATTGATAATTATGAATTGAAAACATTTTTATATAATTCTGCCCATAATGGAACTCTGTCTCCTAATAAATGTGCGTCCATCTTCAAATCTTGATTGATGTGAATATATTTGCATATCTCTTTATTTTTTGGCTCCCAATTAATAGTAATGTCTTCGTCTAGCTTAGAAGTCGGATTTCTGAAAAAGAAAAGATAGGCAAAATTATTAGATGATTAGGAAACAGTGGTGGACCGTTAAATTTGAGGGTCTTGGATTAACATTGTTTTTGGCAGACTATTTAAAAAACCTGTTAAATAGTCAATGTTTCATATTAAGTATAAAACTTACCCATCTTTAGCAAAATTCGTCCATAATTTAGTGATAATCCGCGTCATTTTTTCTTCGGGTGAACCAGATTTAGGTAAATTTTTGAAAATGTTCGAATAAAATTCGTAACCTAATTCATCCCCATGGGCTATACCTAAAAATTAAAAGATATATTTATTTATTATTATTGTGTTTTAATTTGAAATAATTTATAATTGTAATATTATAACTTATTTAATTGATGCATACCTTTCTCAGAGTTAACCACATTTTTCATGATACCAAATGGAGCTTCATATTCGAATATATATTGATAAACCGGTGCTGTATTTCTGTGAGTTATAAAATTTAGAGAAAATGCAGCTCCGGCAGTAAAGTAAGCATCGGTCAACATCTAAAATGTAAAAAATGTTATCAAACAATGTTCACTTTACAAAATTTTCTATAAAATTACAAATTAACAAATAATTACCTGCGTGAATTCTTTTAGGGTATCCTTGGAAATGTCTTTACCATGAAAATAGAATTCCTTTATAGATTCGCCTAATTGTTTTCTTTGAGTAGGATCGGTTACATTTAAATCATCAGGTAAGAAAACTTCGAACTGATTATTGAAATGATCAGCATGTGGCAACATTACTAAATACAACAATTAAATATCAATTAAATTCATTCTGTTAGAAATTTATTATCATCTATTTACAATATTGTATTATTAAAGATAGTATTTATTATATACATACATTCAGCAAAGAAACTTGCTTCTTCTAACGTAACACCACCCATAATCGGTACATCAGCAATTTTTCCAGTTTTGATAAGAGTCCAAGGATCAGTTGTTAAGAATACGTCCTGACCAAAATCATATTCCACTGATGGTACAAATACTTGTAAATGTCCATTCGCTGTATTCTATAGCATAAAAATAGAAACTAATTAAAATTAAAGATTTACAGAATTATATGTCTAGTCTATTTCCGGTTTTGATCTTAATAACACAGATTTCAATCTAACATAATAATAATTATTGTTAATCTTTTCTTTTCTTCATTACGAGATTCATAATTTTATTTTTCGAACAATGTTAACTTTAATTGACAACAGGATAATTACAATATCATTCATCATCTCTTTAGTCGCTGTAACTATGTCTTTTGCAGAAAATTCAGCAAGTTTTTTGACCAATTCACCAGTATCCTGGGTACGAATTCCAAGTTTCTCACCCAATTTAAAAGCCATTTCTTTAGGTTTATATTCTATTGCCCATGGGTTCAATATTGCTCCACTTTGAGCAATAACGTTGTTGAACAATCCTAAACGTAATAAAATTTTCTTGATAGTTTATCTTTCGAGTATGATACTACCTTCTTCAATATTACCTTCTGACATCGGAGACATCATGTGATACTGAACAGAGGCACCACCAGAGCTTTGACCAAATATGGTGACTCTGTTTGGACATCCTCCAAAATAATGTATGTTATCTTTCACCCACATAAGTGCCATTACTTGATCTTTCATACCAGCGTTTCCAGGAGCATGTTCATCGCCAGTATTTAAGAAACCTAATCATTAAAAAACATACCTTACACATTTCTTCATTTTCTTTGACTTCATGAAATATATTTACCAAGAGCGCCGAGTCTGTAATTGAAAGTCACGACAACGACGTCCTGTTCGACAAGAAAATCTGGCCCATAAATGGCATCATCTCCAAATCCTGCATTCCAAGAACCACCATGAATCCAAACCATTACAGCTTTACGAGCATCTTTGTTCATTTCTGGAGTGTAAACGTTAAGATAGAGACAATCCTCGTCACCCAAAAGATCTTGTTTAAGCATGCAAAAGAATGGACAGGTCGAACGATGTTTGGTAGCATCATAAACACCTTCCCAAGAATCAGCAGGCTCTGGCATCTTTTAACATACAATTCAATCCAATTGATTGAAACGTTCAAAACTTGATCAATAAGTCTCTTAGCTTTCTATTTATTTTTTCTTTCATTACCCTGAACTTGTCAACACCAACATTAGGCTTTGCATAAGGTATCCCTTTGAAACTGTAATACGGCATATTATGCCATACTGTTTGTGTTTTTAAACCCTTCAGTGGACCCTGTGGAATTTCCACTTGAACCTCTTCCTCAGCAATAACCCAGGCAAACCCCACCAAAGCAAAAAGCACCAACTTGATCAGCGACATGTCGACCGTCTGAAATAATCGTGCCATCAGACTGAACGTTTATAGCTTCTGTCTGATATCTGTAGTCATCTAAAAAAAAAAAAAAAAAGAAAAAATAACAAAATTAACCGTACTTCATGACATTGCACAATCAAAAGCGTGCATCGGCCGCATAATAACACGCTACGTATTTTGCTTTACCGTGGAAGAATATTAAATCAAAAGCATTTTATTTTTTTTCTTCAAAATCTCTCTTATTATCTATCTAAATTACGATGTGAATTGTTAGAATGAATTATGAGCGTCGGATTTCCGGGCTTACTGCTTTGGGCATTCATCTTTCTGAACAATTTGTTTGTAAATTTGATTCTTCCGGCTTTTTAAATTCTATTTTTGTCCTTCTTTATCTTTCTCAAAAAAAAATTGTCAAAATTATCAAAACCTCGTTCTCTGTGTTCGATTTTTCAAAGTTGACAATCTTTTTATTAAAAAACAATTTTTTCTAATTAATAATAAGGATGCGTAGAAAAATATGATTTAAGATAACCTACACGATGATGATTATATGAGCGATCAACAGAGCGAACAAAAAACAAGTCACGTAACAAATTAGAGTCGTATTATATATTATTTTAAGAGAAATCATATCCTTTGGCATAAAGGCATAAGAAAAATTCCATAATAATATTGCATGCATATCTATATATACATATAAATACATTTCTCGTCAATTCGATAGACACGAGATATCATTTTATTTTATTTTTTTAACTACGAAATCGAAAATGATTTGAAAAAATATTATTGAAACTCTTCTCGTAACACCCACACACACGCACGAACACACACACACACACACATGAGTATGGAAAATATTTCATAACATTAATTTTAAAATACAAATCGACGATCTTTTCCCATGATTTACATTTTTCTTTTGTTTTTACTTTTTAAAAAATATTTTTTTTGTTAATTCATTTTTCACTATATCTCAGCTTTGAACAAAAGATTAATATCCTTGATGCTTTATAAAAGTGTTTCTCAAACTATCTTCTCTACTCTATTTTATCTTTCATTAGTGTAAACTCATTTAAATTAATTTTTAGTCATTGAGGATCCAGAAATGTTTTACTAACATTTCTGCGTTAGTTCTTTCATATTAAAATTCAAATCGAAATCATAATCGTTGAAATCATTTACCTTAAAATATAATCATATTAATAATAATAATAATAATAATAATCAATAATGTATATAAGTTATATTAAATATCCTATAATATACAATTATTATATATCTTATATACAATCTTATTTGCTGAGCCAACAACCAGGGGGCGTAGCTCAGATGGTAGAGCGCTCGCTTAGCATGCGAGAGGTACCGGGATCGATGCCCGGCGCCTCCAAGAGGTTTAATCCTTTCGAGGGTTTTTTTTATTTTATTTTATTTTTTTATTTTTTTAATAATAATTAAATAATTTGAATTGAATAAAATTATTAAATATAAACAAAAAAACATATAATTGATATTGTTACAGGTGTAACAAAGTTACAAAAGATTCCAGAATTATCATTTTACAATTACCATGGTGCCAAGAGATCTTATTGTCCACTCAGCGAACACATCGGGAATCAACCTGTTAACAGAAAGGATACATCTTTGAGACTAAGACAATTGAGATCTGAAATGGTTCGAATTTCATCGGTTGAATCAGCACCACTTCATGGTTACATTGTAACATCGGACGACGAACATCAGGTAACATAAATTAAAATTAGGCAATATACAAAATACAAAATATCCATGTAATATACATCGGAGGTATCACAACAGTCAAATTTATAATAACATGTTTCTAGGCTTCATTTATTTTCCACAGTTCTTTTTGCAATACTTCATTCATTAAACAGTAATTAAAACGAAATTTTAATATAAATAATATAAAAATGTTAAAAATTAAGTGCATTGGTCTAATAATCTTACAAAAATAATCAATTGTATTAAAAATTAATTGTTTATTTAAAATGATACTATATCTTCAGTCGTCTGTTATTTATTAGAGTGAAACTGTCGATCCACGAGATATGAGAAGAGAATTTTTATCTGGATTTTACGGCAGTGCTGGAGATGCAGTCGTAACATTGGCAAAAGCTGCTCTGTGGACAGATGGAAGATATCATTTGCAAGCAGATTTAGAACTTGACTGCAATTGGATACTAATGAAAAAGGGACGAAAACCCGTGAGTAAATTTAGTATGACTTTATTCATATTTATATGTATATAAATTATATCAAAAATTACACGACAACAAGAAGATTATAAAATAATTAAAATTATTAAATATATATAGTATAAATTAATACTCAAAATATATATTTTGTTTTTGTTACTTTTTCTATTGTCATCATTTTTACGTAATAACTACTCAATATGCTTAATATACTACGTATGAAATGTTACTATATTCACAAAGGAAACCTTACACTGGAGCATCAACGGATTTTAATAAGATTTTAGTATATTAGTAGTATACCTTTAAAAATAAGATTCAAAGATTTCAAAACTTGTAGATAGAAAAAACTTATATAAAAAAAAATTCCTTCCTGTATGGAGGTTCGAACTCAAATAACGTGGTGCGAGAAGCAAGAATGCTGCTACTTACGCCAGTGTAAGGCTTAAATGAATTTGTAATTTAAAAGTATATAAGTGGATATACAAAAAAAGCAAAACTTTAAATGCTTTTTTTTTTTTAAATTGGCTGACCAATGGACAAAAATATTTTACCACAATAATACCTTAAAGGTATACTACTAATACACCAAATCTTATTAGAATCCGTTGGTGCTTCAGTGTAAGATCCCCTGTCAAATATAACTACGTACGAGTGCAGAGAGAATTAATTGGTCTACCGTACGCTAGATGGCTCACTGTAAAACTTTTTCTCAACTGTGAAACGATGTTTGAAAAGTATAAAGCACCAACTAAAACGGAGATTCATTAAGATCATACTTCACAGGATCATTTCTGTAGTATATCTTCACAACTGCTTAGCGTAATGCTGAGATGTTGCAACCACGATGAGGAGATGGAACCCTCTTCCTTGAGCGTGAGGACGACTTACAATCTTGAATTTATTTCAAGATTGTAGTCACCGATGATCGTTCGCTCTTCTTACTCTGTAGGAGGAGTTATGGGAAGTGGGTTGTCTGAGTGGTCCCCTTAAAAATTCTTAAAACTTAAAATATACAGGTTATCCTTATGTAAGACAAACGGTGCATAAATCATCTTCCAAAAAATGCGGTGTTATATGAAACTATAGTAATCAGACCATAGAGATGAAAAGGAAGACGCTTATCTCAACAAATTATTTTAAAATCCTGAAACCCCACCACGATTGCAAAATTAACAGGTTTTTTAAATATCACCTGTTGTTAAAAGAGGATATATAACCTGTACCTAAATTTACTCAAAACTGAATAAACGCAATAAAAAAAAATTTACCTTATAAATTTGAAAATAATACGTATAATTTCTGAGTAAATTTTATATATATGAGCGATCCTCCTCTTAATCGTGGCAAAAAGAGGTGAAACCCGTCGTCTATATAAGATCAAATATTCCATACTGTAATTTATTATATATTGAACTGTCCCATATTCTTTCTATAAATTTTTTAATAATTAATGAACTGTTTCTGGTTAACCTCATAGATTCCGTCTATTACTGAATGGTTGAAACATGAATTTCGAAATCGATTTAACATCCGAATAGGTGCAGATCCGAAATTAGTATCTGCAGCTACGTGGGAAGCTTGGGAAAGAGATTTAGGTAATAAAACTTCAGTTCTAAATTTAAAAATAAATGAATGAAACTATGAATATTTTTCATCTTTAACCACTTGCGGTGGAAACACGTGTCAAGCACGTTGATCTGATCTTCTGTTATCAAAACGCCAGCAACGTGTTACACACGTCCGTCAGACAATTGTTGCAGAAAGAAAAATGTGACGTACGTGGCACATCTCAATTGTTAATTTCTTTGCACCACAAGTGGTTAAACCTACTACAAACGACTTTACGAATATATATTATTAATTTCTCTAACTTTAAAATTTAACGTATTTGTATTCAGCAAATACATCCATAAGTTTGGTGGCAGTACGTAAAAATCTGATAGATTTGATCTGGCAAGTAGGACGGCCCAATTACAATTCCTATGCAGCATACCCATTAAAAGACGAATATGCAGGAAAAACGTGGCAAGAAAAAATAAAGGACATCAGATTAGAAATGAGTCTTGCCAAGGCGGATGCATTTGTGGTCACAGCATTGGATGAAATAGCTTGGCTATTCAATATTCGAGGATACGATCTCCCCCATACTCCTGTTCTTAGATCCTACGCAATCGTTACACAAGGATCTCTTCATCTTTATGTACCTAAACATAAACTTTTACGATCTGTTGAAAAACATTTAAAAATGGACTCTTGTTCTCACGCTGAATGTGTTAAGTATGATATTTATGTTACAGAATGTTACAAGTATAATAATGATTAAAGAAAAAATGTTATATAAATATAATTAAATAAACAATATTTTTTTAGATGGCACAATGAAACATGTATCTGGAATGATTTAAGAACAATGTCTCAAGCGTGGAACAAAGTTTGGCTACCAACGCCATGTGGATATGCGGAAGGAGCATCAAAAGAAATATATTCTTCTGTACGTTTTTATTCGATAAATTTATTCTAATATTAATGGTTACGTATATATAGATATTTATAAAATTATAAAGAGAAAAAGATGGGAAATCTGAATCTGTGTTGAAAAAGAGATTTAGATTGGATAATACTAAACAAAGGTACACCTTCTTTAACATGTTACCCTAACACTAGAGAGCTGCTTGAGCTTACAATTAACTTGATCCTCGCGTAATAGAGTAATACACATGCCATAGATAAAGTTTAAATGTTTATACACATGGTATATAATACTTTTTTATCACATTAAAAATTAAAAGAAATATACAAATATTGAACCAAAGAGTAACACGTAGATTCCATCTATATACATTGATGTAAACTTAAGCATTTTATAGAGTTCACACTTTCTCGATCTTATGATATCCGGAGTCACGAGACGCCTTATCGTCCATGGTATTATGAATTGCATAGGGTTTATCTATGTGTTCGAGTTTCCTTATTAATTCCTATTCCTATAGTTCTTTAATATTGTTTTTAAAAAATATTACGGATATATATAATTTTATTATTATTCAGATTCCAGCTGAAAAACGATTACCAAAAGCCTCGCCCATAATTGATCTAAGAGCAATAAAAAATAAAGTTGAAGCCGAAGGCATGAGGAGAGCTCATATCAGAGATGGCATGGCTATGTGTGATTTCCTTGCTTACATGGAAGAACAAATTTCTTTAGATTCCGAGGGATGGGATGAGATGCAAGTTTCCAGAGTAGTAAACGAGTTTCGTTTGGAACAAGAACTTAATAAAGGTATCTCGTTTGCAACGATTGCTGCTTATGGTGCTCATGCTGCATTACCTCATTACGAACCAATTAATTTGACGAATATACCCATTGGCAAAACTTCGACATTGGTCGTCGATTCGGGTGGACAGTACTTAGGTAAACTTTAATTAACATCAATTTTTATAATAATACGTTGAGTTATTACATATACATATAAAGGTATATTAATCAATTTTCTAATCCACTTGTAGATGGTACAACAGATGTAACAAGAACTTTACACTTTGGAAAACCTACTGAAGAACAAAAAAAGGCATACACGAGTGTATTAATCGGATCAATACAATTGTCTTCTTTGATTTTTCCAGATGATTTAATGTCTGATCAGGTTGATGTATTAGCAAGGAAACCTCTTTGGAGTACTGGTAATGACTATATGCATGGTACCGGTCATGGCATTGGACACTTTTCATCCGTTCACGAATGTGTGTTAAATTTTTAATAATTTTGTATTTAACATATAAAAGATTAGTTTTTAAACAATCTTCTTACTAAATGAATTTCTTTTTTAGCTCCAATTAGTATATCGTATACAGGTGGTATGTCTGTTACATTAAAACCAGGATATTTTTTATCCAATGAACCAGGATTTTATAAGAAGGGTGATTTTGGTGTACGTTTGGAAAATATACTTGAAGTTTTGACTACTAACGTATCGGTAGGAGTCTTTTATATTTTTTTATTCATTGTTATTATATTATTGTTATAATATTCATTGTTTATTAAATTATTTTATCATTTTATTATTTCAATAGAAAACAGGACAAACTTTCTTAAAATTTCGGGACGTAACTCTTGTACCATACGAACCTAAATTAATAGATTATAATATGTTAACACCAATGCACGTAAGTCCATATGTCGATATAATTAATATTTTCGTGGTATCCTTTATAACAACATTTATTCTTCGGGTTAAGGCAATAATATTTCTAACAGTCCTGCTGTAGTGTCCTTTGATCAGTGATATACTTATAATGATATGCAGCGCCGGTGGTTAAATAAATACAATCAACGTATCAGAGAGGAGATCGGCAACGAATTAAAAAAACATTTAAGAATGAAAGGCTTTTATTGGATGATGGACAAGACAAAAGACATTCCTGAATGGGGTAAAGTCAACGAGGACATTCTTCTCACACATTCTCATTCCAATTCTTCCACATTCAAAGAGATTCCTGTGCTAGTGACCATTATTATTATCTACAATATTATTTTAAGTATGTGAATATATATATCTAAATTTAATAATTTTTATTATATCTATTTATTAAGATTTTTATATTTTCAACCTTAATCTTTTATGTTTCAGATTTTGCAATGACTTACAGTTAATACAAAGATTCATTTGTTATTTGACTTGAAAAAAATCCTTGAATATACATATATACACATAAAATTATTAAATATAATAAAAAATAAAATATACATTCTATCGAATTAAAAAAAAAATAAATAATTTCGATTATAACTAGAATGCAGCTAGAATAAATTTATTATTAGCACGATAATCATTTGCGTCGATAATTGTAACATAACAAATTGTACACACACATAATAGTACAATGATTGACAGAGTAAATTATATTTTTTTAAGCGAATTGCATTAATGATTATAATTATGATAGATACGATTAAACAAAAAAAATGGAAACCTATATATTGTATGTGTTCCATTTGTAAAGAGTACAAGAGCGATTAAATTGAATTTAAAAAGAATTTTGGTCAGAAATATCTTCGTGACTAGTTAAATAATTTTTTGAAGAAATATGTTTAAGTATTACTACTATAATTTTACTGTGATACATAATTGCAATAAATATATGAATACATAGAATATATGTAAATATTTTGTTTGCACCTATATCTCATAAAATATAATATATATTTACCTTCTGTATTCTGTACAGTATTTATATATCTTATAAATTCATCTTAAATAGAAAGTGCTTGAATGTTTGTATTTTGTAAATTTTCGCTGAAAAAACAAATATGATATATACTTAATATTTATATAAATTTGATTATAATTATAAATAATTATATTTAAACGTACGCATTACTTATCATTTTGAAAAGTCACACAAAATGTACGTTTCTATGTAATTTTATTGTATAGTATACATTTCAGTAATGTGTGTTATATAACATTTTTATTTCAGAAATTTATCTCTTATTTTATTAAGTTCATTTTGTTCTTTTTTTGTTCCTTCTTCCAACTCTTCTGGATAAATTTCTAATTCTTTTGCAACTCTTTTTAAATTACTTTCATGATCGTCGTCACGTTTAGGTAATATTATTTGATATAGTTTGTAATATTCTAATAATTTGTCTATGAAACATAAAATCATAATATCAATGAAAAGTGTGAAACAATTAATTTAGAATTTTGTATTTGTAATAAGAAATTTGTCTTACCTACTGTTTCTTTGTCTAATTTGTATTTTTTGGCTAAAATATCCGAAGAATTTTTTACAGTATCTTCTTTATGCAAAACAAAAAGTTGAAATATCTCTTTCAAAGTTATTTTTCCTACTGGAACTGAATCCGGAATATAAAACCCAAATTCAAAGTGTTCGGTGATTCTTGATACAGGTAACGGTCTATCAGGATTAGGTTGATTCAATATATTCGTCTAAATAATTTCCAATGATTAGTAACGTTAACTTTTTTACATGCTAGAATATAGTATAACTGTTAATAAACATACCCCTGGTCCTATGGACGTTACATAAACATTCTTTAAACGTTCATCGAGTTTTAAATTCTTTTGATAATGATCCTTCAAAAATTCTGGATTTACTAAAAAATAGAATGATTTTTCTTTAATTGCAATACAAACAGCAGTGTATCAAACATAGACAGAATCAAAAAATCAATTTGTTTGAAATTAACCTACATTCTTGAGCTAGTTGCAATTGCTTTATTGAAGCAGCCGGTTTAGGAGCAGGTATTGGTTTACTTCTTGAAAGAACAGCATTTGCACGATTTTCTATATTAAATTTACGCAGTGGTCGTTTTAATTTAGCTATCAATCCTCCCATCTTTTTCTATCTACAATCAATCGAATAAAGAAAATATATTAATAATGTAAAGTATTTATTTAAAAAAAAAAACATTTAAAACAAATTATCTTTTCTATTATATAAATGAAAAATGCATTTTACATTTAGACAACAATAATGATAGGTTAGAGTTAAAAATAATTTCTCAAATGAACTCGTAACTGCCACATGTTATTACAAACTTTCCATCTATTTCTAATTCTATTTCATAGAATTATCGTTAACACGTGCTCTACAATCGGATACAATGCGTAAAATAACAGCCGTTTTATGATATAATCAATGAGTAAGAATTTCTACAAGAAAAATCATATATAATTCAACATTATTTAACCTGTTTTATTAACCAATAATATCTTTTCAGTTAACGCTATTTTTTATAATACTTATCTCTGATTGGTTAATTCTATTAGGCGATACTTACAAATACATAGATTTTATTCATTAGTATAAAGGCCGTTTACAATTCATCGACCAATCATCGTCTAGCTGTTCAAGAGCAATGAAAGATGTGTTTACGTACGCAGTGACGCAAGAAAAGATGGTTTTCGAACACACTGTGAAATTACTCGGTTGTGAATGATTGTGAAGACGCGGCGGTTAGCAACATACCGTATGTGTCTAAGTCCCGTTACTTGTCTTTATCGAAATTATTGTTTTCTTAAAACATGCTTCAGTGTAGTACAACTTGATGATAAAACGGTGTGAGAAAAGTTTATGGAAAAAAATAATCAACAAAGAAGGTATTCACTCTTTTCAGGTTGCACGCTTAACCGCCAAAAATTATAGATAGAAACGCCATCTTGTGTACAGATATGTTGACATTTTAACATTGTTCAAGTTTACTAATCATTTCTTTTACAATATTATGCATTAATTAATGCATATTTTTGTACATAAATTAATAAATATGTATGTGATGTTATATCTGTGTGTGAATATGTGATATCGTTACGTTGATGACAATTAATGTTATTCAATCAACAAATGCAGTATTGTACTGTTTTCATTGAGTGCACAGCAACAAGATGACACGTTTTCCTATAATTGTTTAGATTCTTAAAACATTTAGTTCTTAGAAATAACAACAATGTTATTGAAATTCGTTTTAGGTTAATATAGAGATACAATCATGTTCTACGCACATTTTGTATTGGCCAAAAAGGGGCCATTGGCCCGAATTTGGCTAGCTGCTCATTGGGATAAAAAGTTAACTAAAGCTCATGTTTTTGAAACCAATATTGAAAAATCTGTAGACGGTATTTTACAACCAAAGGTATTTCTATTTGTATTATATTTACATGAACATGTATTACGGTTAAGATTTTTTAATATGACCAATGTATAATTAATTAATGTTTTAATATCTTTCAATATTTCAGGTCAAAATGGCATTGCGTACATCGGGTCATTTACTCTTAGGAGTGGTACGCATATATTCACGCAAAGCAAAATATTTGCTTGCAGATTGTAATGAAGCTTTTGTTAAAATTAAAATGGCATTTCGGCCAGGAATGGTCGATTTACCTGAAGAACATAGAGAAGCAGCTGTTACAGCTATTACATTACCAGAAGTGTTTCATGATTTTGATACTGCTATGCCTGAATTGAAGTAAATGTTAACATCACACCTAAGCGAATATTAATATGCATACCATTTCTACATCATTTATATCATTATATTTTTTAGAGATGTTGATATTGAGGCACAATTTAGTTTAAATCAATCTAGAGCAGAAGAAATTACAATGAGAGAAGATTACGGTAGTCTTTCTTTAGTAACACATGATCAAGGATTTGGAGATATGAGTTTTGATGCAGAGCCGCCTGAATTACTTCGTCACGCTGGCACTATAGAACCATCTTTAGATCAGGTTTACTATTCATTTTTATAATAATAATAAAATTATATATTATATAGTATTTATTTATCATAAATTTTCGTTTCTCTATATAATGAAATAAATTAAATCAAATCTAGAGTCATATGCTATTCAGTGATGGGCCAGGTATAGAAACAGCGCTGGAACAAAAAGAGAAAGAACCAGTTGCAGGAACATCGGCAGCTCCCCAACCTATGGATATAGACACCCCAATTAGAGATGATGGTTTTGGTGGTCATCTTGGTCAAGATATTATATGTATGCATTCTAATTTTTCATAAAATTAAATATTAGCATGATTATCAAATAAAATTGTTTATAGCTGGAGGCCTCTTTGAAGGAGGATTATTCGATGAAGCTCCAATGGGTGAAGTTCCTGTACCTGAAGTTAGTTCAATCGCAGAACAACAAGAAGCTGTAGCAGCACCAGGAACTGCAGCTTCTGTTCATGATGAATCTGAGGAAGATATGGGTGATCATTTTGGGCCAGCTGCATCTCCAATGGGAGCAATGAGGTACTTGTTTATTATAGATTATCTAATAATGAATACTTAAAATAATGAATGTTTTTCTTTTAGTTCTGATGGTTCAAGACCAGCTACTCCAGCAGCAATAGGAGAGGAAATTGAAGGAAGAATTAGTGTTGCCAGTCGACGTTTTACACCTGCTCCTCCAACTGCTCCTGAAGAACATCCAATGGATATAGCAGAAGAACCACAACCTATGCAAGATCAGACTACATTATTGCATGACGAAGAGGAGAGCTTTGCTCTTGCACCTGTAGATGCTTCAGCACTCAAAGGTTAATAATAATAAAATAAATAATTTATTATTTAGTATTATATATTGAATATATATTAATTATATTTTATTATAGGATTTACAAAAGCTAAAAGAAAACGTAAACTCATCGTGGATGAAGTAAAAAATATTTCTGGAGAAGAAATGAAAGCACAACTTTCTGATACTAGTGACATCGTAACAACGTTAGATTTAGCACCGCCAACAAAACGTTTGATGCATTGGAAAGAAACTGGTGGAGTAGAGAAACTCTTTGCTTTACCAGGAAGGGCAATACCTTCTCGTTCATTGTTTAAGGTAAAATGATAAACTGTTATAAAACGAGTAATTATAATAATTTATGTGTTGACATACATACATATATATGAAAAATATTTGTATTACCTAGAATTATCAAAGACATTTAACGAGCAAATCTTACGATCATGAAGACTTTGGAAGATTAGGAGTAGAAGAAGAAGGATTATCCTTGGAACAAATGAGAGATAACACTGAACCTGATGCAGCTGCCTTTGAACAAAGTATTCTTAGTAAAAGGATGGCTCGCAAACGAAAAGCTCCACCAGAAGAAGAGGTTTGTTTACACTTTTCTTTCCCCCCTTGTTTTCATTGTTATATTTTATTTATCTTTTATTATCTTTTCCATAGCCACGACCAGCACCTCCACAACCAACACCAGCAGTTGAAATTAGTCAACCTTCAATTACCACAGAAGCAGTTGAAGTTCCAAGCATACCTCCTCAAACTGTTTCTTCTGCCGAATCCCCAGTTCCTCCTGAAGTATCATTACCAGCAGAACCATCTGTACCAGAAATTAGTGGTATTGTACCTTCAGTTGAAAATACGGAAGTTCCGGTAACTCAACCAGAGACACCTTCAATGAGTTTAGAAATGCCTCAAATACCTCCAGCTGAAGTTAGCTCCATTCTTGGAGCTGCTGAAGAAGAAGCTGTACCACCTACACCTGCACCACCCGTTAAAGTCCCTACTATGTCACCTTCTACAATGCCACAAATGGAGAATATTGGTTACGATCAGGTATAGTATCATTAATCTATTAAATTATATTATTATATTTCAATCATATAAAAAAAAATAATGATAAATGATATATGTCTACAGGCTCAATCACAAGTATCATACGTAAACTATGATGAACAGCATCCACCCGCACACACGCCCGGTGCAATTTCTGAAAGAGGACCAGCGACACCATGGAATCATGAAGATTATGAATTTCCTCCATCAGTGGGACCAGTAAGTGTTTTATATTTTTTATTTCTTAAGAATTCCATTAATTTCATTTTTTTTTTATGTATATAGCAAGAAGAACAGCAAGTTGATGAAACTTACGAGCAATTCGAAGAACGTGTGCTCAATAAAAGAGCAGCTCATATGTATCATGTCATTAAAAGTAAACTGGATACCAAAGACAAATTATCACTATCAGAGATGGCATATAAAAATAATCGTAAACAGGTATGTACATGAATATATATATATATGGTTACTAATTTAATTTTTCATTAAGATTTTTTATAAAGTGTCATTATTATCTCTTTTTACAGGCTGCACAAAAGTTCTATACCCTCTTAGTATTGAAAAAATTCCAAGTGTTAGAATTGAATCAAGAACAACCCTATGCTGAAATCATAGTAACTAAAGGACCAAAATTCGAGAACCCTGCATTATAAAAGTATTATATACTTTTAATTAACAAATCTTGTCTGAAAACACTTCTAATGAAGGGACAAGAATATGTCATCTCAAACTGTAAAAGAGGTGTAAAAGTATATTATCTACAATTTTGTGTAGATGAACTGTAAAAAGTGTATGCAAATATCTAGCATGTTGTCAAGATTCTGTAATATCCTGGGAGAACTTGAAATGTGTATAATGTTCGACAAATCATGTTTTAACTTTGTAAATAATTGAAGAAATTACTTTGCATGATGTAGATCATTGGATGAGAGAAAAGAAAAGAAAAAAAATATCTTTCAATTACAGTACATAATAAATTCACAAAAATGTTAATTAAATATGCCTTAAGAAGGTAAAGCGTTTATCGAACTTGGGTCGTCTCTTATAAATATCAATTGTGCCAATAAGCATCATTATATTAATCGTTTTCTTTCATTAAAAAAGCATTGCGAAAAACTTAATGACACAATTGATAAAGAGATATAAAATAAGACGGAGATCCAAGTTCATATTCTAAATAAAATCCATTTTATTATAATTTCTTATCGGCACTTCTTCGTTCTTTACAAACAATGATTCAAAGTTCCAGGAAATGATGCAGAAAGAAGGCAAAATGTGGTAACGCTAATAACTTTTTGCAGTATTTGCCAATTTTCGCTTAAATTTTGAAAATATTTCTTTTCAATTAGTTTTGCAAAATTAAATTATTTTTTTCTGAAATATATATATAAATGCTTAACGCTCAAAACAATAACCAAGAAATATATGAAGTTTAATTATAGTTTCTACATTTTTAGCGGTAGCACATACCAATGAGGAGAACACTTAAAAATTTCATTATTTAAAAAAGAATTTTTCTTATAAATAAATGTATATATATACATATATACATTTATACGATATGTATATATATATATACATTTGTATGATATGTATATATATATATACATTTGTATGATATGTATATATATATATATATATATACATATCTATGTAACGAAAAATCATTGAAATTGTTTTCAAATTTTTGTCAGTCTAATTAAATATATTGTTCAATTTGGAATGTTATATATTGAAAAAAAATATCAAAACATTCTAACTTTTTACTTTTATATTAAAATTTTCTTTTTTAGATGAGATTATTTTTCTAAACCATGTGTATTGTATAAGAATTATATTGCTACAAAACATAATTATCACAGATTTATATGAAATATTATTTTTTAGATACAAAAAACAATATGTTACATTTTAGTTTAATTAATATACTGACATTATGAGGAAAAAGAGGAAAGAAAAAAAATGGAAATAAAAATTATTTACTAATTTATTGTGTTAATACTTTGTGTGCTATAAGAATGTTATATTTTAACGAAAAAAAAATATATTTTACCAAAACAACTTATAAATGCTAATTTGTTAAATATGATCATAACATGCCATTGTAAATAAACATAAATTGTAATTTAAATAAGAATATCACAATATTCATGGATAAACATAAATTATGCCTGAAGAAAATTTTTTAAATTGAGTATAACTCAACTGCCACAGCCTGATTCAAATAATGTAGTGTAAATAATTCATTAATAATGCATATATTATATTAAATGTCTGCTAAAAAAAATATTTCTTTAATGATTTTTTCATAATATTAAATATCAATTATCAGTGCTCTTTTATGTTATATTATTTATAATATATAAAATACAGTGTTTTGCAACTGGTGATGCAAACGAGCAGAGGATGATTTTACGTGGGAAACTAAGTTGAAAGTTTAAAATAAAATTTGTTCATGCAATTCTTTTTCAAGAAAAATAAGTTTGGAAATTTGTCAAGTAATTTGTTGACATACAAAAATTTATTGATATTTTAATTTTTAAATGGATTTTTTAATGGTAATGTTTTAATTACTTCTTTAAAGATGACATCAGAGACGGTATATAAATAATTGCAAACAGGTATGTATATGGAGAATGTGTAAAATTAATATATAAATCTATTTTATGAATCATTAAATTAAAATTACGAAATGTAGTAGGAAAAAGCTTTATTTTCCTTAATATAATTATTAATTAGTACGCTTGTACAAGAATTAAGTAATTGTATGAAATGCGAACATAATACGTTATTTAATTGTAAATATATATGTTATGTGTGATAATTACTTAAAAATTATATTATTAAAAGTTCTTAATCAACACATGAGACACATTAGTATAATGATAAAATTTTGAACAAGATTTGCTATGAAAATGTTTCTTATAATTATTTAATAATTAAAGCAATTAAATTAATCCAATTCACCAGCAGCCATTGCATCGTGATACGATTTATCTTTGGATCGTTCAGGATCCAATTTAATCATATCATCGATTCGAAGTATAGTAATCGCTGCTTCTGTAGCAAATTTCAAAGATTTTATTTTTGAAATAGCTGGTTCCAATACACCAACTTTTTTATTATCCTTTATAGTTCCTTCATATAAATCAAGCCCAACCCTAGATAGTATAAATACAATTTTATGTGAATAAATCATGTGATATTATAAACCTATTTATTAATCAAGAATGTTAAATTATTACCATTTTAATTCAGCTAAATCTGCTTTTGTTTGGCTTGAATTGTGATAAGCTCTCAGCTTGGCAACAAGATCAGTTGCATCTTGAGCAGCATTAACAGCTAATGTTTTAGGTATTATTAAAAGTGATCTGGCAAATTCAGCAATGGCTAATTGTTCGCGAGAACTCTGCAAAATGAAGAATGACATTATAATGACAATGTTAATAACAATTAATTAAATAAAAAATACTTACTAAAGAAGTAGCAAAGTTTTCCAAATAAATCGAAAGAGCAGCTTCAACGCTACCACCACCAGCGACAACACTTTTACTCTCTAATACACGCTTCACAACACAAAGAGCATCGTGTACAGAACGCTCCATTTCGTCACAATAATAATCATTTGGTCCACGTAAAATGATAGAGCTAGCTGTACGAGCTTTTGGTCTATTAACAAAATGAAATATCATAAATTGTCATTTTTACTTTCATTTTATAATAAATCTGTAAACTGACCCTTTTATAAGAATGAGCTCATCGTCACAGATCATTTCCTGTACCACTTCAGCAGCTTCACCAAGGAAACTTGGTTCAAAGGTTTCCTCTCCTTCCATATTAGTCAAAGAAGTTAAAAATTGTGCCCCTGTAGCTTTAGCAATTCTTTTTAGATCTTGTTTCTTGCATCTACGTACTGCCATAGCCTTAGCTTCTACAAAGTACTGAAAAAAAAGTAACGGTTTAGAATTACATCGTAATTTTGTACTTTTATTAAATGTCTAACAAACCTTCTGGCAAAGATCATCTATTCCACCAGATAGAAGAATAACATTAGCGCCGGCATTTAAAATTTTCTGAACTCTTTCTTTAGTAATATCAATTTCTCGTTGGCGTACGGCCTCTAATTTTTCAGGATCAGTGATAAGTACTTCCACACCTAACTTCATTTTAGCTTTTTGTAGAGAAAAGTCCAAGCAAGCAATCTTGGGATTGACTATCCTCTTAGGCATTGCTTGTGAAGACACCGTACAATTAAGTGCATAACCATGTACAAGAACAGATTCTCTAACACTTTTGCCATGAGCCTTTAAAACATTAACTGCTTTAATAGGATATAGATGTCCACCTTTACCATCATTTATCTTGATAGCATAAGCAGCATCAACGACCATATTGCCGAAGAAATTAGCATCACTATTTATTAGTCATGGAAATTATAATATAAAGAAAATTCATACTAATATTTAGTGATTAAATAAACATTTTTGTACATATGTTTTTTTTACAAGAAAAATATCTTTATCAACAAATGTTTATTTGCTCACTGCTTTAAATTGGAAAGGATACGCTCCTATAATTTTACTAGACATTGAGGTTTTAGCTACATTGACCAAGCAATCTTTTCCCAATTCATCGACATTGATTGTTAAATGTTCCTGTATGTATTTGCAGGCTTCCCTAAAATCATAATTGAACAATAATTACTATATCAATTTACACATGAAAATAAATGACATTTCTGTCGTATCGCGTACTTGCAAGCAAGCCTATAACCACTGATAACAGAGGTTGGATGAATTTTCTGCTTAACAAGCTCATCTGCATTTTTTAATAATTCAGCTGCAACAATGACAACAGATGTTGTGCCATCTCCAACTTCTTCATCCTGTAATTGAGCTAACTCGACTAGTACTCTAGCTGCAGGATGTTCAACTTCCAATAGACGTAAAATAGTTGCTCCGTCATTTGTAACAGTTACATCCTTAAATTGTTTATTTTAATATTTTACTAAGATGTGTCATAATATTAATAAATATTAGAATTTAAATTAAATTAATAAAACGTACCCCAATATCATCGACCAACATTTTATCCAATCCTACAGGTCCTAAAGAACTTTTGACTATGTTAGCAATAGCCGAAGCAGCCATAACTGTTGAATAAAAAATAAAAATTATGCAGAAGTAAACTAACAATTAAACTAATAATTACAATATTATTTACTATAATTTGTTCCCATACAATAGACTATAAATAATATATTGATCAAAAATAAAAAGAATAATTACGAAACAGAAGAAATTGGTAGCAACGAGGACAACAATGCAATTCTCAATTAAAGGAAATTTAATTTTCAAATACTACAAATTATTTTGTATTTTATTATATAGAGTGTTAAACCAGGAATCCTGTTGCATGAAAACAATAATCATAATATTTTATAGAGTCTACTGTATTACAGATAGTCCGGCATAACCAAACTTTTGACTATACATTTGTCTGTTATTATATTACCATTTTGTGTCCTTACAGGAGCACCTGATTGCCTCACACCTCCCACAGCTAAAGGACTTGCCATTGTCGACATTTTTAAATAATTTTTTTATTTTCTTGTTCGTCAGAATATTTCAATTGATTAATACTTTTGTAGGTTCCGCGTGTGATAGAGAATAGAATGATGGTCATCAACGACGGCCATTCCTTTTTTTATTTCCTTTTATGGACAACTTCAGAAATGTTTTTTATTGGTGGAATTAATTTAGACAAATAATACAAATTTAAATAAAATTATACAATAAAATAAAATAGTTTAATTTTATTATACAATTATAATAAATTAAAATATAAATATTAATTAATTATACGTGGATATATATTACAGATTCGTAAAGACGTAGTGTTTCTTAATATTGATAAAAGATGGCGTAAAACTTGTTAAATTCCATTCTTAATTTTCAAAGGTATTGAAAATATTATATTTTATTATTAACTTAAACAAAAATAAAATCCAAGGGCTTTTAAAATTTCTTCGATATTCAATCCAATATTTTTTTTCAATAAAAAAATATTAATTATTTAAAAGAAAGATAAATTTCAAGATGATAATTTACCCCCGGATTAAATTCCTACTTACCCCTATTTATTGTAGAAGCATATATAGTAGTATTATTCTATTTTGGGTGGAGAATATATCGTTGATTAAAAATATTAATTGTTTGAAGGATTAATAATCAATAATGGCTTATGAATATGGTGTATTTAAATATAATTGTTACGTGAAGTTAAATTCCTTAAATGGGTCATTCAAAAAGTGTGTAAATTCGTTTGATTACAAGTTGTTGATTTCCTTATAACCTTAACATTTATATTAGGTCACGTCTTCTCATCCTTGATATAAATATTATTTTGTTAATCACATCATACCTCATTTTTGTCTCTACTGTAGATTCACTGCTGATAATGACACTATGGATGAATGGTTAGAAGATATGAAAAAGTGATATACATTGGAATTTTAATTTTATATTATAGTCTATTATTCTTCCATGACATTGTTGGATAACGAAAGAAGATAACATGGAAGAATCATTGGTGTCAATCTCAGGTTGAAAGATGTCATAAATTATTATTGAAATTAAATTATTCTTACAAACGCATATCTCTTTTATGAATTTCAAATATAATGCTTATTAAATTTATAATTAAATTATGATTGATCTTTTAGTAGAACTTGTCATCCTAATATTTAAATATATTGATATAATTAATATTAATAGATAATAATAAATATAATTTTTAGTTGATACATATTTAAAAAAAAACATATTTTCGAACATATATTTATTAAGTAGGATGACAGACATTCATATGCATAATAGAAATAATAGTCGCTGTTATTTGTCTTTCATTTATCTAGTTATTTATTTATTTATTCGCAATTAATCTTACAATAATTTTTTCATTTTTTTTTATTTCACTTTTCCCTCCCCGTATAAAATTTAAACATTTACGATTGTGTTTTTTTTTTTATATAGTAATGAGCGAACCGAACCAGCGAATGTAAGATGTTAAACAGAGAAAGAAAAGGAAGGACCTCACATAAAAATAGAATTCAATGACAAGGAAAAATAAAATATAATTAAGGTAATATATCAATAATTAAATAAAAACTTTTATTTATTCTTTTAAATTGATGATATTCGCGGGATAAATCAAAACCACCAATCAGGTGAA
The DNA here is from genome assembly GCF_049000335.1 of Polistes dominula. NCBI lineage: Eukaryota > Metazoa > Arthropoda > Insecta > Hymenoptera > Vespidae > Polistes > Polistes dominula. Next base: position 4,891,000 of record NW_028300998.1, on the reverse strand, counting down.
TCGTTAGAAAAATATCGCGATAGAAAAACGCGGCATTATTTAAAATACACATGTATAACCAATTAAATGTTATTTTACTGATCAGGCGGAAAGTATTATTGGCGGAAGTTGATAAAATGCAGGTGTTCAGAGTTATAGGAAGAAGGGGAAGAATTTCTAACTATTGATTCAAATTTCTCAGTAATTAGGAATTAAGTTTTCAATTATATATGAACAACAATAAAATATATTGTGTTAAAAACATAGGAAATGAAAGCATTATTATATCTAATATAAGATAAATAAGGTTAAAGATCACGAAATATAATAAAGAATAGATAATATATAGGTAGATAAGTAAAATAAAGACCAATAAAATCGGTCTATATAAAAACATCACTAATATCGGACTATCTTATTTACTTGTACGTTTCATTCGTTGGACTCGTTCAGTTAGTTTTGTTCGATGAGTGAGCGCACGTGAAAGTTCAAAGTGACGATTTATAGGCTCATGTCAGTATAGGCTTCGTCATAGTTCGGGTTGATAGGATCGGCTGAACTCGGAATCATTTCGTTCGCGCGGGCTGCCCAAGGCTCGTGGTCAACGTTCAAGACTTAGTTTGCGTCCGGCAGTGCGCTCGGATGGTTTTATTATAAGTGGGTTGTTGTATTTTTATTGATTCTTTCAAAAAATATCGTTACCCTAAGTCCTCCCACGAGGCGCCCGTGACACCCACGAGGTTTCTCACACGTTTTCATATCCTCGCCGGAGAATCAGTAGCAGTACAATAGCGGACACTTCCAGTAATTGATAACGTAATTACTTATTATTTTATTTTTTATTTCTTATTGCCCTTTCTTACTTATTGTCTTCCTTCTCTCCTTTCTTTTTTTGCTTATTCTTCTCTTCTTCTACTATTTCTGTCTGTCTCTCTCTCTCTCTTTCTCTCTCTCACTTACACCTTCCCTTTCTTTTTCTATTATTTTTTTATTTTTTATTTTCCCCTTTCTTTCTTATTGCCTTCCTTCTCTTTTTTGCTTATTCTTCTCTCCTTCTACTATTTCTGTCTGTCTCTCTCTCTTTCTCTCTCTCACTTACACCTTCCCTTTCTTTTTCTATTATTTTTTTATTTTTTATTTTTTCCCTTTCTTTCTTATTGCCTTCCTTCTCTTTTTTGCTTATTCTTCTCTTCTTCTACTATTTCTGTCTGTCTCTCTCTCTTTCTCTTTCTCACTTCCTCCTACTCTTTCTTTTTCTTTTAATTTTATCAACCATTATCACTTATAGTGATAGTTTCAAAAACCATCATTTCAATTTTCTTATTTCGAATGCGTTCCTAACGATGGATAAATGAATAGATAAATAAATAGATAAATAGATAGATAGATGAAAAGATGAATGAGCGATACCCGCGAATATACGAATTTATATTAGAAGCATTTCGGCGACGCACTTTTCGATGATGAATCATCGTCCATCATCATCGCTTCACGTACCCTGCTTTATCGCTTAAGTGACAGAGTTGACAAAGATTAGGATAGATCTATGTTGGAACTTGCTTGAGGATATTCGAACGATGTTCTTACGTCGTGAACACTATACAAAGAAAAAATCTAACAATTCCATTGATTTAAAATAACTTAACTTTTTCATTACATATATATATTTCATATTTAATATTTTTTTTTATTTTCCCTTTTCATTTTATATTGTTCGCTCGTTTATGTAGACAGATTAGATATTAAATTTATGGTTTCCAAAGTTTTCTAGACTATACCGCGTGTTTTATTTAATTTTTTAAAATATGTTCTTTTTCCAAGACATTCAAAAATATATTTATTTAAAATTGATATGTCAACAAATATTGAAGTTACTTCAATGAAAAATTATTCGAACTATCGTTCGATATAACGATCGATACTCTTTCGTATTCTTCTTTACTTTTAATTATTAGACTCTAATAATTTTTATTTTTATTTTTATTATATACAATTATTACGAGAAATATATCAAAGTTACAATTTGTTCATAATACTTTAGAATATAATTCAATTAATTGATTTAATAAGATCAACAAAATACATTATAAAATCGAATTGTCTCAGAAAAATGTTGCTTTCTGTACAATTTTGTGCTTGAATTTTTGCCAGTTTTACATTTATATGTATATTTATAAATCATTGTCACTTTTGCATTCCGAACAATACGTAGGAAATGTGATGAGCAATATACTAATAAAAAAAAAGGTTAACTGATTTCTTAAGAAGAGACAGCGATATTTCATTCGCGTGACCCGTTCGATTCGAACTTCAATTAATGTCAGAGTTGAGATCAGTTTAATGTAACGACAATATTACAAAGCTACGCGACGCATTGATACAAATAAAATCATACATTTGATAATTAGGAGATAGATCAAAGCGCGTTATTATAGTAAGCTCTTATATATTCATTTTATATATTCATGGCACTTATTTATTATGTCGTTTCTAAATGATCTACTTTCAAATATTATCAATTTTATTCAAAAAAAAAGTTGTATTCTTTTGAGATAAATCATACGGCTGCAAAGACCTAATATGTATCAATGGCGATGATATTCCTAACATGTATATTTGTCACTAACTCGCGTCAATTTTCTTTTATATTTCTTTTGTTCCTTTTTATTTAAAGAGTTCCATGATTACGTAAGTCTTATATTTAGCACAAGTTGATACAATTGTTGATTGAAATCTTACCGAAATTCAAAATATTTGGGATCAAAGGTCGTTAGTACCTTTCGTAGATAGTACGACTCGTATGAAATTCCATTTAACATTAGTAATAAAAGTTCTCTTTTATACTTTGCTTCCCATTTGTCGAGGAAGTAAAGGCTTTCACCGGTACAATTTGCGAATGAATCGAAAAACAAAAGCGCTTTTGTAACCCTAATAACGTGTTCCGAGTACGACCTTTTATTCCCTCAACTATCAGGCTCTATTTTGTAAGATCCTAAAAGGGTTTTGATTGATATCATCAGGATATACCAAGATGTATGATGTGTTATTAGGATACATTGAACGTATATGAAATTAATCTTTTATATCTTTAGGATGATAGAGTTTGTAAAACACATGCAAAGTTCGCGCCAATCATTTGAATTCTACTTGCTTTGGACTCACGTAGTTAACGATGTAGGAAGATATGCGAGTAGAGTAATTGCAGTATGTAAAACGGTTGGATCGTTACGATGAAACTGCATTCGAAATATAAATACGGCTGGCTCAACATGTAAGATGCCATTAAACTAAACGCGTATGGTAATATTAGAAGGAAGCGTTATCTTTGTTAATGCTAATAATCAATTTTGTTGGACGAACGGTCGCTTTATTCAATTAGGTGTCATTTTCTTATGGCTAATAATCACAGTCAAGTTATATACTGTATCCTATAATTAAACAAAATTCATTGGGTATTTATTGTTGAATAATTCGATTTGAAAATTGGAAAATTCCGAAAAAATAAATGTACTGATAAGACATTCCTCTACATTAATATTTAATATTTCAGCACTTTTTTCTAGAAATTTAAAACATTTCTCGTCGAGAGGCTTTTTACTTTTTTTTTTTTTTTTTTAATGAAATTATCGTATTAAGTAACAAAATTGATATCAAATTCGGATTGCATAAAATATGAAGACATAAGAACATTCCTTAAAATGTAAGCATAAGATTTATTAAGTTAGTATTTTTTGAAATCAGAGAACAGCGACGCTTTGGTTTAATTCACCGCAGTCTACTCTTCGTTATTTATTTTGAGATGATGCAAGAACAGTCTACCTGTTGCGTTACTACCAACGGTAGTATAATGCTTTCAGTTTGAGATGATACAATGTATTCTTGTTATTATTTGAATGAATATTAGTATTTCCGGAATATGTATTAGCAAATTTGAAATAAAAACTATTTACAAACCATTATTGTATTTTAAAGATAATTTTTTATGTAATGTTTTATAGGTTTGTAAAATTCCAAATTGTTTCTAATACCATCAAAAATGACAGTTACGGATAATGTTCAAGATAAACGTAACGCTAATCTTTACGTTTTAAGTAATAACTCTCTTGAACAAGAATATGGTCAAACTAAACCAAAATTTACGAACACCGAAGAGTCATTGGAGGCTACAAATGTTCAGGGAAATTCAAATGAATTCGTTGAGCCTAGTTCTGAGGCGAAACTCATATCATCGGAAGAAGAACCAAAATTAAATACATCTAACGATTCTAAATCAAATAGATCAAAGAAGAACGAAAACGAGGAATCGCTTGTAAAAACAAATTGGCAAGAAGATGTGGAAGCTAATAATACTGATAATCATATTCCACCTGATGGTGGTATCAGAGCTTGGATGATCTTGTTGAGTAGTTTCTTTATCAATGGTATTTTATTTAGCGTTATCAACACCTACTCTTTAATTTACCTCGAACTACAAAAAAAATTGACGGAAGCCGGAGAGACGGAAGTATCTTCTAAAGCATGTAAGATCATTATCTAATTTATATTATTTTATTACAATTACCTTCCAAATTGACGACTCATCTTTCCAAGTCTTTCTCTCTCTTCTTTGCATATATTCCATTTAATCGTTATATTAAGACCTGATAAAAGCATGACGGTTCAATGATCGACACTATCAAATCATTTTTAACATTTTATTGTTCCTTCTCTGATAGCAAATGTCCGTATAATAATAATAATAAGGTATAATTTTTTTCGACGATAAATTACTCACTTCTCATCTCCAAGAATTTTTTATTTTCATTTTCTTCACGTCACTGTAATATTATCAGTAAACGCATCGTGCGTCGTTAAAGATAATTATTTTTTTTTAAATTATTATGTAGGATTTTAATGAGCTTGAAAAACAAACTTATAACGGCATTTGTTGTTTTTTTCATTATACTTAGTTCCGATAAAAGATATTTTTTTCTAAATAATATATATTAGTAGCATAATATGTGCAAATGAATATTGATAAAATATGCCATAAATAATAATTAAATTTTTTTTTTTTTTGAAAAAGTAGAGTTAAACTTTTCTTCAAACATTTACTTAATCAATATTTCAATTAAATCGTTGATGAGATCAATCCCCTTTTACAGTTGATGTCCCAAATAACATGCATCTAAATTAACAGTCAATTATAGCTTGATTAATCATAGTAATCATAGTTAAGGGATTGCAATTCAATGGTAGCTTCTCCGTATGTCATAACTGATCTGACCTGAATCTTTATGAAAACTTTAAGACCAATCGTCCTAAGACGATTAGTTGATTAGAAATAATTTTAAATTTTGTTTGATAACGATCAGAATGGAAACAAAACGATATTCTTGTAAACTGATCTATGTATGCATGTATCTATATATATATGTACGTACATTCGTATAAGGTGTGAAAGTATCTATATATTTTGCTCGGTCCATACATATATTGCAGTTCTGTAAGTTGAATAGAGATCCGCGAATTGAATAAGAAAAGGATAGAGCTCGTTTTGACCAATCAGAATATAATATTGACACGCTCCTACAGTGTGCATGTGAACACTTTAGGTTTGCTTCATTCACTTGGTACATTTATTTCGTCATTATAAAAATTAACGTTGTAAACTGATTTTAAAATATTTTACAAATACGTTTCCTTTTATTTTATTTTTTATATTAAACAGCTTTAGTTGGATCATTGACCATCGGTACGACATTTTTCCTATCGCCAATCGCTGGTATTCTCACCGATAAAATTGGTATTCAGATGACTACATTTTTAGGAGGTGCAATTGCATCAAGTGGTATGCTTCTTTCTTCGATGCTTTCTGATAAGGTACTTTTTTTTCGTTAAAATAATTCCTAATGAATTTAAATTCTATTTAAAAAATTCTATGATTTTTTGCTTTAGGTAGAATTATTGTATCTGACTTATGGTGTCATGTATGGACTCGGTGCAAGTCTTGCTTACACCCCGAGCTTAGTTATTTTAGGACATTATTTTAAAAAATATCTGGGATTAGTAAATGGTATAGTTACGGCTGGTAGTTCTATATTTACAACACTTTTACCATATCTGATGGATGCCCTTTTACGAAATTTCGGATTAGAAGGAACGTTTCGAAGTTTAGCAGCGTTAACTGCAATTATTATGGCTTGCGCGCTACTTTTTAAACCGATACCACGTGAGTAGAAAATTACGCTAAAGTTTGAAAAATTTGTTCAAATGAAAAGATATCAATATAAAATTTTTCTTTTTTACAGTTAAAAAATCTCCACGATATCGAACAACGCAAACTACGAAATTTCGAGATTGTTTGAAGGAAGTTATCAATGTATCTATATGGAAAAAAAAACGATACGTTGTCTGGGCAGTTTCTATTCCGCTGGCTTTATTTGGGTATTGTTTAATTATTTATAATGCTAAATAATACTAAATAATCATTAAAGTAAAATTTCATATTTTTTAACATCACTTTTTATATTTTAGATATTTTGTACCATACGTACATATCGGAAAATTTGTAGTTACAGTATTTAAAGGCTCTGATGGAAAATTGCCAGTTATGTGTATTGGTATTACTTCTGGAATAGGTCGATTAATATTCGGTTATATTGCCGATTTGCCAAAAGTAAATAGAATATTATTACAGCAGGTAATATTTTTCTATCATAATAAATGTAAATAATATGTGCATAAATAAGAAACAGAAATAAAAAATAAAATTCATATGTTTTTTTAGGTATCATTTCTAAGCATCGGTATGCTTACAATGTTACTTACCGTAACACCATCTTTTAATATTCTACTACTCATTTCTTTAAGTATGGGATTATTTGATGGATGTTTCATATCATTATTAGGTCCAATTGCTTTCGACATTTGTGGTCGTGAGGGTGCAACTCAAGCAATTGGATTTTTATTAGGAATGTGTTCTATACCTTTGACAGTAGGACCACCAATCGCGGGTCTTTTATACGATCATACCGGTAAGTTAATGAACTTATTATCCTTTACGTTTACAACAATATTTCATTATTAATTCATTTATATTCTATGTATGCTTGCTTATTTTAACGTGTTTCATTTTATTATATAGGTTCCTACGATTTGCCTTTCTTATTGGCTGGAATACCGCCAATAATTGGGGCATTAACTATGTTTTTAATAAAATGTGTTAAGGAAACAGATAGTGAAAATGATGCTGATTCAATTACCGAAGATCCAACGGCAAAATCAACATGTCAAAATGGTCGGTAAAACAAGTATTCATGTATTATCAAATCAACGGTATTCAGCGTGACAAGTAATAAGGCATTTTATGAATATATTATTCTGTGCAAAAATCTAGCGTTTTCTGTTGCTTTTATCGAAACTCTAGTTTAGCAAAAATAGTTGATAATAATTATTAAAAGCTGACATATGTAAAAAAAAAAAGTAATTTAACACGAATTTGTTTTCAATAGAAAACATAGGAACAGCATTAATTAATCGTTAATTCGTACAATTTCAAGGCGTAGCGAAAATATTTAATGAAATAGTTCGATTTTAAATGAAAATAACAAATAATCTTTTATGTCAATTATCCAGAATATTGTCAGCTTGAAAACCATGTATCTTGACAGTAGACTGTGATAGATAATGTATCGTCAATATTTCTGGATTAATTATCCACGTAAATCATAACAATATATGCGTACAAAATGCTGCCCTTTAATTATATTTATTTATTGTATTGTATCAGATTGTTTGTTTATTTGTTAATTTAATGACTTAATTAATAAGTAGTAGTTATCGTAGTTTATTTATAAATAGAAATCCACGTGCGCAATATCTAATTAATCTTAACTCAAGGATTTAAGCATAGCATACACTGTTGCTTCAGAAAAGAATATCATCCAATTTAAAGGCACTTCGTTTTATTTAATAAGTATATATAAGGCTGGCACTTTTTTAATCGAAATAATAATATGAAGTTAATTAATACGTATTTAAAAACTAAATGAATGAAATATTTTATAAAAATATGCTTCTTTTATTTGCCATTGTTTTGACAAATATCTTGTTCTTGAAATATAAATATATATTATATATTTATTTTATTTTCATTTTCTTATATGATATTGAACCAAAAGTGTATGCATTTATATTCCAATAGGTTTATTATTCAATAGGAATGACAAAGGGTAACCTACTATCATCATCTTTTGTAACAACTACTCGACCTGATTATGGACTACATGAAGATAAAACAAGGATAAAGAAGTATCCATACATACAGACTAAACATGGATCTACAGGAATATTCACTATCAAATCTAATAAAAGTGGCACCAGTAGTGATTATTGGCAGAACTCAAGATATTCAGAAAGTGCACCTTTATTATCCGACAAAAATCAAATTTTATTGTCAAGAACATCATTTTTACAACGTAAAGAGCAATCATCGATGCCTTTTACATTGTAATAGCAAAGTAATAATGAATTATTGTATCAGTTACATAAAAAATGTCACATAGATATTTTACTTTTATTTTTATACTGTTATTTGATAAATTTTTAATATATTGATCACAAATATAATTGATAATTGATTTTAAGTATTAATTATAGACATCATATTATGAAAAACAACAAAATTTATTGTATATAAGAATAATGATCTTTTATTTAAATATTTAACTTAAATTGACATTAATTAGTAAAAAAATGTTAATATAATAATCTTTAACTTAAATTATTTTATGCTATTTCAGCATAAATTCAGTATAATTGAAATACAATTATATTTTTATAGAAATATTTTATATAATGTTATAAGATGTTCAATATAATGATGATGATGACAATAGAATGTATGTATAACAGTGTATGTACTACACATTATTTTTGTTATTATTTGAATGTTGCTTACTTAATGTTGCATTTCTGGATATAATTGTACAATAAATATCTTATAATATCATAGTTAATTTTTTACTAATAAATAATGTATTCAAAGTAGCAACATTGAGTAAACAACTTTAATATATTACTCTCTCGTAATGAATCTTGTTTTGGACATAAAAAGTGATTTATAATTTGCTAAAATATATATATATATATAATTGATAAGTTAATTTATGTATTGTGTAGTTCAATTGAATTAACGAATAAAAAATACGCTGCTTAATGTTGTTTCATGATATTTCTTCTTTACATTTGAACATATATTGTATTTATAATTAAAAGAGTTGAAGAATGATTCAATAATATTACTAAAGTAATTTTTCAGTAAAAGAATATATAAGTTTATATAATTCCCATTATCTCTGTCACAGATGAATCGAAAGACCTAAAGAACATAATTTATAAATATATATATTTATATATATTAGTAAAAAATTAAAACTTTAATGTTATGATTATATATTATATAAATCAATATAATTAATAAGGACAAAAAAATATAAAGAATCTTACTTCGAATTAATCGAACTACCTGGTACATAAAATGGATTACAAACTGCATTGGAATAGGCAGTATGCAGTTTTTTAAATATCTGTGGGACAATTAACAAATGATTTTACATTTAATGCATAATAATACTACTTTACAAAATAATGTAATTTTATTACCGTCTTTACTTCATTATCTCGGAATGATATATTAGATGATTGTAATACTATTACAAATTTAATTTTTGTATTCGTTGCATAACCGTAACTAAAATAAAACTTCTCATTACTAATGATCTATTTGATTCTATATATAATAAAATTAAATACATACATTTTAAACTCCTCTGTTGTAAGTAATAAACCTAAATACAAATCACGAATATCAACAGCTGTTTTGTTTCCTATATTCAATTTCTCTTCTATAATATCAATAGATGTATGCACTTTGTAATGAAATTGCAAGGCAAGAGCCTCATCTGCACATTTTATATATTTGGGAGAATTCTATAAAAATATAAATACAAAATTAAATATTACGAAAATCTTCACAGAAAAATTAGACTTTATAAAATTGAAAAATCCTTATGATAAAATAAATAATTAATTAACTTATTCTCACATAAAAAAAAAATAATATTTTATAAAAACACTATTCTTTTATAACCTATAAATCCAAAGTAAATAAATACTCGCATCTTTTCCAATAACAGCCACACATACAGCCATGATAAGGAATATATAAATATATATTATAATATGGAAAATATTCAATTTTATCTAAATAATGTTAAAAATAATTTTTTTTTTTTGAACTTTTTATACGAAACTATAAAAATTGAATGTTTCGAGATTTTCACAAACGTAGGATACGCTTTCCACTCCTTGACTATAATATATAACACAAATTAATATGCATATTTCTCATAAAAAATATATGAACAAGTTACACATTTAATATTATCATTTTTTTGATTTTAAATACTTATTATGCATTGACGTATTCATATAAAGTATAATTTATAAAAAAAGGAACATTTCTATCTTCTTTGACAGCATAACCAAACAACTGCTGCACAATCTTTAGTTTTTTTTTGCAATTAGACTGACGCTTATGGCGAGGATAAAGTTACTGAATAAACAACTTTACATAATAATCTTTTTTTAAATGGATTTAAAGATACTTTATTATATACTATTATAAATTTTATAATATAATATTAAAAATAATATTTACAATATAATTTTATATCATATACAAGTAAAATAAAGTTATAATGAATTGATCATGTTTATTTACACTACATTGTAAAATAGTATTAAAATAACAAATATATTATATATATATACATTTACATAATATGACTAATAATGAATATAGAAGAATATAATATAGTACACAATGATATTTATAATAGTTTTAATTTTGGTTAGGGTTGATTATAATATCTATTTTTTAATGCTCTGTACTTGCGTAGCATATATAAAGCTTCCAATTCTTTAATAACAAAATTACCATGTGCTATCATTTTATCTATTTTCTCAGGATTACGTTCTTCTTTATTCTTATCAAAAGCTTTTTTCAATCTCACTCTGAAATATTCATAACCTTTTGGATAATCACGCCCCATATACAAAAGCTGCAATAAAAAAGGAAAATAAATAATAAGTAATTATAAAGATATACATATATATAAAAATTTCAAGAATGATTCAAAAAGTACTCTTACCGTTTTATACAGTTGTATTACTTTACTTCTTTGAGACATAAGTATAACACTTACACAGTTGTAATTTACAAGTTGCGCTTTATTAATGATTATAGAATTTCTCAAACACATCAATCATATTATTCGAACTTTGTAATGGATAATACGCAGAAAAAAAATTTGTAAAAAGAATTATTAGACATCAATATCATGAATAAAAAATGATCTATCACATTTATCTTTCTTATCGACCTAGCATTGATCTTTTCTCCATCGGTAAGTATGGACTTTATGAGAATTATTTCACATTTACTGACAAGAAAGATACCACGTATATAAATGAATTTTTTTAACAGATTTTAATTTTCGTTTATTATTGTATAAATGGTTTAATAATTTGTGAATAAGATGAGTGTGCCAATAGAAGAGAATAATATTCAGCAAATGCTTAATAAGCTGTCAGAAAATGAGGTTAAAACATTGTTTTATTATAATTAAGTAATATATTTATTATGTAGTAACAATTTGAACAATTTATTTTAGATAATTGTGAAAGAAAAATTAGACAACTTATTGTCTAGACATTGTTATATAGAATCTAAATTACAAAATATAAATAAAGTATTACCCAAGGTTGTTTTTATTCGTGGCGAGGCAGAGAAATTTCGGAATATGATTGTACATACAAACGAATTGGCTGAAAATGTAAGCTCCAAAGTACGACAGTTAGATTTAGCGAGGGTAAGTAAAAAGAATTAACTGATATCATGATTAAAATTGTAAAGAAAAATGTAACTATAAAATATTTTCTTTATAGAGCAGAGTATGCGAATGTCAAAGAAGAGTTAACGATATACTAGATCTACAATTATGTAGCGAAGGTGTTGCAACAGCTTTACAAAATGAAGATTATGAGCAAGGTGCTGCACATGTTCATCGGTATCTCTCAATGGATCAACAATTGCTTGAAAGAACAGCCGAAGATGTATCAGGAGATCCTAGTACTATTAGTAGCTCTCTTTTTACATTGCAACAAGCAGCTGTACAATTGAGAACAGTAGTTACTCACAAGTTTGATGAAGCAGTGAAATCTGAAGATCTAGCATCTGTTGAAAGATTCTTTAAAATATTTCCATTATTAGGAATGCATTTAGAAGGTTTGAAAAAATTTTGTAGTTATTTGTGTACGAAGGTAATTATTTTATCATTCGTGACTATATCAATGAATATTTATTATATTATAGAATGAGTATTTATTATACTCATACAAATTTTTTCTATTTTTTAGCTTCATGACACCGCACAAAAAAATTTAAAAGCTGCCTTGGAGATAAAAAGTAATGATAAACGAGCATCAGTTATATTTGCCGATACTATGACATTATTATTTGAAGGAATTGCTCGTATTGTCGAGGTACATCAACCTATTATAGAAACATATTATGGACCTGGAAGACTTCTAATGACTGTATCTATATTACAAAAAGAATGTGATAGGTAAAATGAAAGTTAAATTTGGATATTTATACATATAATGAATATCTTTGTTTTGATTAAACTGATATGTATATGTTATTATATAGGCAAGTTAAAAAAATTGTTGCAGAATTTATGAAACACAGGAGTATATCTAAGAAAGTGCAAATGATAAATGAATATGTCAGAAAGCCAAATTCAGAAAGAATTGACCCTAAAGAGCTCGATCTCTTATTAGGTGAAATCACTATAATGCACTCAAGGGCAGAATTATATATTCGTTTCTTAAGAAGAAGAGTTAAGGTGAGTCTTTTTTATGCACACGAATAAAATCATAAGTATTTAATTATTTTTTCTTTTTAGAATGACATAGAAATTAGTACTACGAATGCTACACAATGTACGGATCAATTAAATGAATTTGAAAGAAATATCTGCAATTCTGAATTAGCTCATAATATGCAAGAACTTATAGGTGCTTATCTTGCTTTAGAAAGATATTTCTTGGAAGAAAGTGTCAATAAAGCTGTTGGTATGGACACATTAGAACAAGATCAGCAGATATCTAGTATGGTGGACGATGTGTTTTTTATAGTAAAAAAATGTATAAGGTACTATTTAGATTTATAATCTAACAATTATTAACGAGTAAATATAAATTTGTATATATTGTATAACATAAATTTGTATTATGTATTTAGACGTTCTATATCAAGTTGGAGCATAGATGGTGTTTGTGCTGTTATTAATATAGCTTGTGATATATTAGAAGGAGAATTTGCAAACAGATTAAGGAATAGATTACGCCAAGGATATTCAGCAGGATACTTGGATTTAACGCAAGCGTATAGTGCTCTGCAAACAAGTATACAACATGGACGTTTACAAACGTCAGACACTGAACTTGCTCGTCTTATGTTCTTGGTAATATAAGCGATACTTTTCAATTATTATATATAGTTACATATTATTAACAATATCTAAATTAATATTAATTTGTAATCATTACTTTAGGCATATTTAAACAATACAGATGTTAGTATTGAATACGTTGAAACGTTATGCAAAACTCTGAGTGCAGAAATAGATACAACATTTCCTAATATGGCTGAAAAAGATATAGGAAAAATAGACAGTTGTCTTTCCGGTTTAAAAGGAGTAACTTCTATTTTAAGAGCTGTTACTGATTATGGGTTAGAGCAATTGCGTGTAAGTGCCGTAAAACCTAGAGTAACACCCTGGGTAGATGCATTTTTGTCCATAGATCATCATATTAATGAGGTTTGTATGAAATAAAAAATTGTATTAAATCAGTCTTTATTTTTACATAATATCATAATATTAATAAAATGACTTAATATTATATAGAATAATTATCTATATTTTCAGGATGAATTATTAAGATATGAAACGGATGAACCTTTCGTACAAATTTTAGTAACTAATTTAGAAGGTTTACTTCAAGGTTTTAAGAGCAATTTAACAACATCAAATTATGATGCTCTTATTGATATTTTAACTAAAGAAGTTACAGCGCGTTTAGAAAAAGTTATTTTAAAATCGACCTTTAACAGAGTATGCGTTTGTTTAATATAATAATGTATACACGTCTACATATATTTACATATTTACATTTATTAACAGATCTTATGTATATATTTATTTACTTTTTCAGGCTGGCGGACTTATTTTAGATAAAGAAATTAGATCATTAGCCAGTTATTTAGCAGCAGCAACATCATGGTCTGTGCGTGATAAATTTGCACGTTTAACTCAAATAGCGACTATACTGAGTATAGAAAAAGTAGAAGAATTGGCTGATTATTGTGGAGCAGATGCAATAGCATGGAGATTAACTCCTGCCGAAGTTAGACAAATTGCATCTCTTAGAATAGATCTTAAGCCTGAAGATATTAAAAGATTTAAAGTTTAAATATTATAATATTTTTATTTGTAAAATAGTATTCCTTTCCTTCTCTATAGATAAAAGAACATTTTATTGCTGCATCTATTTTAAATCAAATATTAATCTATCAATGTTTAATTTTTATAGAATTTTTCTTTATTTAATTTTAATATTAAAAAATAATCTTTATATGGTAATAATAAAATACTATTTGTACCTATATATATATCTTAGCATGTCAAGTGCTACTTATTACACAAATTATATTTTTTTTTATTACAAGATTTGTAATAAAAATTAATTATTACATTATTATATTAATATACTTAAAAATTTCTTATCAAAAAATTTTAATGCATTTTATTGAAACACGGTAAACATAAAAACGGTTGTCCTTCGCAGGTATTGCAAAATGTGGCAACTTGTTTAGTAGTTTTTCTAGCAATTTCTCTACCATATTTTGCCGCACTTTCTTCATAGCATAATTTACAATATTTTCTCATTTTAGAGACTTTTCCAGGCTTTTTTTCGAGTTTATGTCGTATTTGTTTAATAGTAGTTGCAATACTGCTAGAGGGAATATCTCCATTCGAGGAACCTGTGAGGTATAGGGCTAATTGCTTCCGAAATTCATTAATAGTGATATTCTTCTTTGTGATATTTTTGTATAAAATGATACTATTCATAACTGCAATATTTAATAAGAACTCAAAAGCTAGCTTTTTATACCATTTTAAAGATCTGCGTAGTGGATAGTAGGCTCTCATTAGGTCAGATAAATCAGCAGCTGCCTTTCCTCTGTTATAATCAACTACAATTTGTGGTTTCAACTTTTGTTCTAATCGTCTTTTAACATTCACCAATTGTGATGAGTGCTTTGTTGACAGAAGTAGGATATCCCGCTTATCTTTCCATTTTAAAACAGTTATTCCTTTTTCATTCTCGTTTGCAATAGATTCCCACGGTTTTAACTTTTTCGATATTACTTGCTGCGGAAGATTCCATTGATTTGAATTTAATGTTCCCACTAAATGAATATTTTTATCGATTAATCTTTCTGCCAATTCTACACTCGTATACAAGTCATTGGTATACAGCGTGTGTCCTTTATCGAATAAATCTTTACAAAGAGACATTACGATTTCAGGGGGCATAGTGTTGTTTTTTTTTATAATTTTTCCTATGTATACAAGAAAGGCATACGTGTAACCAGGTTCGCAACACAATTTAAATATATTAATTCCACATATGTTGTGTTCTTTTTTTAAATATTGTCCAAATATAATATAGTTATTAAATGGAATCAATGCTTCATTAATACATATGTCCTCTGTTGGATTAAAATATTTTTTAAAAGTTATTCCCAAAGTGTCTATAAGTGGTTGTATTTCATACAAACGACTAGACCCATCATTCTTTTTGTTATCTGCAAAATGTAGCATTCTCAATAATAATTCAAATCTGTTTCTGGACATGACTTTTTTCGGAAATGTTTGTATATATGCAGGATCATGGGACCAATATAAATGTAATGATGGTAATCTAACTAACCCCATCCATAGAATTAATCCAAAAAATTTTTTTATTTCATTTTTGTTTGTCAATGTCCACTTGCATAAGCGCTGCGAGGATTTATTTTGTAATTGCTGTGATGCATATAAATTTGTTTGCTCAGCAATTTCCTCGAACAATGTATCTGGCACAAATTGTTCATAGCAAGTTTCTATTGCTACGTTTGAACTTATATTTAAATTTTCAATTATAAACCCAGAAGGACTGGTAAAAGACATTAAATTTGGTTGCTTAGCTATCGGTTCATGCCACATTGTAAACGTTTCTTTCTCTTCATCCGTCGACGAAAACATTTTACGTTTTTTAGAATAATTAATTTCACTATTATCGCTTTCATACTCTTCTTCTGACATTTTTACGTTCAAGGCTAAAGATTTTTGTTTACACTGAACCAAGAATCACAAAGAACAGAATAAAAATGTTTGTATTGCTTTGTCCTAACCTAAACAGATCCCCGGCCATAAGGCAATTTCAATGAAATCTCATCTAGCGGACCGAACGATAAACAAGATAAAACAGACTTGGCGCTTAAAATGTTGGACTAATGTCTATAAGCATTTTGTTCTAAACGTAAGTATTATCTGCTACAATAATAAATAATGGCTATATCACAATATCAACACACTTCTAAGTAGTGCAAGTGGCCTGACGACGATTATCTTATAAATTCGCATGGCACTCAATGCATTAATATAAACAAGACACAATTTCAATTATTTATAAAAGATATAAAACCGTTTTTTATTATCAAATTAGATCTACAATCTAAATTTAAAGAAATACTAACTATGGTAAGATCAATGTTTTTTTAAATACAATATTATTGCAATTTTATTATATCAAAGCTTTGAAAATTACTATTTAAGAATCATGTTATTTAAATGTAGCTTTTTTTTTTTAGTTTATATAATATTGTACAAAAATTTTTAATATCTATGTATATGTACATAAATTTAGTAAGTCGTATTTAAGGTAACAAAAGAAAGTCACAAAATTTGTAAGATATTTACATTTTCAATTTTTCTTCTTGAGCTACAAGTTGATTTTTTATTTTTTGTAATAATTCTTTCTTTACAGAATCAGGTACAAGTGTTCGTGCTTTACTTGTTACCATAGAAAGTAACGTATCATAAGTTATATCATGACCATGTTCTTTTATTATTTCTTTGCAGATTAATTTAACTTGATCTCTCCATCCACATTCCACCAATCGTCGTCTTAAAAGTTCTTTCAATCTAAAATTAGGTGTATAAACTTTAATTTTTACTTTTAATAAATATCAATATATTTTTTAATAATATTTTTTAATGTTTCTGTTTTTTTTACATTAAAAATATTTAATAAATATTAATTGTTTATAAATAAACTTTTTATTTAACTATTCTTATAAAAATATTTAATTGAATTCTAATTACCCATCGCGATCGCCAACCATGACTAGTCTTTGATGTGTAGCTGTCTTCATTAATAATTGAAATAAATTATTTTTTTAAATGTTCGTGTATATAGAACGATTAATAAATAAATTTGAACGTTAATCTTTTCTTAAACAAAATCTAACTTAACTTAACCAAATCTGATTAAACTAGACGAAGAATAACGCAGTTTAGTTCTTATTTGAGACGCAACGTGGCGCTAGTAATATTATTAAATATAAAATCAAAATTGCAATTACACCGAATGGCGATTTAAATTAATGAATTGTTTCATTAAATTATACATCAAAATGAAATATTAATAGTATGAAATTCGATATTTTAAATCATTTTTTCCCTTTCCTTATTTTCATTTTTTGTTTGTTCAGACATTAGATGCAGCTTTTCCAATTTTTCAATTAACTTAATTCTGTTCATTGTATCTTTTTCAATTCTATTGAATAATTCAGATTCGCGAGGAGCAACAAGTTTAAAATTTTGACGATCCAAACGTAGAAGTTCACATACTTCTAAAGCTAAAACTGATTCATATCTTCGCTTTTGAGAATTAAGTAAAACTTCAGCACCAAAATGATCACCACTTTCAAGATGGCAAATCTGAATAAATAAACACAATCTATTTTATTAATACATATATAATAATATAATATGTACGATCTATTATTAATTAAATTAATTGTTATTACTCACTTCTTTACCCCAAAAAGTGATTAGTGCAACTGTTCCATTAGCTATGAAGTACATACAATCACCTTCTTCATGATATTTATAAATTACATCGGTTTCCATGTAAATAACTGGTTTTAAAACCGCTGTAAAAAAAAGAATTAAAATATTACTTTGAAGAAATATAATTTTTGTTATTTAATCTAAATATTACCAATTAAATTTCTAAGCACAATTGGTGGTAAATTACGAAGTATTTTTGCAGTATCTAATAAACCATAACTACTATGGATCATAATTTCTTGATTAAGATGATCTAAAAAATATATATTAATACAAATTTCTTTAACAATTAAAATCTTAAAATCATATAGTTCTTGTATTTTTTTAAACTAACTAGAAAGAGTATTTGATATAGCTTGTTCTTTAAAAAAATGTCCTTGAAATCTATATTCGTAATAATTAAGAAGTTTATTTTGAAGATGTTTCGGAAGTTTTTTTTCTTCAACATAATTTTTTACACCGTGTATAATTTCATGATATTTTAACTCTGATTCCGCCAACGATTCAAATAATTGCAGGATAAGAACTATTGTTTATAATACATTGAAATATTAATTTTAATTAAAAATATATTACACTAAAAAAGGATTATTATACTTTCCAATCGTGCAAATCATGTAGCCTTTTCCAAAGGTAAGTAATATACAGTGAGCAATTTTATCTAAAGTACCAAATGATTGAAATTCAACAAAATTAAATCCAATTAAATTACTTAAACCAATATGCAAAGATTCTAAATAAATAATCCAATCAGATTGTTTATATAATCCTGTGTGCATTAAATATGTTCCGGAGTTCTACAAATCATTAATATTTTATAAATATAATAATTGTAATAATCGTAGAATCTTCATACCTCCATACTATCTCCGATTATATGCATTACAATATATGGAAATAAATAAGACAAACAGCTGCTCCAATGAAAAATTAATAAAGTCTGGATAATAAGCCAAATAATTATCTTTTTAGCAGGAGAACATCCAAAAGTCTGTTAAACGAATATATATTATTCCTTTTAGCTTATATAATTAATACATTATAAATTATTGTTATCTTATAGAAACTTACAATATTAAGTTGTCTAAGATAATGATACAGTGTACCTAATCTTATAATCTTTAATACAGGCAAGATCTCGAGTAAAAGAAATATAGAATTGGAATTAGGTCCAGGTGGTAATATGCGTTGTTTATAAAACCAAGTATAAGGAATAGAGGAAACAAGGTCTATGAAAAAATATCTTTTTATATAATTCCTTGAAGATAAAAATATTATTAAATATATCTATCTAATTCTCTGTCATGGAGATTTTTTTCAAAAAATTTTTATAAATTTACCGTGCTATTAAAATAGGATTCAGGAATATTTCATTACCGTCGGTTGATACATATCCAGTTATAAAATTAAGAAATATATCAATTATACAAACTACATATGCAGGATAAACAATTATCCATGACTCAGTATCTGTGTTTTTAGCTATTCTATGAAATGTCATGATGTATGGTACCATAATGAAAATATATAGATATGTAATTATCATTAACAGATCCCAAAAAAATCTGAAAGATTACATGTTCCATAATATAATTATTATACATATTCTTTCCACGATACCTTAAAGTGCTGTATGGATGTATTATCCACCAAAGCAATGAACGACCATGTCTTCTTTTCTCAAAAGTTATAGCAGCACGACTGCGCAGAGAAAAACTTGTAAGTGGATGTTTTGCAGAAACTAAGATTAATTTTGTATAACTACGTTTCCAACGAGTAAAAATATTTGCATTAGGTGGTAACTTTGGCAAATTGCTATCAGAAACTTTTGGCAATTCGCAAATATGTACGCCTAATTGTCTCTTAAACATTCCTAAATGTATACATTCGCGCATTAGTCTTAATTTGTAAAATGTTTATATTACGCGAGTAAATTAAAACAATAGAACGTTCATTCTTACTTTTACTGTTCTTACTAGTTACAGTTACAGACAACAGTTACATACAAGTAAGAAAGTACAAATAGGTATTATAATTAAATTAAAAAATAATCATATAAACTAAGATAAATGAAAATTATTACATTTTTTTTATATATGTTTAAATATATATATAAAGAATATGATATTTTAGAGTTTTTTGAAGAATCTTACAATAATACTGCATTAATATTTTTTTTTATAAACTATAATATATTAAAATAATCTATATATGTCAAATTTTTTCAATTAATTAAATATTTTGGTTTAGTATATATATATATATATTTTATTTTTTATTTTGGATAAACAATGTAAAATAAAATAATCAATGAATAACTGTTTAAAAAGTTATAACAAAAAGTATAGTCCAAATTAACCATTGTTTTTCTCTTACTTAATAATGGTGTATATAAAGTAATATTAAAAAATATCTATTAATATCACTTATTTAGGTAAGTTACGCATTTTCATTTGTAATTCAAATCGCCTATTTGTTCTTACACCCTTCAAGAACACTCTATTTTCTTCTCGTTTTTCTTGTCTATAAACATATGTATTCATATATTATATATTTATATATTATTAATATTTATTGCACATAGAAAAGATGATGGTAATTTAAAAATTTATTACTTACTGCCGATTTGGCGGTTGTTTTCTTAAAACAATGTTGGTGGCTTCAGGTTTCCTTATTCTAAAACCAAATCTATTGTAACCGTCATTTTTTGTGTTAGTTGGCGAAGATTTGACATTTTTTGGTGTATTTAATTTTGTTACATTGAATGATTCTGTGAACAATAAACGTATAATTAATTCACATAAATTTTAATATGTATTATATAATATTTTAAATGACTTTATTATATGATCATTACTTAATGCTTTATATTGATTCATCAGACGTTTTTTATTATCTACAAGAGATTCCATTTTAGAGAACAGTTTTGTGTGTATTTTATGAAAATTTGGAATTTTTTTGGCACTATGTATTTTGATATCTGCAATTAAATACAATTTAAATCATTACATATGACATGTATACATGCACATACACATATAAATATTCAAATTTATTGTATTTAAATTGAATTGTTTGTTAGATAATATTTTACCTTTTTTCTCTTTATTTTCAATAAGTTTTGTTTCGTTTAATGTAGATGAGGATGTTTGTTTTATTTTTCTATTACTGTTAAAAAGAGATCTTTTAATTTCAGAATTCTGTGTATTCTTATTTGTTGAACTATTGGGCAGAGACCTTGGCATCCTTTTCACAATTTGAGTTTTTCTAATTTCTCTTTTATTAACTGATTCTGGTTTGAATAATGAAATAGGAGAATTAAGCTCAACATTCTTATTATTTAATGCTGTTGTCTGCAATTTACTAGTAGAAGATGTTGAAGCAGCAAAAAGAACTTTACGTGTTCTTTTATTATCTCTTTCATTATCAGAGTCCCTTTCTTCTGCTTTACGTTTTCTGCATTGCTCTCGTAAGCACGGAGTTTTTGGTTCAAAAAGTTCATATGTCTCATCTGCTATATTTGTTTGTTTTTCATTAACATTAATAGTGTTATTTTGACTGCTATTGTTCAATTCATTTGTTTTATTAGTCAAATTAAAATTAGTAGACCTTTTATGAGTTCTTTTTTCAATTAAAGGACTACTTGATGCTTTTGGTGCTAAATGAAATAATGTATCATTTACTATTAAATTTGATTTACGCTTTATTTGTGGACTTGATTTTAAATTTAAAGTATTTATATTACTTAATTCTTCATTTTTTGCTGAATGCAATGAAAATGAAGTTTTTAAAGAATTTGAAATATTACACAATTGTTTTTCTATTTGTTTAACATTAAATGTACTATTCATTGGATGTTGATTATTTATAGACTTAGATGATCGAATAAAATTTTCCAATAATGGGATTCTTTCAAGTATTATCACTGGCTTTTTTGATATTATTTCTTGATATAAAGCAGATAGATTATTTGAATTTGTCAAAGTTATATTTAAGTCATCTGATTTTCTTGACAATGATTTGTTTATTACATCACTTTTCTTGGAACGACTAGAGATTTTTGTTGATATATCCTTTTTTGGAGATTTTTCTATTTTTAATACCGAGAAGCTCGTACGTTTTTCATTAGATAATCTCATTTTTGATGATTTATTTTTAGACTTTTTTGGCGATCTTACTATAATTTTTGGAGTTTTAGATAATCTTAATATCTTTTTAGAAGATGAATGAATTCTCTTTGGACTTATCTTTAATTTGTTTAAATTTGCTTTAACATTACTCGTTGAATCATCACTTAATTTACTTTTATTCATTTTTCTTCTGTTTTGTAAAGACTTTTCAGAATTATTAAATATAGTAGGGGAATTAACAGAAAGCATTAACTTTCTAGGTGTTTTTGATGTTGTAAGAGAGACATTAGAATGCGTCTTAGGAGAATTTAAATGTAAAGGTGATTTTTTTGGCGTCTTAGTAGCCCTCTGAGGTGTTAAAGTTATCGAAATAGGACTACTTTTAGGAGTAACAATTTTAGTTAGCGATAAGTTATGCATGCTTTTCTTTTCATTATTCATATCCAAATTGAAAGATGAATCATTAAATAGTTCACATGTAATGTTCTCAATATTACTTACAGATTCATTATTTGCAATAGATTTCTTTGCCTTTGGCTTGAGATTTTTAATCATTCTAAACCTGTTAGAAGTATAACTTCTTTTTGATTTTTCAGAGCTTGTGTTTTCTTCTGAATATTGTTTATTTAAAGAATTTAGTATTCTAGGTTGTTCATTTTTCTTATTTTCAATAGATTTCTCAAAATCTTGCGAAGAGTTGGAATTTTTATTTTTCAAATTACGTGTTTTAGCTTTTTTTCTTGTGATAACACCGGATGTATCCATTGTACGACCTGCAATTGAAGAAGATTATGAAATATCAAGTAACGTTATTATTATTAGAATTTGTATATAATAATAAACGATTAATTAAAAATAGTATAATATTGTACAAAGATCAAATTATTCAAAAAAATAAAAATACAAATTTAAAGATATATCTTAATATAAGAAGCAATTTCTTGATATACTATTAGTTATAAGTTTATCTTCCTCAAAATAATCGCCATTTTTGTATTACAATTAAGCTGAAGCAAACAATATAGGACACACGTATACGATTATTTTTATGACATTGAGTTACTGTAAATATTAGTGTTTACACCTTACATTTCCTTAATCTCGGAGACATAATGTTGTTAATATTATCTCTTGTTAGATTCACTATTGGAATATGTAGTTAAATTTGTATCAATTGAATTGTATCGTATAATATCTTCCATAGATTATAAACTGAATAGTATTAAAAAGTATAGAGATTCTGAAATATTTTATTTAAAGAAAAAATTACAGATGGCGTTAATATCTATATAAAGCGTCATCTAATAACTAAAAATAATATTAGAAACTAAGCCTCAATGATTTTATCAAATATCTTAGGAGGATCTTTTATCAATATCAATAAAAAATTAACTAATTGATGGTAAATAAATTGTCACAAGAATTAGAGTTAAATTTGAGTAGTTCATTTCTTACCAGTAAGATGACACTTTCTCAGTACACTAAGGCCACCTATGATTTTAGTTTAATACAATTGAAACTCTAGCTTTCTTGCTCGAATTTGACCCCCCTGAAAGAATATGAAAAGATGGCGACATATTTAAAACGAACGTCAAAATTATTTGATATTTCATTGTTGCGATCTTCCGCAGATGTGAATATAAGAGATTTAATGTGTCCCGTGTGCCGCGGTTTATTAATTGAGCCAGTGACACTTCCTTGTACACATAACCTCTGTTTACGGTGTTTAAAAGGAACCTTTGAACATAACAGCCTGAGTTGTCCTCTTTGCAGAGTTCGTGTAGGTTCTTGGCTTCGTACAGCTACCAAATCTGAAACATTGGTCAACAATGCACTTTGGGATCTCATCAGGACTAAATTTCCCAAAGAGGTTGAAAATAAATATAACGGAAACGACGGAGAAAGTGAATTAGACATTGGTGAGTGACACAATGTAACAATAAACAAACATAACATAACCCCAATTTCATTAAAATGCATACACACACGCATACATATACATACACACATTATTTCCATATGCGTATGTATTGTACTAGTTATCAATAATGCTCAAACATATTAAAATCACTGTTTCTTATTTAGATTTAAAGAAATTTAGTTGAAAGAGAAATTAATTAATTTATTTCACAGGATTATCAGCAAGGAGTAAGATACTTAGTGCTGCTGGAGAAATTCGAAGAGAATATGAAGCACAACTTCAAATGGCTGAAGAAGAAATGCGACGTAGAAGAGAGAATGAAGACATTGCTAGTGAGGCATTAATAAGAAAACTTCAAGTTGAAGAACAGCAGCAACAATTTGCACAAATAGCACAAGATCAATTACTAGCTCAGAATTTAGCGAAGAAGCAATTAGTAGATAAACAGAAAGAGGTGAAGTTATATCAAAATGAATGTGTAACTTCATCGGTGTCAAATTGTCCTCTTGATACATCCAAGTTTGATACTAAGTCAATGCCATTGCTTAATACAGAAATGTTTAAATTTGATGGACAAAGTTTGGAAACTAGAAAAATATTTCAGAAGAATATTCCAGAGTTAAAAAATAGTTCTGAGTTGAGACGGTCCAATGTTGCTTTAATATCTAAAATGCGTGCAGAAAGATATTCATCCAATGTAAAACCAAATACATCAAATGCATATAAAGATCCTACTGCTAAATTTTGTTGTCAAAAATCTGTGCCCATTTACAACTCTATTGCAAGAACTCTAAAACATCAAGTGGTAACTAAATTTACTCAGCCTGGAACTTCAAATTATTCTTTGGAGCCAGGATGTTCTACTTCCAAAATTTATGGTATGCAGAGTAAAGAAGAATTACGTGTACCTAGTGACGTTTTAAATAGTAAAAAGAAAAGTTTAGGAGTAGAAGTTTGTGTCACTTCAGGAAATGGCGATGAAAGAATTGGCAGTGCAGAAAGTGCAGGTAGTCATGATAGTATCAATCAAGAAATTCATCACTTTAAACCTATTAAGGCAATGCCACGAACACCTTTCAAAATGTCCATAGGTATAATGCCTTTTATAATATTTTATTTGTATGTTGAATATATATATATATTATGCAATTTTGTTAATATGTTGTTTTTATAATGAAATATATAGATGGAAAACAAATTGAACCAAAATTGGTTAGAGTGATACCTGTTTTAAAGAGAATATCTAATGCTTTACCAAAAGCTCCATCTCCAACTCATTTAAAGAGAATTATTGGATGTTCATGGAGTGCTTTCAAAGGTGTGTATTCAAAAAGAATTATTATTATTATTATTATTATTATTATTATTATTATTATTATTAGTTGGTATTAGGAACTCAAAAGTTCATTGCCGCAAATACTAAATCCCGCCATTGTTTAAAAGAATATGATTAAAAAATAATAACAATAATAATATATCAATATTAATTATGTAATAATATTAATGTTAATAATTTATTATAGGTAAAATCAGGCAAGATATGAAAATAAAAGAGATTATGTGTAATTCTAAAGAGAAAATAAATGAAGTTGAACAACATCCATCAACTTCTCTTACTCATCAATTCAATGATAAATTATTCAAATCTCAGATACATGATGCTATACGCAGACTTGACTTGATTTCTGATCTATCATTTGATAGTAATAAGAATTATGCGAAGAATATAAATAAAACAATTAATGGTACTAAAGTAAGTAAAAAACAAATCTTAGATGAGCATGTAACTTCAGGGAAGGTCCAAAAGACATGGAAATCACAAATAAAGAATGGCATGGTGGGAAAAAGTAAGAGACAGAAAAATATGTTATTAAATAGAAAAGATGTCGAGTTAACATTAGATAAAGAAGAGGTAAATGATAATGTAACGAGTTCTGATTCTTTATTGAATAATCCTAAGGAACGTTTAGAATGTACTGAACAGGAAGAAGATAGTAGGGATAATCCAGCCGTAGAAAATATTGCGGAAAGAATTAAAAAGAGGAAAGTAAATGTCAAAAGAAAAAATTCACAAGTTGAACAAGACAAAATATTGGAAGTAGATAGCGAAGAGGAGAGGAAATCTACAACTAAAAGAAGTGTACGGAAAAGAGCTTTATCTAGAAAAAGTAATGAAGAAACATCAACGAGTGAACAATCTGCAGTTACCGTACAAAAAAGGGTAAAGTTGAATTGTTCACATAAGCCTACATTAAGAAACAAAAGTGAAAATATAAAAGATGATGTAGATAGTCTCAATAAACATTGCAACACTATTCATGGATTAAGAAAGTCAAATCGAAATATCAAAACAGTAGTCAATAATTCTTTCCCAAAACATGATCAAGAGGTTTTAAGTAAAGAAAATCCTAATAACAATAAACGTAATTGTGATCGATTAAGCCCATGTCTTGCATCAGAAGAAACACTATCAGATAATAATGCCCATAGTGCTAAAATAGTCGATGAGAATGTTTTATCAAACGAAGAAGTAATAAAAGAACAAGAAAGAATAGAAAGATTAGTTCTCCAAGAAAAAGCAGATTTTGAATTTGCTAAAAGATTACAAGCTAAATTTAACGAAATGGAACGAATAGCTGGACGTACACGGCGGTCTAGAAAAGCGATTGAAAGTGAAGATATTTCTTTAGATTTATACAAAATAGAAGTAGGAAGGACTGTGCATAAAGTAGCCAGTACTCATACTGCCAAACGATCAACTCTTAATCAAACTGTAAGCAGTGAAACTAAACAACGCGGTAGGCCTCGCAAGAGTGTTAAGTAAATACTGAAAGTTGTTGCTGCATTTCAACTAAGAACCCTCCAAGACGGATGTTCCTATAAAATATAAAATACAATTTTAATTTCATTTTCTATATTATATAT
This sequence comes from Polistes dominula, assembly GCF_049000335.1. NCBI lineage: Eukaryota > Metazoa > Arthropoda > Insecta > Hymenoptera > Vespidae > Polistes > Polistes dominula. The sequence continues at coordinate 4,863,752 of NW_028300998.1, read as the reverse complement.
ATATATCTCTATATATATTTTAAGTATTTTGAAGAAAAATACTTGCACGATATAATGTACGTACCTGGATATATTATGACAATTGTAAATGAAGGATCAGAGAACTTAAAAGAAATTTTAAGAGAATAAATATAGTCATTGACACTCACATACATATATATATATATATGTATATTTCATTGAAAATTGACAAACTGGAATTTGATCAAAAGTTTGTTTTCATGATTTTTATGTATGATTAATTATTTCAAGATCTTATTATTTATAAGTAACTACGATAATATAAAATTATTCGCAAAAATCAAAATAAGAAATGGCAGTAGGTGTTTCAATGTGTAGATCTTAAAGCAATACGAAAGCGGTCCCATACAACAAAATAGAGATACTGAAATTTTTTACGGGAAAAGAAAATATATTTCTTCATTAATTCTCATAATTTTCATGTATTCATCTTTGCTGCGAGTATCGATTCTTTTTCGGCACTCCACAAGTGCCAAATACGTGATGGATATAAATGCAGCTGACAGTGTTGACGATAAATCGTCTAAATAAAAAGAAAAAGACTATAATGATTGTTGAAGAAAAGAAAAAAGAAGAAACCTTAAGAAGGTCACAAATATTTGCTAATTGCATATCTTTTGATAATACTTTCCTTCTTTTACCATACGATATATAATATTTTTTTTAATTTTTCCTAAATAGTTAATGATCCATATATAAATCTATTTCAATGACTTATAGAATATATATCAACCAGTATTTCAATATTATAAATGATTACCTGCCTTTATATTTTCTGAATAACGAATATATCGTAGTATTTATTAACATCTTAAGGAAACTAAATGCTTCCAGAAATTAGAAGTACAGCTCGTTTGACTGTTAAATACACCAACTACCTTTATCAATGCAGCATCATTACAAGCTCACATGCCATTGTAAATAGAATTTTACTACGTACTATGTATATATTAATTGGCAGCATAATTTCAATACAATAAAAAGAGGGGGAAAAAAAATAAAAGAAAAGAAAGAAAAAAGAAAAAATATAGATATTAATGAAATAATATGAGATAGGTAAAATATGTGTTTAGATCATATTTATGATGCAAATGCCTACTGTCAGCTCTGACGGCCTTAATTATGATACTGCTATTATACTGTAAATAAATATATTAATATTAGTATTATATATGCTGGAAAAGAAAAGAAAAAGAAAAAGAATAAAGGAAAAGAAATCATAGTAAATATAAAAGTTACTAAAGAGACGAAATATTTTGCTCTATATGACAAATTCTAAATGTTTTAAAATGAAATCAACTAAACAGTTATATTACAAAAGAACAAGTGACAGTTCCTTTGATAGGATTTCATTATTAGTGATCCTTATCTTTTTATAGGTCATTTATTATACAGATCATATTATATTGTGCGTTAAGAATTGGCAATTAGCTTTCATTTGTTGTGATAGTTACAGTATTTTCAATTTAAATAATTTTGCTTTTATTATTTGATAAGATTAATACAATAAATCATGAAGTCTTCATTAATATTATCAATGATAAAGAACAATTTAATATTAACGTCATAATATTTTATAATACTTTTCCAATAATTAGTACTCTTACATTAGGTTGTAAAATATATTCGTATATACATCAATAAGTTCGTGTGCAAGTATAATCATGTTTTAATTCTAAGTTAATATAATTGAATTTATTTATGTTACGATCCTGTATTTGAAAGGCAATATTTTTTTTTTTTATGTTAGAGCATTCTATAATTATTTTAATTTTGTATAAAATACTATATAATGCTCAAAGTATTTTATATTTATGTTAAATTTTTTGAATATATATAAATATATATCTATATTCAATGTATATAATATATGGATAATTATTAGATAATTCTATGACATAAAAATTATTTGTTTTTTCTTACATAAATTATATAGCTTAAAAAAGAAAAATTTTATATTTTAAAACGTTCTTTGTTTTTTTTTTTTTTTTCAATTTTCTAAAAGTGTTATATTGTTTATTTTTAAATTTTTTGCTTTTTTTCACAAATTTTGGCATTAAAAATAATAATATAAATAATAATAATAATATAATAATAATATAATAATAATATTAAAAATAATAATAATAATAATAATAATAATAATGATAATAATGAATAAATTATAACCGATCGATAGTAAAATCGTATTCTAAAAATTATATTAATATTAGTATGATCTTTGGAAATGAAAGATAGTCATAGATCAAGGGCAGGGATTTTTTTTTAAATAAAAAAGGCCATATTTATTTTCTAAAATACTGGAAAGGCTGCATTGATCTTTCGAACCATTACTTACGAAGTAAAACATACTAATTTACAATATTCTTATAATAATACATTATCCATCTGCATTTTATATCAACATAAAAAATGCCCCATCTCTGTCATAGATTGTGCGTGTGAGTGTGTGAGTGTGTATGTATGTATGTGTACGCAAAGTTATGTATTTAATTATATTATTTAGATTTTTTAAATCTAATCTAGAAGAAGAAGCTAAAAATTAAAATAATGCGATAAACTATAGTCAGTAAATTTTGTTCCAAATACGTATATACGATACTAATGCTCAGAGATTATTATTATTAATAATATTATTTAAGTAATTAATTAAAGGTCGTCGCGATATATATGTAATTTTTTTCTTATATTATATTAATAGGTATGCGACACACATGATCATCATGTTCATTACATGTTCACGTGTGTATACGGAAGTGTGCACGCATTTATGCGTTGCATAAATATATATATGTATATACATACATACAATCATTAAGCATGAAACGGTCGATCACTCCGATTACTTTCAATTTTAAATCGTACATTTCGTACTTAATGATCTAATATATGTATATAATATATGTATGTGTGTATATATGTTACCGTGAAAAACCGAAATTGGAGAATGTCAAGATCCACATTATTACTTGGTGTATGTCCGAAATATTAATGTTTAAGAATAAACCCAAATATTTGGTCTTTCACCGACGTATTAGGTATGTGTTGACCATGTGAATCTTGACATTCTTCAATTTCGATCTTTCATGATAGTATATACATATGTATGTGAATACAATCTAATCATAAATCGAAACGAATAGTGTACAATAAAATTTTTTGTGAAGTTGTTAAATAACACTAGAAGAGACATTATATATATATATAGGTAGGACTTGTTGATAATCGTACTATAATATAATTATAATAAAATAACAAAATCTATATATAATAAAACATGCATGGAATTAAGAAACTATAAGATATACGAATGTATAGAAAAAAAAATATTTAGTTATAGAAAAAAAGCTAAAAGATATTGTCAAGTATAATAAAACGTGTTAATAAAAAACACTATTATAAATCATAATAATAAGGAATAATCATAATTTTAACGGAAGATTACGTAATTGTGTAAAAAATAAAAAATAACACATGCATATTAGAAATTTTTAGAAAGTCAATTTTATATACCGATAATATAATGCGCGTGACAGAGAATGTAAATGGAAAAATGAAAAGAAAAAAAAAGGAATAACAGAATAAGAATAATGAGAAAAAGATCGATATTCGAAAACATAGGGTTATCATCCTGTTTTTCTTGGTGCATTTTATATATGGAAACGAATAATAAATAGTTGTAATTATACCTTGAAGATAGTGATTATTTCCGTACTACTACTACTACTACTACTACTACTACTACTACTATTTTTACTACTAATACTATTACTGCTACTATTGCTATTATTACTAAATACATACGTAATTTAATAAGTGAGCTTTTATATATATACAGTAATCCCCCCTATAACGCGGTACTCTTATAACGCGTTTTCATATTACGCGATTTCATGTCCCCCATATAACGCGGGGATTCCCCACTTTTCACGAAAAAAGTTAAACGTGAATCATTTGTACATAACGCGTTATACGAGGTCAACGTCGTTTTACGAGAATACTCGTACAACGCGTTTTCCTATAACGAGGAACCAATGTACCATGTTATAGGGGGGTCTACTGTATATATATATCAAAATTTTTATATTACCAAAAAAAAGTGAATTATTTTGCAGATAATATTTGTATATAAAGCTTTCTATTTCGTGCTTTTCGTATACACAAATAGAACTATTTTTCGGTTAAAATAAATCCGGTATATAAAAAGTATAATATAATAGTATTTTATATATATATTAAACGTATCAACAACGTTTACGCGTAACACTCATTTTAATTGTTTTATTTTGAACTACGTGTATATATATATTTAATTAATCCGTTCTGTCATGTATAAAATAATTATATTACAGTAGCATTGTCTTTGGTAGCAATCAATATTGCATAATGATTAGATAAATACTAAGTTTGATCGGTAAAACAGAGTCGAGTGCTTATAGCTGGCATTAAAATAGAACATTTATTTCGAATTATTTTTATGTAGATGAATAAGACATTTTCGAGAAATCATTTTTAATTAATTTATTTAATTTCTTTTTTAATTAATTATATGTTTTTAAATAGCCATGAAAAGTAGCCGACTAAAACGCAATGAAGTATTTCAATCGAGCGTGTATATATGCGACTAGTTACGTTCCTTTCACGTAAATTTTTTTCTATTTTTTGTAACCGTACAAACAGTCAAAAAAAAATAGATTCAATATGATTAAATTAATTATAAATCATTAATTTTAACAATTAGTAATCTGCAATAAAAAAAAGGAAAGAAATTTTATATAAAATTTATCAAACGCATTAGAAGAATTCTACATACGAACGATGAAGCGTGTCATAACGTCGATCATAATCGATGACATAACTCGTGTTGTCGTTTTCGTAATCGAGGTGCAATCAACGGAAGAAGGTTTTCTCAAAAAAGAAAAGAAAAGAAAATTTAACGAAAATCAATGATTAATTATTAAGAGATCGTAATAAAATTTGAAGAAAATAAAAGTGGGTGAAAGAAAAAAAATAGGAAAGTGCGTATACGACCTCGTTTAGTAATAGTAATCATTGGAATTTACGAAAAGAACCAAAAGTGAAAAGGAGGAAGAGGTGGGAAGAGAGAGAGAGAGAGGTGAGGAGAATGTTGCACGATCGGTGCAACGAAATAATAAAGAGAGAGGCGAATACGAAGGAATGATCGTGGTAGCGACCATGGTGGCTGCAATGTGACCGGTGTACCACGTGACCGTTTGGACCAATCGGCTCTTAGCAAGAACTGGCGGTCACGTTGCGTTCGGCGTGGCAAAAGCTTTCCCCTTTCCTCTGCACGCTGTTTCCCTTATCCTGCTTGCAAGCAGTAAGTCCTAGGCAAAGCATAAGCATCATTCTCTACGAATATCACGGTACACTTTTACACTTTTTTCCTACATTTTTCTATTTTCTTTTATCTCTTACCTTTAAGATCATGTTCGATATAATTTTCGAATGCAACAATAGAAATCATACGAAAAGTTTTAAGAAAATTATTTCTAAGTGTCACATTGAAATTCTCGTTATTTATATTTATAGTGTCACATTTGTTGTACAGTGGTAATGTTAATATTGCGAAGAAATTGTTACCTTATCGGAAATCATATTGGAAACAATAACAGGATTACGATTTTTCATACGTGACGACGTAAGATTTATGTTTTACTCTTTGTCATATGATACGTGAATGACATAAAGAAAAGATCGTTAAAATTTCGCGCCTCTTTCGGTAAGTTTATTTTTATTTGTTTTAGTATTTCCTTTTATACTTTATTTTTATTTAATCCTATTGCGTTAACGAGCTTGAAAAATTAATTATTATCTTGAAATGTCTACAAAATAGATTTACGATATATGCGTACTTACTGTGTTGTGACATATATACATACATGTATACATATATACACGGATATTGCATTTTGTTTTGTCGAGATAAATGCGCGCGATGATTCGACGTACGGAACGCGCTGTTTTACTCGGTCGGTAATGAAGTTTATTCTCGATTATTACAGAATATGTTATCTTATTGACTTTTTTCCGCAAAATTGCAAAGAGAATAAAAACAATATTTTCTGTTTCTTTTATTAAATTAATAAAGGAAAATTAATAATTTTCTTTTATTAAATATACTCGACGTCCTTGATTGAACAATTTTTATTCGAAGTATTACGATCTGTCATATGCTTCAACAAGTATATGTAATTTAAATTTAAATATTTTGTTTTTTGTTCTACGTCTAATTGATATTCTCGTTAATTCTATTATTATTCCTTTATTAAATTCGTATAAAGCACATAAATATGATATCATGAATGTGCTTAATCTGCTAATTAATATTACATAGTATATACATAAGTATATTTGATATAGTATATTACATAGTATATTACATAGTATATTACATAAGTATATTTGAAATAAATATTTCCAATACATTTTATTTTTTTTTATTTATCGTTCAAAGACATTGTTAATTATTTAAATAAATAAATACATTTTCACGAATATTCATTTGGTAATTAGTTCTGTTTTATCAGCAGAAAATCAGTGATCCATTGAGTATCGACCTAGGTTGCATAATAACTGATTAAAAAAAAAAACAATTATGTCATCGGGTCAGCGTGTTATTCTTAAGCGAAATGAAACGACGTAATGCCGTTCGTTTTCCGCGTTACCAGTAATTAAAAGTTAAAACCTTTAACCACATCGCGTCGATTTAACTCGCAAAAGTCGGAACTGTTTGTTTTTTATTTACCTTCCTATTTCCATTAAGTTAAGGTAAAGAGAAGGCTAGGAAAAAGAAAGAATCTTTCGATATTTCCAGTATTATTATTATGATCGATCACACGAAAGAGTATTTATTATTATTTTAATGAGAAAAATTATATTATATTTTTACCGATCGAGAGAGAGAGAGAGAGAGAGAGAAAGTTCAATTTTTTAAATTAATTTTTGTAATATTCCATTTTTTAAATTTAATTTAGTTAATTTAGACAAAAGCTAAAGTTGCTCTCCAAAATTGATGAAAGATATCTTAACGTGAATTAAGATGAATTTAATTAAGATCGATAAATAAAGAAAATATTGTTTCTGCTTATGCAAATAATTTCTATATGAAAATAAGATAAAAACAAAGAAAATGAGACGATAAAAAAGACGATGGTTGAAAGGGTGTCATGTATAACGTTTAATGAGTTTTACAAAGGCTTGACATTAGAAATAATATTTGTTCAATCACGTAACGTCGTCTATATTCAGGTTGAATGAGAGGTAGAATCGATCGTTACGCAGTTCGTGTCTAATCTATGTGTCGATAAAGGTGAATAAAATAGAAAGACATGGAACACACAATATTCTTCTCGAGCGTTAACCTTATTTTTATTTTATCATTTTTCTTTTCTTCTACCAAGAAAATATAGTTTCTTGATCGAGTAGATCGTGATTCTTCGGTAAATATTTTCGTTCGCGACTGTAGCTAAGGGAAAACACGAGGGGATGATAAAAATCAATTCTATGTTTTTTAGTTTCTTTATTTTCTTTTCTATTCTTTTCTTTTCTTTTCTTTTCTTTTCCTTTATTTAACAAAATTTTTATACAGGATTGTGTATTTTAATCGAGAACTGCAATTTCATTTTTCCTCAGCCAGTGTCTCTTTTCTCTCTAATCCTGTAATTTCTACAGCTTATTTTAATCAGCCATTTTTTAATCAGCTTCCAAAACCTATCTTATTTTTTTCTTTTATATTTTGTTAAAATTCAGCTTAAATATATTTGAACGTTGTTCCCCCCTGTACACAAAATATTACTCGTACGAGTTTATCCGCGGGGATGCATATACATGTATCACAAAATGTAAAAGAAAAAAAAGGAAAAAAAAGAGAGAAATACATAATAAGATAAATTTTAATTGGAAATGATAATGAAAGAGACTTTCGTTTTGCAGTTTCTTCGTTTTTTTCTCTCTTTATTTTTCTACTTCTTTTTTTTTCTAACGAGGACACTGCTAATTCTTTTCTCTTGTTTCCTTTCAGAAAGTGATAGCTCATAAAGAGGAAAAGCGAGAAGAATCCTAACTCAGAGAAGGAGAGGAAGAAGAAGAAGAAGAAGTTACGTTAGCATAAAATAATTGCGTAATGCCGCCTTGATGATTAACAAGGAGCCTTTTGTTTATCATTTTATTTTTATCTTTGCATAAGAAAAACGATGAATTAAGATTTAGCAAGTATCGTTCGATATTTGTCAAAAAAAAAGGAAGGAGAGCGAGAGAGGAGAGAACGATTCGAAAGAGTCTTCTTGAAAGTGCTTCGGAAAAATCAGGACGACGGGAAGATTCATCGATTATCTACAAAATGGATGCGATTTAAGGCCAAGAGTAGAGAGATCGAGCCAAAGAAAGGAAGAAAGAAGGAGAAGGAACAAAAATTTACTAGTAGAAAGGGGAAAGGGACTAGAAGTTGAATGAAGAATCGTGAAAATCTAGTACAATACACCATCATTACGTCGTAAAAGAGAAAGAGAGAGGGAGATAGAGAAAAGATAGAGAGATATGGTCGATAGGTCGATCTATAGTTCTGCTAGAATGAGTCGATTTCAAGAGTAAAGAGTGGAGAACGTTGATTCCTAAAGACTTGTGGTGTGGTAGTAGTAGTGGTGGGGGTGGGGGTGGTGGTGATAATAATAATAGCGGATGGTGATTTGTTAGAAAAGAATTTTTGTCAAAAAGTAGTCTAAGACGAGTAATATAATAAGAAGTAAAAAATGACGGGTAGTAGACAGAGCGAATTTGGTAATGGAGTAGCTGTGCAAGGAGATGGTAGAAAACATACGGTTCATTGGTTTAGAAGAGGACTGAGATTGCATGACAATCCGTCCCTCAGAGAAGGACTAGCCGGTGCTTCTACTTTCCGGTGTGTCTTTATATTGGACCCCTGGTTTGCCGGAAGCACTAACGTTGGTATTAATAAATGGAGGTAAATTTATTGTATATAAAATAAAAATATTGTTGTTATTTTCTTTTACGTTGATATTTTTGTTAAGATTTAGATAATAATTATATAATTTTAACAGAAATTCCTATTAAACTTATGATTTCTTTTTTTTTCTTCCTTTTTACGTTTTTATCAGATTTCTCTTGCAATGTCTCGAGGATCTCGACTGTTCCCTAAGGAAATTGAATTCCCGTTTGTTCGTAATACGAGGGCAACCAGCGGATGCCTTACCAAAGCTTTTTAAAGAATGGGGAACGACGAATTTTACCTTCGAGGAGGATCCAGAACCATTTGGACGCGTACGAGATCACAAAATTTCTACACTTTGTAAGGAGCTTGGTATCTCGGTGGTCCAGAGGGTCTCACACACTCTTTACAAGTTGGACGAGTGAGTCCAGAACGCCTCTTTGACCGAAACATTTGATATAAAGCTTAACTCCCCTAAGTAGGATTTTATTATAATAAAAAATACAATCCTTATAAGAATATATATGATGATCGATTTAAATCTAAATGAAGATATAGATTTACCAGTACTTATAGTTATCATCCTGTCCTATCGGAAAAGTTCTTTTTAAGACATTTTTTTGAGCGATACAATTCATTCTGGCTTACACTGCCTACATTTACAGTCTCCTCCTTTTTTTTCTTTTCTTTTCTTTTTTGACATTGTGAAAGTATAGGAAGTATAGGTAGTCCCAATTGGGGATAATTCTTTAAATGATTTTCACATTTTACAGGATTATAGAAAGAAATGGAGGCAAACCACCCCTGACCTATCATCAATTTCAAAATGTCGTAGCTAGTATGGATTCTCCAGAGAAGCCTGTATCTACAGTAACTTCAGCCTGCATTGGCGATGCCTATACTCCTTTGAAGGACGATCACGATGATCATTTTGGTATACCAACGTTAGAGGAACTCGGTACGATCAAACAGCGACAAATTTCATTAACATTTAAATCTATTTGAAAAGAATACAATTTCGGGGAAAAATAATGCTTATTTGATTAGAATGAGGGAATAATGATTTAAATAATTTCCAACATTTATAATCGAATCTACGAATAATACCGAGCTCTATATATTCAATATTTATATAGATAGTATTATATGTAGGAAGTCAAAAATACTCATACACATACGCAAGTACACACATGGGAATGAGACGAACATGAGTACAATTGGCCACGTGCATGGAACCGTAAAATATAGGCTGCACTCTCATTCGTTTTCTTTTCTCTCTCTCTCTCTCTTTCTCTTTCTCTTTCAACCCTTTCCTTTTTGTTTTTTTTTCTCCTCTCTTTTTTAACTCTATTTTTCGCAAAGGCCGTGTCACAAAACAAACAAGAAAATATTCAACACGTGCCAACTTTTCGCTCTTAATACGACCTACTTTATATGTTCTCGCGCGTTTTTTTTTTCTTTTACGCGCTTTTAAAACAGTTCTCTTTTAACTTATTGGGTCTGGCCCCGAGTTTCCTCATCTACACTTTAAACGCACACATGCATACGAAACTCTACACAGGAGCTTTTCTCTTTCTCTCTCTCTCTCTCTCTCTCTTTCTTTCTCCTCTTCTTCCTTTCTTTCTTTCTTTTTGTCCTAACAAGAGCTTTAACATTCGAACTAATCTTTGTATTTAGATATGTAGATATATGTTTTTATCTTTCTCTTTCTCTCTTTCTTCCCTCTCTCTTTCCTTTTCTTTCTTTCTCTCTCATCTCCTTCTTCCTTTCGTTTATTCGAGATTTATGTAGTGAAAAAGTAAGAAATCATTGCTTACGATCACGTTACAATCTAACATCGAATACTTCTTCGCATTCCTAATAAGATTTCCTATTTATGGCCGACCTTAATCCGTAATCTCCGTGGGATATAACATACATATACGTGACGTCAGCCTTTGACAGAAAAGCGATATTACGGAGAAAGTCTTAACGTATACATAGATATTTCTACTGTATATATATACATAGATCTACAGGGAACATACATTCATTCATACATATACATGGATACGTATCGAAACATGGGGACATAGTAGAATGCGAAGCTTTTCGTGCAAATTCGAGCACCGAGAAATTTCCTTTTAAATATTCCCATTGTCTCCAAAGCATATATTTAATATTTGTCTATACATATATATATATGTATATACGAATGATATAAGACAATAGAGGCCATGATCTTAATGTTATCATTCATACAAATTGCAGCAATGCTTTTAATCTCTTTCTCATTTCCATCTTGTTTACGACTACTTTAACATATTACTCAGTAATCCCTATAATCGGTTTAAACTTTTTCTAAACTATATATATATATTGTTTAATAAGTACACGTTTAGAAGAAAATGAAATTAAGTTGAAATTCACAAAAATATCCTAATACCAATAACAATTTAACAAGGAAGAAATAGACAAATTTTATCCTTTCTTTTCTTTTTCTTTTTGTATTCATTATTTTCTATGCAAAGTTTCAAGTAGGAAATCATTGAAAATTGAAAGAGAAGTCGTTTGGGAAGCAAACGAAACGACTTCTTTCTTCGAGACGTACCGATAGGACTTTTGAAAGTAAGTGAAGGAGAGATAGAGATTGTATGTGAAAGAGAGAGCAAGTGAGAGAAAGAGAGAGAAAAAGAAAGATAAAAAGAGACCTAGTTTGTTTCTTAACAGGCTTCGACACAGAAGGGCTTCTACCGCCTGTATGGGTCGGTGGTGAGAGTGAGGCCTTGGCACGATTGGAACGTCATCTCGAGAGGAAGGCCTGGGTGGCGAGTTTCGGCAGGCCGAAGATGACACCGCAATCACTACTGCCGAGTCAGACAGGCCTATCTCCTTATTTACGCTTTGGCTGTCTCAGCACCAGACTTTTCTACTATCAACTTACCGATTTGTACAAAAAGGTATATACACATAAGACGATGTGTTATATATACGTGTAACATATGTTTTCTATTTATATATAGTTGGTCTCAGGAGTATCCAACCGTACTAATTAATTTAAAATAATTTATATTTGCTTATAATGCACAGAGCTTTCCAAATTTTATAATCCTTAAAAAATGTTTCTCGTTAAATCAATTCGATTTCATTTGGTTATAAGAATTTTATTCGAGAAAATTGTCGATTAATAAATAATTTATTATAGGACAAATTTTCATTATATTGATTGATTATTTTTAATGATCGTAGATTAAGAAAGCAGTACCACCTCTCTCCTTGCATGGTCAACTTTTATGGCGCGAATTTTTTTATTGCGCAGCCACAAAGAATTCTAATTTTGATCGGATGCAAGGTAATCCGATTTGTGTCCAGATACCGTGGGATAAGAACGTCGAAGCTTTGGCAAAGTGGGCGAATGTGAGTATACTCTTTGTTTATTTTATTTATTATATTTAAAGATTTGTTTTATCTTCATTGATAAAGAAGTAATTCTTAATAATGATCGGGTGTGTAACATTTGCCATTTATTATGGCATTTTTTTTCATTTTTTTATTATATATACGTTGACATAATTTTATTTATTTATTTATTTATTTATATTTTTTAAATATTTATTCAATTAGGGTCAAACGGGTTTTCCATGGATCGATGCGATTATGACTCAGCTAAGAGAAGAAGGTTGGATACATCACTTGGCGAGACACGCGGTTGCTTGCTTTTTGACCAGAGGTGACCTTTGGATATCTTGGGAAGAGGGAATGAAGGTAAAATGTCGCTGCATTGGCATTTTCCATTATTGAGCTCTCGTAATAAAATATGCGCTAACATTCAAACGTTTTGCTGATAACATCCTTCTCCCATTGTATACAATAATGCGTGTCTAAAGGACTCGTTAACATTTCACGTAGATGAACGCTTAAATCTTGATAGGAACGAGAATATACATTTTCTCTTTTACGTGTTTTATATAAATCAAGGAACAAGAGGTTTCGCGAAGAAAATAAATGTTTATTTATTTATTTATTTAATTCTTTTTTTGTTTGTTCGTTTATTTTCTTACTCCCATTTCTTTCAATTCATACACAACGTGTTTGAAAAAATGAAGAACTTTCGCAAAGATTTCTTATGTTTATTTCTTTTTCCGAAGGTAAGATATATGTAAGGTTTTTTTTTTCTTTCAAAGGTCTTCGATGAACTTTTATTAGATGCCGATTGGTCGGTGAATGCCGGTATGTGGATGTGGTTGTCATGCAGCTCCTTTTTCCAGCAGTTCTTTCATTGCTACTGTCCGATACGATTCGGTAGAAAAGCCGATCCAAACGGTGATTACATTCGGTAAGCAATCATTTCGTTGAGAACAACAACAAAAACAATAGACTGAGATTAAATCAATGATAAATTTGACATTTTTCTCTACGATATACGTTATATATAAAAGAAAATAAAAAACAATATTTTGGTTTCAAATTTTTACCTGGGATATCTGTAAACCAAAAAATTACTAATAATTCATATATAATATTATCGATACTTAACGATTATCGTAGATTGAGAAAAAAAAAATTGAAAATTCAAAATGTAAATTTTAAGGTCTCGTCATTTTATTATGTAATAATTTACCTCCTTTAACTTATTTCCCATAATTTTTGTTTTTACTATATTACCTCTCTGTTACACGAAACTTCGGGCCACTTCGATCAACGATATATCTCAGACGTTACCTGCCAATATTGAAAAATTTTCCTACAAGATATATCCACGAACCGTGGAACGCGCCAATTAGTATACAACGAGCAGCAAAGTGCATAATTGGCAAGGATTATTCCCTACCTATGGTGAATCATAGCAAGAGTTCGCGAATCAACTTTGAACGAATGAAGCAGGTTTATCAGCAGCTTAACAAATATCGTGGGAACGGTGAGTGTGATAAAGGTTGATGACCTCTCCTCTAATTCTTCTCTATGGTAGCGGAAATCAATTTGCGAGCTTTTCTTCTTCTTCTTCTTCTTCTTTTTCTTCTTTTTCTTCTTTTTCTTCTTTCTTTTTTTCCAACTGAGAAGAATGAAAGAAGAAAATAGAAAGCAATTGAACAAAATAACAAGAAAACAAAAGAGAAAAGAAAAAAGAAAAGAACTAATCTCGTTTTGTTTTTCTTTCTTTCCTTCTGTTTACACAGGAACTTCATTCAAAAGTGAATCAGTTGGTGAGTTATAATATTCTTTCAATTTCTCCTTAAATCTTTTACATTTATTTATAAAAACAGAAGGACATTCTTATTTATAAGTTGTCAATTTGATTTATGTTAATTCGTTTTAAAGGTTTACTAAACGCATTATTGCCGTCTAATATGAAAGTCAAGGAAGAGGAAGACAAAACAAATCGTCCATTGACGAATCTTAACAAGGAGGACCGAAAATTGGATGCTAATGATGCTAATATTGCACAACAATAACGATCATAGTACCGATCGAAATGATATTTCTTTTAAGAAGATATCGTTAACTTTTTTTTATTTTATTAAATTATCATCGTCGCGACCAATGCGAAAAATTCATTATTTTTCATTTTCCAATGTTGACGTCGTCATCTTTCCTCTCTCTCTCTCTCTCTCTCTCTCTCTCTTTCTTTCTTATCTTTCCTTTTATTTTATTTTGCGTCTTAGACATACCTTCGCCATTAAAATTGTCCTTCGACGAAGGAAGAGACATTTTTCATCAATCAAGTCGTTAATTTAATTATTATTACAAGGATCGTCATTTCTGATACGCGTTCATATTAATTTCACCATGAAAGACAGAGAGAGAAGAAGAAGTCATGAAATAAGGTACAAAATAGAATAGAATTTATCGCATTAAGAGATAAACATTTAATAAAATGATGTTCGCGTTAATTGAAGACGAAATATATATTTGTTATTTCGATATGCACGCACATATATTTATGTGGTGTATATGTGTACGAGATTATCATGTTAAAATAAAATATACACACATATATATGTATATTTACACATATACAGTAGAACCTCTAGTATTCGACAAATTAGTATTCCAATGTTCTACTATTTGCATGCTTCACTATCGCAACATTCTATTAACCGAATATTTTTCTGCTTTTGTTATCTACTATCAAAACAAATAGTCGAAACGTAGTACATTCTTTGTACAATATTATATCTTCTATATTTATTTATATTACATTTATTACTATTTATATTACAAACATTTTCTTATATTTTCTTCTTATTGTATCATGTTTTCCAATTGTTATTATATCATTTTTTCTAAATACAAGCTCACAATCATGATAAGAATGAATGTTTTAACTATACGAAAATTCTTTCATCCGAATAGCTATGTTTTCCTATTAATTCGGATATAGTGGAGGTTCTATTGTATACATATATAAATATAGATATATGTTTGGGTTGAGTACAAAGTTTCTTTGTATTTTCCCGGTTGATGGTTTTAAGATCGCATAACTCTGCTAATATTAATCGAATTTGGCAGTACTTGTGCGAGTTTGAAAGATGACATATTATGGAGTAATTAAAACAAAATAGTTGTGATATTTGTTCATTCAGTAAAACAGTTATTGCGTCGTGATAATGAATGCGATAATAAAAAAAAAAATTTGATACATTTTGAAAAGTTATTATAAAAAAGAGAAGAATGAAACTCTCAGACAAGTAAAAATAAACTGTGATGCTTATATAGTGTCTAGTACATATAGTACAAAGTTAATTTAACTGTTTTTAATCTGGAAACTTTTGTGTCTAATTGTAAGATGCATCTTGTTTTGGTCGATCAATCACTGAGAAAGTCGACGAAGTTCTGTGAAAGATTGAGCAAAATTGTCAAATATAATAGTTACGATATCGTTAAAGAACTGAGTATCAGAAACAAAACAGTTTAAAAACGTTTGAAGATAGCTGGATACAAAATATAATAAAAATTTATTTTTTACTTTGGTATTCAAATACAAACGAAACTTTTTATTCAACCCAATATATTACGATGGCCCTCACGTTATCGATATATAATTAAGAATTTTCATATCGATCGCATACTAAGCTTCTTATGATTCTTATCAATGAATTTTAAGAAATACTTGTTTTTTTTTACATATATAATGTGTCATTATATGTATTCCATTTTATACATATATGTATGTTATATACACATATGTATTATGTATATGTATATAATGATTATTCCTTGTACAGAGTCGATTTTATGACATAAAAAGAATTTTCATATAAATGACCTATCATGTTAACATTACAAATGAACTATTCACTTACCTTTTTCCGTATCTCTTTTTAATGTTTCCAGCTTCCAAACGAACACATGGCGATGTTTTAATCGAAACGAATAATAATAAGACAATACGACTAATAGTAGTCGTCGATCATAGATCATAAATCATAATTGAATCATTAAAACTCGGTCGATATTTCAAATTTTCTTTCATTCATTTGATCGATAATATTTATACATGTACATTCTGTTTTATCAATTATTTTTTAATTTCTTCTTGATTATTCATTGTTATTATTATTATTATTATTATTATTTTTTTAGCTATAAAAAAATTCATTAAAACAGAATGTACGTATGAAATCGAGATTACCAAGATATTCTTCGGAATTCTTTCAACTTGTGAAATAAAAGAAAGGAAGAAATCTTGTTTTTTTTTCTTCTTTTTTTTTTTGGTGTTTCATCGACCTAAGAAAACAAATTGCGATTTTGAATTTGATCATCGATTCAAGATCTCCGGTATGAGTAATCGTTCAACGTGAATAACTTTCTCTTTCTCTTTCTTTTTTTTTCTTTTGCTACAAAAAGTCGATAATAGATTAACTTTATATTATATGTCGCGATTGGAACATACGAATTCGTTGTTCCGCATCATGTTCATTTAAATCGTCTTGATGGCAATTAATTGACGTTCTCTCACTCTCTTTCTCTCTCTCTCTCACACACACACACACACACGCACGCACGCACACACACAGTCAAACTCTCAATCTCTCTTTATCTCTTGACTTGTCGCAATTTCGAAAGAGAGAAAGGTGGACGGTTGTGGTGTTGTGCGAAAACTGTGCATCCCCTTTACTGTGCGTGATTGATGATGTCAATAAAACGCATTTTTTTTTTCTTTTTTTCTTCGTCTCTCTTTCTCCCTTTCTCTCTTTTTCTTCTTCTTTCTTTTATAACTTCATCGATGAGCATGCAATTTAAAAGATTTGTTTTCGCACGACACCATTCATGTCTTTCAATGATAATACGAGCTTTGCGTTACAGTTTACACTTCTGATCAAAAGTTACGAACACCCTTTAAGTGAGATGAAAAATAATCTTTTTCTTTGAAATAAACTCAAATTTAAGTTCATGCATTTTGATGTCAATTTTATGGATTAGTTTATGCACGTATGTTCGTACGCGTATGAGTTTATGAAATATATTATTATTAATATTGATAGAAATGATCGAAAGGTACATCATTGTATTGATAATCGAAATTGGGGGTTGATTATATAATATTTCAATTCATTAGAGAGTAATCAATTTTTGATCGTGAACGTGTATTAGTACGCTTTACACGATCCTATCTCTTTCTCTCTCTTTCATTCTCTCACTCTTTCACCCTCCCTCTCACTCTCACTCTCTCTCTCTCTCTCTCTCTCTTTCGTGATGCGCTCGAACTGAACTTACACGACGATGGTTTTGTTCTTTATTTTTTTTTTCATGTCAACAAATAATATATTTTTAGTGCCTATAGTACTTATAGTTTTACAGTAAATTTTTCATTAGTTTTTTAAACAATTACAAATGAACATCCTTAGCACTCAGAAACAGGACTAATGTGTTTTTTTTTGTATCTCTCGCACGGTTATTTTTTGTTCTCTCTCTCTCTCCCTCTCTCTCTTTCTCTCTTGTACACACATACAAAACGCGCGCGAGCATATACGCATTTTCTCTCTTTCTCTTTCTTTCTCTCTCTTTTTCATTAATCGTATTTCACATATGCACAAATTTCTGTCGTTCTCTCGATGAATTTTTATTGAGGACAGATATACGGACAGCCTACATACATGTACACACATACATACATACATACACACACGGACGCATATTTTCTCTCTCTCTTTCTCTCTTTCACACACTCTCTCACTTTCTTTCTTTTTTTCTCGATCATCATGTGCGTTTTTACGTGCCATACGTGTGTTTCTCTCGCGATATACAGAATTCACGAACTCTTCCGCTCTCGTCGTAATATGAATATGTATTGTATTGTATATAATCTGTAGAGTATCGATAATAATCGAGTCGAGGGATGATGGGACAGAGGGAAGAGAAGCGACAATCAAAAATAATACTTTTTCTTTAATCGTTAAAGAGAGACAATGTTAATCGCGAATATTATTCGCGTATTTGATTTTTAATTGAAATCGCATATGATAGTGTACGTGTACGTATACATATACACATGTATATATATTTGTCATGTGTATGTATGTATTCATGGTAGGAAAAGCTCACGAATGTATTATGATTTTGGTAAAAAAAAAAAAAATAATAATTTCATTCGCGTTTGGTGTGTTTCGTTTCACGGTGATAGGGGTGGGATGAGGGGGGCAACTGTTTTTCAATTAAAATTCGTGGGGATATGTTAGCGACGTATTATTATTTTCGTGTGAAAATATTCTCTGACATTTCGAATTAGAAGAAAAAGAAGAAGAAGAAAAGAAGAGGAGAACGAGAAAGCGACGAACGAATCTAATTTTGTTTTTGTGCTTATTAATGATACGCATTCTTTTCAACTATCACGCATACTCGTGATTATTTTTTGTCTTTCTCTTTCTCTGTTGCAATCCCTTCCCCCTCTTTCTCTCTCTCTCTCTTTTTCTATCTCTTCATTTATCTATCTGTTTGTCTCTCTCTTTTTTAATTAATTTCCTTAATGGAATAAACCCTGGAGAGTGTGCAAACGCGTAAACTTTGGTAGAAAATTGTCAAAGAGTTTGCTTTCTTGATTCGTTCTCGTTTTCTTTCTCTCTTTCTGTCTTTCTTTCTCTTTCTCTTTCTGTCGTCATATTTTCTTTTTTTTCTTTTTTAATGATTTAAAAGAATTGAAAATTAGAAAAGAAAAAGAAAGAGGTTCGTCTCTAGATAGATAAGAATAACTATGACGATTAAGTTCCTCTTTTCTCGGTTCGTCCTTTTGCATGTCAAGGAGTGAAAAAAAAGGAAAAGTAAAAAGAAAAGTGTTCTTTTATCTATTGGCAATACTCCTCTTTTCAGATTTTCTCACTTTTTCGCAAAAAAGGAAATATTGTAACTCGTCTTTTTCTTTATTTCTCCATATTGAGCAACCAGAACGAGCGCTCGTTTGAAATTTTCATTGGTCAACAATCATCACTTCTCCTTTTTTTTTTTAGTTCTTTACATTGACCAATGGGACCAGTTTAACTCGTTGTATGTTCCCATCGGGTCATATCGCGAGAGAATAAACTACAGATCTTTTTCCACGTTTTTCCAAAGATCGTGGATAGATCGTCAAGGAAATCTGTGTCGACTAGAGGAAAAGTAAAAAGAAGAAGAAAAAGAAGAAGAAGAAGAAGAAGAAGAAGAAGAAGAAGAAGAAGAAGAAGAAGAAGAAGAAGAAGAAGAAGAAGAAGAAGAAGAAGAAGAAGAAGAAGTAGAGAAGAGGAAGTAGAAGAATAAGAATAAGAAGAAGAGGAGAATGAGGTGTAAAAAGGAAGGCAAACAAGAAGAATTTCTCCTTGATGACCTTCCCTTCTTCCCTTGCTTGTTTTTTTTCTCTCTTTTTATTACCTCTAACTATACTTACTCTTAGACACTGGTGTTCTTTACGTTCGGTTAAGGCCAGGATTCTATAAGGAATCTTTACCTTATTTTTAAAACTGTTTTTAAATGACAACAAATTTGTCGCGAACGCGATGCGAAATCCGGACGGAGAGCAGATCGAAAAGCGAATTATTGTTACCAACGAGAAAATGATCTCGTACTTTCTTCTCTCTCGTCTTTCTTACCAATGAACAAACCAAAAATGGCAACGAAGACGAAGAAGAAGACGACGACGATGACAACGAAGACAACGACGACGACGACCATGACGATGAGGACCATGACATCTCTTCGTTATTCTCTTCCTTGATAATCCCAACGATTCATTGGCTTTCCTCGAGGACGGAAAACATTTTTCTCACTTTTAACGCGTGTAGTATATATGTAAGTGTACGTTCGTATGTATGCACGTATATAAAGTGAAGAAATAAAATATTCAAATCACACTTGTATCTTTTTCTTGTTGTTTTTATCGACGATTTAATATATTGAAATAGACGAACATTTTGTCTCGCTAATGCGCGTGCACGTATTGAAATTATTTATTTACATAACTGATAAGTTTCTTTTTTCTGTTTTTAATAAAAATTCGATTTTCTTGTTTCTTATTTTACTAATGGATTTAATATTTATTTCATTCAAATATTCATGCAGAGATTATTCACAATCGTGTGTAAATTTGTCTCTCTTTCTCTTTCTTTCGAATTTAGAATTTTTGAAACATTGATACCACACAGTTACCTTATTTGTGGTATTACTCGACATAAGAGGAGATCCTTTGTCAAAATCAAAGCGAAAGCGAGAAGAGTGAGTGCAAAGTGGGTATAATTGGAAAGATGTATCATTGATGTAAAAAAAGAAGTCTCGGTGTGGCGCGCGAGTTACAGCAATGAGAGATAAAGAAAAAATGGATGAGGGGAGGGATCTGGTGAAATGAAAAATACAGTAAACTGAAAAGAAAAGAGTTTTTCGAGTGATTAAGGCGAGCGACGACGTTGAATATTTGGAATGTTGATGCTCACGAGGTCGCCTATCAAAGGCCGCTCAGAGAGCTTAATTTCTCCCTGAATTCCGCCCGAGATTCGTGTAAATCTCTTATGCCTTTCGTCAAGCTTTCTCGTCTCTTACATAATCGTGATTACCTTGGAAAACGGGGACGTTTCCGTGAAACCCAAATTTTCTCTTACCTAACTATAATTGTATGTATTATATTTATATATATATAAGTACATACATTTGTACAATACCAAAAATAGTATCAACGAGATGGTCAAAATATTATCAAATAAAATAGACGTTTCGTAAGCGATTGGGAAATGAAAAATAAAAAAAAAAACAAAAACAAACATGAAATATCGAAATATTTTAGCCCCAGCCACACGTTTTGGTGTTCGATGAACGTAATTGGCACGTGTCAATTAAAACTGGCTATTAAAAAGGAGAGGGGAAAAAAGAAAACGATTAATCTTGAATAAACGGTGAGATATTGTAACGATCGTTAGCCTATGATACAAAAATCTATTTTCGAAAACAAAAAGTCAGTTAAAATTATCTATTGCATTACAAAAGATGGAAAGTAATATTTATGGAGTTTCTATATGAAAATAAACGTTTGATAGATTTTCATCATTTCTTTTTCTTTTTGTTGTTATTTTAATCGAGAGAGATAAACACATAGATAGACAGACACAGAGAAATAAAGAGAGAGAGAGAGAGAGAAAGTGAGAAAGAAAAGAAAAGAGAAAGAGAGAGAGAGAGAAAGAAAGAGAGAGAATATAAAGAGGAGAAAACGAAACTTCTCCCCAGGTAATTGGCAGGGAGTAAAGTCACGTGTATACGTGCACGTGCACGCGTGCGAGAGAAAGCCGATCGACATTGTATAGGTGAAGGGGAAAATGGGAAAGAGAAAGGGAAAGGGAAAGGGAAAGGAAGGTTGAGCCTTTCCTAGACTCGATTCGATCGAATCGATAAATCCGATTAATTGCGACGTGACTAATAAGTCACTCGCTTGCCGTTGCTATAGCATGCGTGAGCGTATTATCTATGTTTCTCTATGTAAGTGCGATCGATCGGACGAGCGAGTCGACTCGTGCCGTCGTGCTTTTATTTGAAATTTTTCTTTGTTTGTTTTAATGTATGTAACGTAATATACATATATAGATATATATGTATATATAAATGTATATATTTTTTGTATTATTATTATTATTTTTGTTTGTTGTTTAATTTAATTTAATTTTATCTTGAATACCTTCGCAATTAGCCGAACTACGAGGTATATGTGCGCCATGGACAATGAATTTTTTCTTCTTATCGTATTTTATTTTTCATATTCTATTATTTTAATTTTTTCTACCAACGATCATTCGAATCCTTCGTAACAACGATAAAGGATTAAAGAATGATCGGTGTCGGAAAACGATGACGTAACACAGAGTTTATTTCTTTTTTTCCATTTTTTTTTATCTCTCGCTTTGAAAAAAAAAAGAAAGATAATAATAACAAGAAATAAAGATATAATGAGAAAGAAATAAACGAATCTTTCTCTTCTTTCGTCGCATATTATATATGTATGTGTGTATATACATGACTTTATACAAGTAGGATAAAAATTATTATATACGATCTCCGTCGAACGATGCTCGTTATTTTAAAAACGTTTTATGGGCGTTCTCGTGACACGCGAAAGAAGAGTAGAATTCTAAAAACTGTTTGATCGATTACAGGGCGGACTAAGAGGCATGTATACGCGCTAAAG
This sequence comes from Polistes dominula, assembly GCF_049000335.1. Classification (NCBI taxonomy): domain Eukaryota; kingdom Metazoa; phylum Arthropoda; class Insecta; order Hymenoptera; family Vespidae; genus Polistes; species Polistes dominula. Next base: position 4,841,151 of record NW_028300998.1, on the reverse strand, counting down.
ATTTATGAGAATTTTTCGATCGATTTTAAACGTATGTATGCATATATGTGTGTTTGTATGTATGCGTGTATCATATATATGTGTATCGATGTTTCTGACAGAAACGAGGACGTTTGTGCTTGCATTTGGATGTGTGTTGTGTATATACATATACATATATATTATGTATACATATATATATATACATATATATATATATATGTATATATTTGTGCGTGTATTTTGTTTGTCCTTGCCGCGAATACTCGCGAGAAGAAGAGGGATTAAGTGTGGAATAATTCAATGATATCTCGAATAAGCTGCTTAATTAGGGCTCATTTGTACATACATACGTTTCGACTCTGCACATGTATCGATTTAAGTCGGATTTACAAAATTCGACTAACTCGAGTTGTTAATCTTCCTTCGAAACCTTCCATCATTATCCATCCATACATTTCCTGTGTGTGTGTGTTTAACTTTCTTCTTCCCGCGAAAATTCAGAAACCGATTTGAATAGTTGAAAGATAGCCGACGATGATAGGCCGACCTTATTTATTTCACGTAACTCAATTAATCACGTGTCCGCGATCGTAAACGAATGATCGAACGAGATCTCGAAATGGATATTTTCTTTAAACGCGGAATATTACTACTTTTCAGCATCTGTGTTTGTCATCTACCTTTGTGGTTAACACGATTATACTACGCTGCTACATCATTTACTACGTCACGCACGACGCGTATGTAATAATACTACTACGTCGTGTAAATACAATGTTTAATAATATAACTCTCATTATATATATAGTACAAATGTTTCTTTTCTCCCTTTTTCTTTTTCTTACCCCTTTTCTCTTCATCTTTTTTTTTTAATTTTTTATTTTCGTTATTTCCTTTTTCACGCACTTCGTAATCTTACGCGTACACGCTATGAAATATTTTTTGTATCTACCATTTTTTTATCTACCGTTACTTAATTAATTAATTAACGATTTTACATTTTTTGGGAGATCTCGTTCAATCGTCAAAAACTCTCGCGTATCGTACGCACCTTTTATTTTTTTTATTTTTTAATAATAATAATTATCATTATCATCATCATCATCATAATCATCATTATCATCATCATCATCATTTTTTGTTTCTTACGTGAAAAATCAAAAAAGATTTACACACGAGACGTATCGTCTCGTTGTAGTCGTTCGTTCTTACGCTTACTCTATTATAAGTATTATTATTATTATTTTTATTATTATATCCGTGTCACCTTTTATAATTTTTTTTTACTTCCCCTCTCGAATCTTCTCTCCATCCCGTTTCTTTACTATTTATTTATTTTTATCCTTTCATTCATTTTCTTACTTTTTATTTCTCTTTATGCTTTTCTTCGTTCTTCGTTCATATTCCGAATTTTCACGATCGCGACAAGCATGCAATAATCCTACGTATACAACTATCCCTACTTAAATTTTGGGGGCACAGGGTAGTTATAAGTATACTTTACGTTTTACGCGCTTAAATACAACGGCTAATTAATTTCATTCATTAGTTTTACAATATGTCAACATCATTGATCTCTTTAATTTTTGCTAAATACCGTTTCTCTTCTTCTCTCTGCATATGTGTATATATGTGTGTATGTGGTGTGTGTAGTGGATGGGTGGATGTATATTTTGTTCATTCGTTTGTTTATTTGCTTGTTTGCTTTTTTTTTCTTCTCTCTGTCTCTCTCTCTCTCTCTCTCTCTCTCATCATTTTTTTTCTTTGTTCTTGTTTATCTTCGTTAACAACAACAGACTTACTTAAGACTAATTATGTTTCTGGTTTTTACAATCTAAGGCCTTGTTTACTATTACGAATCCGTCTGTCTCTAAGGCAGTGGCTCTTTTTCCTCGCTCCCGCACACGCTCGTCCAATCGCAAGCACGTACACGCACACGCTTTCATTCCCTTTTTCCCTCTCTCTCTCTCTCTCTCTCTCTCACACTCACACTCACACATGACACTCTCTCTCTCTATTTCTCTTTCTAACGCTCATGTTCTCTTTCTCTCTTTCACCATGGCTATCTATTTATCCATCTATCGATTTGTTCACGTATCTCTTTCTCTCTCTCTCTCTCTCTCATTCGGTTCAACTTCGTCGTCAATAAAAATCGTTGGTCGACCAGCTCGGATATTTTCGCAAAACGCTCTATGCAAGAATCTCGGAAAGATTTTGAACGGGAAAGCAAAAAAAAAAATAAAACAAATGAAAAATAGAAAATAAAACAAGATTAAAGAATAATAACAATAACAACAGCAGCAACAACAACAACAACGATAACTCGTTACTTTTTCAATTGGACTACGGATATCGCGAAATATGATTAAAAATTCGTATAGTTTTCCCTTTATTATTTTTCTCTCTATCTCTTTTTCTTTCTCTTTTTCTCTTTCTCTCTTTTTTTTTTTTCTTTATTTCGTGTAAACATTCGTGTGTTCAACGTTATATTCTATTCGCATATGGCGTGAGATGATCGTCCACGAGTGGTTGACTTTTTGGGGACGATTAATTGTTTCAAATGTAATACATACAACAAACATCGAATTGCAAATTTTTTTCATTTTTGCATGTTATATTTTTTACAACCATGAAAAAGTAAAATAAAAGTATAGATGTAGCGTACGGGTTCGAAGCTGTTTTTTGAACGTTCATCATGTTCAGCTTTCTTATATTCGTTTGTATTCGATATATCGTTTATTATATTTCATTTATTTATATTTTCTTGTGTTTATATATATATATATATATATATATTTATTGTTGCCGTTCAAATGGTTTACAATCAACGATCGGACGCGACCATGATCTATCGTGGACGGATTTAGACGTCGATAGTATGTTTTCGCGATCGTCGTAGAAGAAGAAGAAGCAGAAGAAGAAGGAGGAGGAGAAAAGAACGTCTTTCGCGTCATTCCTCTTTTTTTCTCTTTATTTTTTTTTTGTCCTCTTTCCTCTCTACACTTGGAAATTGTGAAATCCGTGAAGCGCGAAATTGAATTTTACGTCGGCCATTTTTCGCAAGCTCCTGCTGTCAGAATCGCGCGTGTTGTTGGTTAAAGAAAAGGAAGATAAATTTCGGTGCTTTTAAACGCGACAAAACGAACTTCTTAACGTTCTCTCTTTTTCTCCTTCTCTTTCTCTTCGTTTCTCTATTATCTCTCTCTCTCTCTCTTTCTCTTTCTCTTTTTCTTTCTCTCTCTTGTTATTTATTTTTTTTTTCGTTGTTCGATATTAAAAAAAAAAACGAACAAACAAATTTGTTGAAAATCTTTGAAATCGATTCGATTGGAATAAATGGTGATTAAAATCTTTGACGATCCAAGAACGTTTTAAATTTAAACAATCCGAGAGTGAGTTACATAAGTATGTTTTTTTTTTGTAATAACAACAATAGATTATACTCGAGAGAAATTAACTTTTGACGGAATGGTTGCTAAAGCCAAAGGATAATGAACGGAAAAATATGAAAAGTGTAAATAGAAGAGGTAGAAAGAGAAAGGGGAATGAAATTCGAGCGTTCTCTTTGGTAAAGCGAGGAGGGTTGTTCCCGCTTGCGAGAAGAGTACCTACTACGTTGATAAAGGGAAGAGGAGGAGAAGAAGAAGAAGAAGAAGAGGACATGAGATTTTTCTCATTGTATATAACAAACGTTGAGTGGAACGTAGTTGCATTTTGCTCGATTCAACGAAAGAGAGGGGTGGATGTAGCCGAGTATTATGAGGAAGGTAAAACGTTCTCCTAAACGGATTACTTTTACCATTCTATCTCTCTCTTTCTCATACACACACATACATAAACATTCATTTTCTCTCAATTTCTCCTTTTTTTTCCAACAACAACCACGAGAGAGGTGAAAAAAATAGGGGAATGGAAAGGTAAACAAGAGAAAGATAAAAATAATGACAATGAGAATGACGATGAAGATGACGATGAAGATGACGATGAAGAACCTAACGACGATGAGAAGGACGATGACGGTGGCCTGTTTTATGCGGACGCTATGTGTTGGGAGACTTGTGAGATCAATACGTACTCCAGTTTTCCTCCTCTCCTCCGCTCACTTTCTCTCTCTCTCTCTCTCTCATCGACTCTACCACCCCTAACCGTCCGCACCACCCTCTAGCTGCCTTCACCAAAACCCAACCAGCTTTTCAGACCTTTCTCTTCCCCGGTATGTTCTCTCCCTCCTAACTGCACCCGTACTGCTCTTTCTCTCCCACTAATTCTCTCTCTCTCTCCTTTCTAAGCTCCATCTTTAGGCCGTTCTCCAAGCGACCCTAATCGACCTACAGAAGGACCTACAGTTACTCCCTTTTCTCTTTATCTCTGTCTCTCTGTCTCTCTTTCTGTTTCTATCCATTTCTTTTTCCCTCTTTTTTTTTCCTATGGAACCCTTGGTAAAGATTTATTACCGTTATTATTTTAACACCCTTCGAATCATTCCAAGGCGCCGCCGCGTCTTACTCGAAACGTGACGAATTCGAAGAAATACTCTAATTCAAATGAAAATTCTCTTTCTTTCTTTCTTTTTCTATCTATTTATCTATCTATCTATTTACATATTTATTTATCTATCTATCTATGTTATTTTTGTTTTCTTTAGTTCTTCTCTGTTAGAGTGTAAAATGTTGATTATGGCAAGAGAAGTTGCACGCCTTCGAAAAAAGGGGGAGAAAAAATGGTGAACTCGTGTAAAAGAAAAAAAAGAAAAAAAAAGAAAAAAAGGAGGGAAGTTCGAGAGGACCAGAAAGAAGAAAAAAAAAGGGATGAACGAGGAGGGTTTGCTACCTCTTCTATGATAGAGGGGGAAAGGAGAGAGAGAGAGAGAGAAAGAGAGAGGTGGATGAGAAGGGTAAAGGAGAAGAGAAGGGTAGTGGGACGGATCGGCCTCGAGAAGATATCAGAAGCGTTTAACCCTCGAGAGGAAGATATATAGGAACAAAAGGCTGGGTCGAGTGTCGTCGGATGCGAAAAGCGGATTGCACTTGCTTCCTTCTACGTTTCGAGAAAAATTATATCAAATATATCTATCTTTTAACTAAAACTAATCTCTAATTGATTTTATAAAATTAATTGTATATTATAAGGGGGATATAAAAGTCATTTTGAAAATCGTCATATGTATAAACGAATTTGTTTTTTAATTATCCGATGATCTTTTCATCATCGGATTAAAGTCGAACGATTTTTTTTTGATCTTTTCAGTGCAGGATCTCGATCTCGAAGAAATCACAATCAAAATGAAATAAATCCAATCAAAGGACCCCAAAATTATTATTTACACAACTAATTTTATTAAATATTATTTCATGCTTAAATGAATTTTCAATTGAATGGGAAAAAGAATAGAAAGCAACGAGGTAAAGTTTTTTTTTTTCATAATCTACCGAATTGTTAACAAGATCGAAAATGATTTGATGAAAAAAAGGAAACTCAAAGCATCATATCCATCTTAACGCATATATATATATGTCGTTAACGAGTCTACTAATCGGCTTTACTTCGCCACCAACAAACATTCGCCGACCAAAGACTATTTTGGTCGGCTTTTGCGTATCCTATCAGATAAGTGTTATTGCTAATTGAAAGGAAAACACATCTACGGATAATTATCACCCAACTACGAATTACATTGAAAATTATTTCTATTAATAGTACTGAACGTGATCATTTTTCCAGGACATATTTTAATTTAATGAGAAACTCTAAATGTAACTATAATATTTAAATAACTAATATATTTCATTTTTTATATTTGTTCAAGGTCGTTGATGATTTGAAGGTAAAGCATAACAAAAATACGTACCACCGGGTTCCAAATTCCTTTTTACGAGCACCGTACACCAATCGCAGGTACAAATTTTCTATTCTCGACGGGTTTAGGTGAAGGTTTGGCTAGGTGGTTGCGAAGGTAGGTTTGGGATTTTCTATCGAGAAAATTTCACTCGAGATTTCGTATAGGAATAGGAGAGGGAGAGAATCAATCTTCGGTTACAATCGCCTGAGCTGGTAAAATATGGCGTGGCTTAGCCGTCGATAATCTTTTCGATTATTCGCGATAAAAATCGTGTATTTTATTTTTTTTTTCTTTCCTTTCTATTTATTTGTTCTTTTTTTTATTTTTTATTTTTTTTTTTTAGCGTCTAATGACATCGTATCGTCAAACCAAAGTTCTTGGATGTGGGAGGAGAAAAGTAGAAAAAAGAAGAAAAAAGAAAAGAAAAAGAAGAAAAAAAGAAAGAAGAACCGTCATCTATATATATACATATATATATATACATACATATATATATATATATATATATATATATATATATATATATATATATATATATATATATATATATTATATTTATGTTATTATCTAAAAAACATGGAACATAGTTCGTTTTAAATGGCGCACCGATTATTCGCGGCCATCATTATTTTCCCATTATTTCGTATTTCTCCAATATAACATTTCATATATTCGCAATATCTTCTATTTCCTCTCTTAACATTTTAAGAGGACAAAAAGGCATTTTACCTATTTCTTTCTTTTAATATTCAAGAACGAATCATTAGATTAAGATCGTGAATATGGGGGTTGTTTATGGCTGAAACTTACGACCTCTCGCTCGCTCGCTTGCTTGGCTTACTTGCTTGCTTTTCTATTTTTCATTTCGATTCTTTTTTTTCTTTTCATTTTATTTTTTTTTTCACTCCTCTCCATCGAGATACGTAAGTAAGTAGGTACACGATCAATCGTCCACTCACCAAACAGCTAATAAATAACATTATAGTCGACCTACATTGCGTGACCGACTTTTGAATAGGTTGTTCTCATTTTCTTTCTATCTTTATTTTTTTCTTTTTTTCATTCTTTCTTTTTTTTTTTTTTTTTTTTACTTCTTCCCCCTTTTTACTCTCACAATCAGCCTATTTCACGCGTTACTACTGAAATCGAACGTCCCTGACTATTTCGGACGATTCCATTCTACGCGAGGCCATCTCAAACTGAGAACGAGTCAGCAGTATCTCCGTTTATCTCGTGAGAATATCAGAGAGACTGAAAGAGAGAGAGAGAGAGAGAGAGAGAGAGAGAGAGAGAGAGAGGGAGAGAAACAAAAAAGTTGGGTAAACAAAATTAAAAAAAAAAAAGAAATAAGTTAGAAATAAGAAGTTTACAAATAATAATCTCTCAAGAGAAAAGAGAAAAAAGAAAATAAAATAAAAATGAGAGGTCGAAGAAAGTTTGCAATAAATAAAAAAAGAAAGAAAGAAAGAAAGAAAGAAAGAAAGAAAGAAAGAAAGAAAGAAAGAAAGAAAGAAAGAGAACAAGAAAAAAGAAAGTGAGAAAAAGAGTGTGGGAGATAGAATGGAATGTTTGATTCGTCAAATGGTTCTATCTGGTTCTACCTGTATTTTTTATAACATTAACGATAACCGCAACCGGACGCCATTATTTAAACACAAGAAAAATTTACGCAACCGAAATGAGAAAAAGAAAAATGTTTCACCTTGTTTTCGTCTAATTTTCTTTTTTCTCATATTTTCTCTTCTCGATTATTTCAAAGAAAAAGAAGCACAGCTGCGTGAAATTCGTTTCCAGACGATGAACAAATTTGTGCGTATCTCACAATCTGTGATATTTGATGATGTTTAAAAGTTTCGTTTCAACCGTTGTTACAATTTTTATTTCTTTTTTTTTTCTCTCACTCTCACTCTCTCTCTCTTTCTCTTTCTCTTTCTCTCAAATATCTTTTCATCAACATTCTTACACTCACAAGCATAACCAACTAAAACGAATATTCTTTGTTTTTCACTCATTAAATTAATTGTAAAGTTCTCCAAAGCGTGCACCACGAGGTAGACGATGGTATTTGCCAATGGCGCGAACATTAATTTTCCTCTTTCGTTTCCTATTTTTTTCTTCTTTTTCTTCCCTGTTTCCCCCACCCTTTACGTATTTTGAACGAAAATAAATTTTACTCGAGAAGTTAACTTTTGCCGATAACAAAATCAAAAATTCTTTTTTTCTATTTTATCGATGCGAAAGAAGAAACGGTTAAAGAATAATAGAAAAAAAAAAAATAATAATAAAAAAAGAAGAAAGAAAATAGAAAAATTAAATACTAAAATAAGGAGTCTTTTTCTTTTTTTTAAATGCAAAAATAAAACGAGAATTCTTCGCGCTTCTCTTCACTTTTCCCACCTCTCGAGACTCTTACGTAACGCATCTCTTTCTCTCTCACTCTATCTTTCTATTTTTCTTTCTTGTTTTTTTAAATAAAGTGATCAAAAACAACAGAAGTCTGCTTTCGAGAGGTAGGAAAAATTGCGATGAAGGAAGAACGTAGAAAGGAGATACGCTTATGTTTTTACTTTCCCCCTTTTACCTTTCTTTCTTTCTTTCTTTTTATCCTCGCTTCATGATACTCTAATATAAACAGAGAAACGGCCGTAGATTTTCTATTCACCTTTCTCTCTCTCTCTCTCTCTCTCTCTCTCTCTCTATCTGTCTACGTTTCACTCATTCTCTAACTCTTATTCTTTCTCCTCATCCCTATTTTGCACACACAAACACAAACAAACATTTACACGTTCCTTCCGTCGTACTAAATCCTTTTTGTGTCTTGTTGAGACGCATAATCTCTCTACAATCTGTTATTTCTTCTCACATATCACATAGACTCTCGTATTCTCATATTTTTAAACTCTTTCTTTCTTTCTTACTCTCTCTCTTTCTCTCTCTCTCTCTCTCTCTCTCTTTCTCTCTCTTTCTCTCTCTTTCATTCGTCATTCACACTCACGCATTTTCTCTTCATTTTTTCCTCGTCTCGTATAGTTAAGTATCTATATTTAAATATAATAATTATTATATTATAGTAATGTCTAAACGAACACATATTATATCTCGATATAACATCGTACTTATTTATTTCTTCATTATTTTCATTTTCTCCGTTTCGATCTCCTCTTCATCGAGAAAACTATCTACCTATACTGTTTATTTTTTTTCTCAAAATGTTGTCTCTTAATTCATTTATACGTGTGTTTGTGTGTCCATCACTGTACCGTGTCCTTTTTCCTTCTCCCTTTACCTTACTCTCTCTCTCTCACTCTCTCTCTCTCTCTCTCTCGTTCTCACACACACTCTTTCGTCCTTTCTTATTTTTTTCCTGGTATTTCATTTTTGTTGTATTCTCCTTCCGGTTTTCTTGATCCTTTTCTTCTCATTTCCATATACTCTTCTTCTTCGTCCACTTTGTCCTCTTCATCCTCTTCTCACTTTTTCTTAATGTTCTAACAACAGATCCTCATTTCTTGGCGAGTCGTCACTCCGTGAGTGCTTTTGTGTATGCGAAATGGTGTACAATAAATAGTAAACGTATCGTTATCAATCTATCATTACGTTAACGTTACTTATTCATTCTCCTTTTTTTGTTTTATTTAAATCGTTATTTCATCATATTAATCACTATTATTATTATTTCATTATTTTTTCCGTTCATCGTTTATTTTCTCTCCTCTTTATCATTATCTTTATCTTATACTTTTTTTTTCACCATTGCCATTATCATCGCTACCATTTATATATATATATATAGTCATCACTATAACCGTTCATAATCATTTTCATTCTTGTCTCGCATTCCAATTCATTATCGATCTTTATTTATCGTAATCGAACGTTATCGTCGATCATCGATCATAAACATCATAATAATTATTATAATCTTCATTAATAATATCATCAATTATCATCATCATTATCATAATCATTATCAACTTCTTCTTTGTCATCATCATCTCCATTATCTTCATTATCATCTCTCCATCATATTGATCATAATTATCTTCATCATCTTCATTATCATCATAATTTAATTTAATTTAATTATTTGTTAACTAATATTAATTTCATTATTATTTTATTTTGTTTTTTTTTATATTTATTTATTTAATTATTTATTTATTTTATTATTATTGTATTATTGTTATCATTATTATTAAAGTTAGACGTAACGTTAGTTGCCAAATAGACAATAACGACCATCTTCTCGGTTCTTCTTACTTAACGCGTACCCATCATAGTCGCGTTGATAAAGTCCTAACTCGTCTTCGTCCTATAGCTCGCTAACGACTACAAGGTCCTGCCTCGTCCTTTGGCCTTTTGCGAACACACGGAGGGGGAAATGGGAGAAATTGGTGAGAATGTTGGAGAAAATGGATAATTGTCATGTTGGAATAATAATCGTGAACGATTTCTCGTCCTCGTGTGGGTCCTCTCGTTCGTTGGACGAAGACGAGATGGAGGTGGGGATAGAGGAAACGGTAAGAAATAAAGTACGTTCCCTTTAGGCTCTTTTGCCACGGAACTAAATTCAAGTAAGAAAATTCTTCTTTCCATCTCCAACGACAACGGCCACGACGGGGTTCGAGCTTGTAACGACGCCGTCTATGGCGAGGCCGACGACGGGATTCCCGTTCCTTCGTCGTCATTTTGTTACTACGAATGATCTCAAGGACGACGTGGACGACGACTACGTGAATAACGACGACGACGACGACGTTTACGACGATCGGGAGGAGTTCGATTCTTTTTTTACCCTCGTACTCCCGCCGAATTCTTTTCTTCTTTCTACGTTTCCTCCATGAACTCCACCAACAACACCATCCTTTCCACCAAACTTCATACCACTCTTTCTTCTTTTTCTTTTTTTTTCTTCTTCTTTTCTTCTACCTTTCCCTCCTTCTTCAAATTATTATTATTATTATTATTATTATTATTATTATTATTATTGTTATTATTATTATTATCACCTTCTTTTTTCTTATTCTTCTTATCCAGATAGATGGTCAACTTCGATGACAACGATGAACACCACCATCGAAAACAGGACGAGCCTGAACGAGAACGAGGTCGAATCTCCTCGATCGATCGCATTTTGCCTCCTCTTCCTTCTCTTTCTCTTCCTTCTCCTCCAACGGCTCCTCCTTCTCGTCCTCTTTCTCCACCTCTTCTTCCTCCTCCTTCGTCTTCTTCACTTCCTCCACTTCCAACGACGATGAAAACGACGACAACAACGACGAAGGACGCAAATCCACGTCCCGAATACAGGACGCTTTGAATGGACACGATCATCGACGAAAAACTCCTCAACAACAGGCACGACCACCAAAAAATTTGAATAATGATCGATGACAGGCAAAGATACGGCAACACGTAAGAAGCCGTAACTCGATTCGATGAACTCGAAGTCATCGAGCCGACTCCACCACTGCCGCATAATGATGTACTCTGATGTTGTTGTTGTTGTTGTTGATCAAGCCCAACCATTGGGGAGATTGTTGACGTTGAATCGGATTCGATGTCCTGGCCATCCGTGGACATTGGCCATTCTGCTGCTTTCTCCTCACCTATGAATCACAAATGTTTCTTCGTCCAATAATACCTGGCTCCTATTTTTTAATTCGATTTAAAAAAATTTTATTACGATTCGAGATTTATTGATTTTACAATGAATCTGATCGTAATTTAAACTGTAGTAAGAATCAATGTTAAATAAGTTTTACAAGAAAATTTATTACGTGTACAAACAATGGTCCTTTAATCCATCGATCTTACTCTATTAATTAGCTAATTGGTAAATTATTTATTAGCAAGTTAATGTGTTATTATTATTATTATTATTATTATTTAAACGGACATTAAATAAGTTATTTTTTGAGATCAGATTTTGTATGTTTTACTATTGACATTAATGCTGAAGATTGTTCAAGATTCAATATGAATATGTAAGAAAAAAAATTATGTGATAGAGCAGAGAAGAAAGATTCGGACGATTGCTTGGTTAAATAAATAAAATACACGTGGGAAGATGCAGACGACATCGACGTACCTGCAGAGTCCGATTGAATAGGTGTAATGTCGCAGTGGGGTGCCGTAGGAGGATCGCGTTCTATACCTATTTTACGTAGCTCGCGACTAGTGCAATTCGCACAGATCCCCAAGCCTACCTCATCCTCAGAGCACACGTGGTAACAGCATTCTCGTTCGTCACTGCTGTGCAGCGCCCTCAGAGCTTGTTCTCCCGTTTCGGGTATGTTTGGGTCTGAAAAGAGGTTTTTTCATCCAACCACATCTTATATTATCTTGTTATCTCATTCCCATTTATCTTCGTTAAAAACAATATATCCTGTTTTCCCCTACGTATGTATGTATGTATGGAAGATGAAGATATTCGTTTTGATTGCGTCTAATTTTTTGTTTAGTTTCTTTTTATTTTTCACTGTTTTTCAGTAATATTGAAAAGTTTTGCGATCATATTCAACGATATTTTTCCCCCCGTGGAACTCACTCTAATTGATTTGACGTATTTAAGTGATTTTAAGTGTTCAAGTGATTTGATTCTATTTTATAACAGGAGGGTGCCAAAAATACTTTTACCCTTTCCCAGTATTTGGAGAAAAATAAATGTAAAGGGGTTTTTGTGAAGAGGGGTGAAACTAACTAACACGAGCTAAAAATACATCGTGTCGAATGAAAAGTAATGAATAATATTTTTTTGTCTCTACTTTTTCTTTTTTTTTTTTCATCAAGAGAGAGAAATTCGTTAAAATAACACGTATTTCGGAGAAAAGTCTAGGGGATATATATCGATGAAATAACATTACGTGGAATATGATTTCCGTTTGAAAATAAATGACGGAAAATAAAAAATGGCGAAGTACCTCTGCAAAGAAAGGTAGGTTCGCCGGCATATTGCGTAGGGTACGCAGGGGCACGGTCACCCGGAAGCATATAAGGACAACGTTGTTCCACGGACTGGCAGAGGGACATACACGGTCTTATCCTAGTCCAATCGTTCTCCGAGAACTTTAAGTCCGGCGGTCCGCTGTGATGAAAGTAAGGCACCAGGGCGCTGCACGTCCATATTCTATACACTTCCTGAAAGCAGAAAAAAAAATAATGACGAGGATGTTAGCTTTATATAATATATGTTTTTTTTTTAGATAAGAGCAGTGTATTATATGAGTTGCATATTCAAGTCACGTATAATATCAAAATATAGGGCCATATGATGGCATACTTCCTTTCAAATTAAACTATCTCATTATGTTTGATTTATATTCACGGTAACTATATTGAAAAGAAGGAAGATCGTAATTAAAGAACGGCAAAAACAACGATGACATTAGGAGCTCTTCCTTCCTTCCTTCTTATCCTTCTTCGTTTCTTCCCATGGGAAGAAAAAGACCGTCTCTTCCTTTGCCATTTTTCGGGGGGGGGGGATAGCAACCCCTGACAAATCAGTCGTCTTCGTAGTAAGGTGGGTCAGTGTTTGACCTACATATTCATTAAACCTGCCCACTCTTGTATATTCTATAAGAATCAGCTATAATTACACATCGACTTCAGGATAGAACCTTCCATCGATGATACGAGATTCTCGAGTTTCCCTCAACGAGCTTTTTTTTCTCCTTCCTTCGGCCTACACACCCACCGAGATATCTATTATCTACTTTTGCCTTTCTTTTTATTTTTCTTGTAGGAAGAACGGTTTATTAAATTTGACCCGTATGATCCGTGCATGCTTAGACGATATAGAAAAAAAGACGAAGGATAAAGCCGGATAAAAAAGTACGCGGATGAGAAAAGTTTTCCTGCTATCATGATACAACAGCCACTAACTTGAAAGATACTCTCAATTATGATTGTATATCGTTGACAATTTTAGAATTCAAACAGTAATTTCAAGAAATTAAACAATAAGTTAATCTCTTCAATACATCTGACCAAACTTCATTGCTTTACAGATATACGTTTCAGCAATGATTGACTTCGCTACTTGTATGTATGTCTAACCAACGATTGACTTTACTACTTGTCGTTTGACTACTACGTTTGACTCGAACTTTAGACTTTATTACTTTGCACGTAGGTCTCACCAACGACCGACTTTACTACTTGCTGCTACGTCTAACCAACAATTGACTTTACTACTTCGTCGATACGTCTGACTGAACTATTGAATTCATTGCGGGTATGTCTGAGAAACGATTGACTGAACTACTTTGCATATACCTACCATTACTATCGGATAATTAGCTCGACTACTTATTAATCGACATGTCCGACTTATAGGAGTTTCTATTATCGGATAGTTTGTTAATTTAAACGTCGACACAGATCCTATTTCTCATGAATTCCATCGCTTAATTGACGTGTATCCGTTTATCCATAGCTATCATATTTCTTATAAATATGGCATGTTCTTTATACGTGTTCTACTTTTATTTCTTTTTTTTCATTCTATTTTATTTTATTTTATATTTTACTTTTCTTTATTTTATTTTATTTATCATCTTTTTGATATATTTGTAGCCGTAATCGAATGCTCTTTATCGAGTTATCAACCCAATAATCCAGTCCATCTCATATTACCATCACCGGCCACGCATATATATATATATATATATATATATATATATATGTATAAATCTACGTAACGTTATATTCGTACTCTTCTCGTTTTTTTTTGTATCATTTTATTATTCCTTCCTTCTTTTTTGTCGGTTTTTCTTTTTTCCATTCGTTCGCTCTCCCACGAATCACAGTTTACGTTTAATTACCGATCTAGTTCTGTGTACGTATTCGGTTCGACAGTATCGTTTGACTCGCAAAACACGAATAAGCGATAAGTTTCGTTTGTAGAATTTTTTTTTCTTTGTCGATTATTTCATGAAATAGGAAAAAAAGTGAAAGAGAAAAAAGATAAGGGACGTGAAAGGTCGAGGGGATGGGAGGAATAGAAAGTGGAGGAGATGAAAATTCTTTTGACAAATGAAAAAAAAATGAAAAGAGAAAGAAAATGTTCGGGATGAAAAAAGAACAAACGAAGAAAAACAAAAATCAACCCCTACCCTAATACCTTCTGCTGAAAAAAAAATATATTACGAACGTTTTACACGGATTTCTTTTCTTTTCGTTTTGTGCCACTTAGAACGAACTAAACGAAACGAAACGAACGAACGAACAGAGTGAAACGATAACGAGAAGAGGCCGCGCGGATTGCAGAAACATGAAAATTTTTTGCCCTCTCTCTCTCTCTCTCTCTCTCTTTCCATAGGAGTACACGCGATGTGTGTGTGTTTGCGCGCGCGTGCGCGTACGGCCTACCGTGATATCCTTGTAGTACACGAGGCGTGTACCTGCGATCCGGTGGGCGTGGGTTATGGATCGTAGGACCTACTAGTACGTATTTTATACTGGCGAAACGAGAAACGCTAGAAATATTGCACTTCACACGGTCTAGTTGTTGTATCGCATTGTTCCGAACATCGTTTCTTTCCCTCTACTTTCTCTTTACTGATTCATCCCCACTTTCGTCCTCCTACCCTGTTCCCCAATATCCTACCTCCCTCTCTGATTCTATCCTCTACTTTTCGGATTCCCGATTCCCACAGGTTTTTCTTATTCTCTTCATTCTTTTTCTATCTTTCTCTTTTTTCTATTTTTCTCTCTCTCTCTCTCTCTCTCTCTCTCTCTTTCTGTCTTTTTTTATTTTCTTTACTTTTTATCCCATTACCGTATACCTTTCTTGCTTTCTTTGTCTCTTTCCTAACATTTATTATTTTTATTTTGCAATTTGGTTTTATTCTTTTTATTTTTATCAAAATTTATTCTAATTTATTTTATATTATTTTTCGAATAGGCAGACATATTTGAAAATTTATTTATACATAAAAAAGAGAAAGAAATAAAAGAAATTCCTTTGATATTCACAAAGAGTTTCATAAATTGCTGCTCAAAAAGGGCAACTTTTCTTTCAACCCTCCCATCCTCTTTCTCGCTCTTTCTCGTTTTCTTATTCTTAGAAGACTTTCTCTTGGTTGTTATCAGCCGATACTCGTGCACAAGTAACGGTGATGAGAGCGGAGAGGCACGAAATGAATTCCTAGAACGAATCGTGAAAAAGAGAAGCAGCATGTAGTCCCGTTACCGTGCACACCAATACTCTTGCATTTTTTCCCCCTTTTCTCTCTAATTCTTTTTGAAACTCGAGGAGAATATATCGACGTGATATTATACTCGAACGTCCAATTCGAAAGGTTCCACGAATGACGAGGATGAGCTTGGGCCACGTCTATCGAGACTTCTTTTTTCCCTTCTTCGAAACTTCTCCAGTCTTTTTTTTTTGTCCCTGCTCATCGATGTCATTGAGAATATCGCCTTCGTTTCCTTTTACCTTTCTGATGAAATTTTTTCCTTAGAAAATCACGACAACCCAGTTCCTTTTACTTTTATCACTACTATCATTCCTAACAACGATAGTTTCTATTTTATTATTATTATTATTTTTATTATTATTACAATTATTATGATTATTATTATTAATAATGTTATTGTATCTATAAAATATAGGCAAAATTTCTTATTGTAGTTATAAAAACTCGGTATAACGTAAAGAACAAGAATAGTTCTTTTCGGAATTTAGACGAGTCTATATCCTATCTTCTACTTGAAAAAGTAAAGTGAACTAGGCTATAAATTCAATGTCCAACTATATCTTAGGTCATTTTTAAAGAAGCCACTATGTCGTCGTTCTGTCTCTGAGGAACGATGCGGTAGACATCGTTGTAGGTTTAGCGAGAAACGTCTCGTTGAAGTGAGAAAGTGGATGTATTGGCAAGAGAGATAGGAGGGATGGGTAGGTTGGTAGGTGTAGATGGTCTCAAAACTTAGGAGAGGATGGGTGGTTAGGTAGGTAGGTCGGTGGTAGATAGATAGGTAACAACACCTGAAGTACTCTTCACAAGCTGGCTGACCCAATTCTCTTCCTACCTACTCTCCCCTCACCCTCTCTCTCTCTCTCTTAGCGATCTACGTTAGAAACTAGGTAGATCCGACACACACATATTGTTGGCTATCTAACCCTCACCCTAAAAGCCACGACTATTTCCTTCTTTCTTCAACCAGTTCCTCTTTCATCCAACTCCTTCTTCCTTCCTCTTTCTTCTTTTTCTCTAATACTATTGCTAGATCCATTTTCATCCTTTTCTTTGTTCAAAATCAGTTCACATTTTCTCTTTATGTGTTGACAAATCCTTTACTTATATTTTTTTAAATAAGACCGATTAGATTATCTTATTTTCTGTGTTTTTATTTTTTTATCGAATAATTCTTATGACAGTTGTCGTTGTTATGCTGATATAATATTTTGGGGATTTATTATTTGTCACGAATCCTTATGTTTCTTTTTGGGAAAAAAGAAGAAGTAAATGGAGAAATAAACTAGCTACTAATGTCATTCTTACCCTAAGAAATGCAAACAACAGGAAAACCCATAAACCCATCCGAACTAACTATCGATTCGCCATTATCTTAAGATATCATTGAATCGATCATTTTGATCGCACTACATTATTCATAAGAATTATGCAGAATAAACGAAAGAAAAATCTTCTGTTTCTTCTCCTCCTTGCATTTTTTCTTTCCCCTTATATGTCGGGTCTTCATTATTAGTATTCGAACGCGTGCCAAGTGTCAAGAAGATAATAAAAATGAAGTTAGCTAATCAAAAAAAAAAGAAAATAAGAAAAACTCGCCTTCCTTTCTTTGAAAGAAAGAAAGAAAGAAAGAAAGAAAAGTAACGCGTGAAACGTAATTGTCATTCTCGAAGATTTTTTTTTAACAAGTAAAATATTTTAATATCTTACTTCGAGAGCTTAAAATTAAAATTTAGTTCTACATAATTGAAGAGAGAACCAAAAAATAAGAAGAATAAAATGAAAGAAAGAAAACATCGGTCTTTCTTTTCGATTCCATCGTTGATAACAACGGATAACAATGGTTGACGAAATAATGGCGAATCCATCCTGGGAGTCCTAATTTTCTATAAAAGAAGATGGAACGGAACAAGTAAAGGGATAGATGATAACAGCATACAGGAAAACGATGGAGATCGGTAAGAGGAGAATGAAGAAGAACAGGAGTAGGAGAAGAGATGGAAAGAGAGAAAAGTAGAAGGGCGAGTGGTACCAAGAGAAAACTCTCACGACACAAAACTCGATGGTATGCACCAATCGTTATCATGTAATCAGCCAGCAAACTAGATAGTCCGCGAAAATCGATAGTAGCCTGGTGCCCTAAAATCGCGCTTTCAAAGCTTCTCGTTTCTATTCAACGTATGTACGTGTGTATGTGTGTAAGTGTATTTTCTATATGTATGTATACATATATAACATAAATATATATATATAGATAACCTAGAGTTGATTATAATAAAAAGAGGAACTTTCGAAAGAAACGAAATGTATAGAATAATGACGCCATTGTTAAGAACTCAACGAACATACATATACATATATATTTTAATTCACATCTCCAAATCGTGTTAATGATCATCATCAATATTTTTTTCGAAGAAAAAGAAAAAAAAAGAAAAAAAAATATCATGTGGGCAGATCACACGTGTTAGAAGTGAAACCTTCGAAAAACTAAGTTTCGAGAAAAAGAGACGACTGCAGAATATCAGGAGTAGGATAATTATTGTGTTTATTTGTTATAATATTATTATTATATTATTGTTATCACATTCAAAAATTATTATACGTTTTATTGAAAACATATATAAATAGATAAAATATTACACAGCAAGCAAGTTCTCAATTCAAAGAAATGAGACGAGTTGCTTCTGGTAACTAAAAAATGCATGGTAACTAAACACCTCTGTTAGTGTAGTAAACACCTCTATAGTAAGGTTTTATCCAAAAAGTAGTGAGGCTTTTTCCGAAAAGAAGTCAGGTTTTTTCTGAAAAGTAGTGAGGTTTTTTCCGAAAAGTAGTGAGGTTTTTTCAATAAAGTAGTGAGGTTTTTTCCGATAAGTCCGTAGGGTTTCGTCCGATAAGTCCGTAGGGTCTCGTCCGATAAGTCCGTAAGGTATTTCTGATAAGTCTGTAGGGTGTGTTTAATTAGGCCTCGTAGAAGAGTCTCGTAAACAAGCCTCGTTAAAAAGCCTCGTAATCGAGTTTCTTGTATTTACAAACTTTTCTATTTTATTGAAAAATTAGTATAAATTTCCTAAATACGCAAACATTATAATTAAAAAACATGTCTTTGGATATTTACAAAAAAAGTATTCTACAATGTTGTCTAATTTTTTTTCTCTCATGTATCTTATAATCAATTTTTCTTTTTTGTAAAATTTTGCAGACAATACAATTATTTTAATCTATATATTTCATAATCATTAATAAGAATAATAATTACGAAATAAATAAATTAATAATAATTTTTCAATAAAATAGAAACATTTTTAAATAGAAAAGTAATGACACGTTTGGTAAAAAAAAACATACCACGCACCTTCTTTGTTTATGTCGACCGTCGGTTCGTTTGGACCTTATACTTTTGTCGCATACCTACGTGCTTATCTCTGTTTATTCTTTTACCCTTCTATCGCTCCTACCTACAAACATTTCGAGTATCGAAAGAATATGTGTGTTTACGCTTTGTAGTATGTAGTCGCACTCATCAAACACACACATATACAACCAGGAGCGATAACTACGAAGCATAGCATAAAGAGGAGACCGAGAATAGGAAAAACTGTATAGCTATATTCTGTCTCATTCCCTCGCAGTCTAAATCCTATGTTTGTCTCTTTTTCTCTCATTATTTAGTATGGCAACCGTTTCATAGCTTCGTTACATAGCTCCGTTTCCGTTCATTTACTTTTCAGATCACTCCCATTCTAAAGAAGTTTTCACTTCAAAAAGAAGAAAATATTTGATTTCGATATGTCTATTGTGATTGGATTTGTTCAACTGGAAGTAGTAAAATCGATCATTTGTCTGACACAAAATTCAAGTAGTAACGGAGACTCAGTCGTCAGCCGCAGACACAATAGGCATGTAATATTTACGGCCATTGGTCAGTCATTGATCCAAGTAGTTGAGTTAGATAATTGATCTGGAGCAAAATCCAAGTAGTCGAATCGAACGTTGGTCAGACATTAAAGATATGAAAAAATTACGACTATAATTCGTGTACATTGAATTGAATTTTTTTATTCCAATAATGAAACAAACGATGAATTGAAAATAATGAAATAATTTCAAAACCATCCTCTGATCATATTCTACACAACTTTGCGGAGTACGGTATTTTTGCGTAGCAAGTTAATTTTTAACAGAGTTAATAAAATTACCATTTATACAATCTTTAACTGTTATAAACTATGAATAAATATAGCCCGCGATTATATGCAAATAAAATAAAAACATCGCCAGCTACTGGAAGGTTAATATAACGAAACATGAAATGTTTAATTCCTTTAAAACTGGACAACAGAGAAAGAGAGGACCAGTTGTCTTCTCACAAAAGTTTAATTATACTGGCGAATAGAATAGAATAGAATAGAACAACATATATATATATATATATATATATATATATATATATATATATATATATACCTAACACATACATACATGCATAGGTTGGTAGATAGGAGAAAGAGATCGTTTCTGGTCCAATTAACCGGCTTAAATCGTTAGAACGAAAAAACGATTAGGAGTTCTAATTGTACAGGGATAATGAAGGATAAGCTATCATTAGCGAAACGTAATTAAGATCGATTCATAGTTTGAATAGAAATTTTTCTCGAGAAAGGAAAATCTTAACAACGAAAAAAAAATAGATAGTTAGACAGCAATAGGATAAGAGAAAGAGAAAGAGAGAGAGAAAGAGAGAGAGAGAGAAAACGATTCGGCCATGTGCCAAATTTTCATACGGCACTTTGAAATCGTGCTTACGGAGTTGGAAACAGTTTGGGGTTATGAGTGTGTGCTTGTGCGCGCGTGTACGTACTCTTCTTCTCTGTCTCGCCGTTTACATCGCGGCTGGGGCCATAAACGTGCTTTTCAGGCTAGGAGTGTCATACTTGGCGCGCGCGTGCCGGATTAATTACCAGCCAAGGGGGATAAGCCGAGACGAAGAAGAGGCCGACATATTAGGAAGATGTGCCGCAAGGCTCTAAGGCCACTTTTCACGATTGCTGCGACCGCTGTTCTTGCTGGCAGCCAACACTAGTAAATCCTCGAACGATCTTAAAAGTGACGATGAACCTTTTGAAGTCTCTCCGTTTTTTTTTCTTTCATTTTTTCTTTAATTACTTTTCATCGTTATCTTTTCTTACCACACAAATTGTTTTCTTCTTTCTATGAGTTTCCTAAACTAATCAAGTTAATCAAATGATCTTTTTGTCCTTTTAATAATCAGATTACATGATTTATTTATATTCTCACACTTGAAAATGAAAAATTATTGGTAATATTTCGTTTAGGAAAATTTTTATATAACTTCTTTTTTTCAATATCTCAGTGAGATTACTTTTCAACTTTCTACGATTATTGTTACATTGAAAATTGAACCTTAGATCAATCGTTTTTCGTTATTACGATTGATCGGCAATTTGATATCATCTTTCACCCATTTTAATCCTATTTAATCTTTTATTTCGCTGTACTTGGTTAATCCTACTTGAGCCAGTCGAATGTGGGATTTTGCAGAAGATGGAACGGTCGTTGGTGGTACGATTATTATTTATCCAACGTTAACGACGACCGATATCTATTTAAATAAATTTTGAAAGGCGTTAAAAACGGTAGGATAAGATGATCATCGATCAATTGCCTTAAATACCATCACTATTTTTTTCTAACGAAACGTTTGCAAGTGAAACCAGAAGTGCATGGCAAATTTTCATCGAGCCAACCAAGGCAGAGTGACTGCTTCTTTAAGAGATCCGAGAAAAACGTCGTTCAGACGAACAATATATGCCCTTGTAAAAAAATTGCAAGGTGATGAGGTGAATGAGTGAGAAAGAAAGAAAGAAAGAAAGAGAAAGAGAGAGAAAGAGAAGACTGCCGGAAAAACGACGAGCTAGCTCTTATTAGCAAAGCCAACTCCTCTTCAACCTTCTCTTCGTTCGAGAGGTCACGAGTGAGCACGTTCACACTCTTTTGCATCTCTCACTTCCTTCCATCCCTTCTTTCCTTTCTTTTTCTTCTTCTTCTTCTTCTTCTTCTTCTTTTTCGTCTCTTTCTGATGTTCTCCTTCTTTTTCTCTCTAGATTCTATTCTGCTCGAAAATCGGACGTGCTCGATCGCTTGTGGAGAATTAAAAAGAAGTAGGAGAATGTAGAATATAGTGTGAAAGTGGATGGATAAAAAAAAAAGGAAAGAAAAAAAAAGAAATGAAAGAGAGAGAGAGAGAGCGCGAGAAAAAGAAGTATAAAAAAAAATCGAGAAAGTGATACGATGACGTAACACTAGAAGAGAACAAAGTGACAGGTAGAGCTATTCGATCGGTACGAGGGTCGAATTGTTGTTCACATATCGTATAAAAAGGGACATACTGTGGAACTTGGAGATGGGGGATGCAAAAAAGAGGGTGGTTGCCACTAGTCACCACTAGATGGCTTCTGTTGGTTTTAGCTTGCAAAAGCATTGCCCTCGTGGTCATTGTGACCCAGTTACCCCCGGCCCATATCCATATTTCTCATTCTTTCCAACATTTTAACCATTTTCTCTTTCTCTCTCTCTCTCTCTCTCTTTTCCTTCTTTTTATTTTCTTTTTTCTCCCTTCATTTTTTTCTTCTTCAACCCTTCGCGAAGAGGAAAAGAGCATCGTGAAAGTCTCAAGAATAAAATATGCTTATTAACCCTTTAATTTTATTTTTTATCAACCAATCATTCTTTAATTAATTTAATAAAATAGATCGAAAAAAGGGGGATATTAATAAAATGTTGTATTGCAATAGTGGAAAGTGTGTAAAAAATATAATGTAAAATTTAGCATTAGAGTTGATATAAGAAGTGTGATGTCGAGTTATATTTGACATAGAAGTGCTAAAGGTTAAGATATATCTTTTTCTCGTGTATTCTGAACAAAATTTGTTTTTCCTCTCCCGAACCATCTATCCATCCTTCCTTCCTTCCGTCCATCCGTCCATCCGTCCGTCCGTTTACCTTTATAACTCAGACTCCGGTTACAATAAAAATTCAACAAAAACGATTATCCATGTCTCTCTTTTATATCTTTTCATTTCTATTACTTCCTCTTCGTCCTTTATTCTTCCTTCCTCCTTACCCTTTCCATTCGCGACTCTTTTTTTCCTTCTTTTTTTTTTTTTTTATCACTGGTTTCCTGTTTTTAGACGGGATAGAGAGATCGCACCCTTTCGTCGACATTTCCCAACCGATCAATCATTGTTCGTCTTTCGAGAGAATGGTGATCGTTTTATCGTTGAATGTGGATCATTCAACGAGGGTTCTTGTCCTCTTTCATTTATCCATGCGTACATACATAATATGTAATCTCCACGTTATAATATGCATCTACGTATATACGCATGTATGTATGTATATATATCAACGATATTAAAAAAATGTTCTAACAAATGTCCATAGTTAGAATTCTTCTTATAGTCAGAAATATATCAAGTATTGTCAATGAAGTTATGAATTAAGTATATTCTTGTGTGTGTGTGTGTGTCTGTGTGTATACATGTTTATTTAGACACAGAGAGTTACATAGGAGTTTTATTGACTTCCGGATGCGTTCATAGAATCGGAACTTGAAGTTTCAATGTCGTTGCTTGTTCCCTTGACGCATTTGCGAGTTCAATTAGTTCCGCTCGAAGAAATGAGAACACGATGCATTCTTTTTTTCCAATTATCATTATCTTCGAAATGAAACGAAAGTATTTGTTGACAGATGTATCAGACAAAAAAAAAAAGAAAAAAAAATAATTAGATGCACTAGAACAACGTCAAAGATTTCACAATTAGATTCATTTAAGTTTTTAACACAAATTTCAAATATGTAAATATAATTTTTAAGATAATATCTCTATAGAATATAACTTTAGAATCATAATCAATTACTTATTAATTCCAATTTTAAACTGCTTGGAAACTACTTGGACGTTAATTACTCCTTTAAGATTTTAATAGCAATTTCTCATTTTCTCTCTTTCTGTATTTCTGTCTACTAAAGTTCACGATACATACTCGAGTCAAGTAGGATATTTCTATCGCAAAGGATCATTCCTTTACTCTTTAGTCTACCCTCAAGCTAAAACGATTTTAGCGAACAGGTGTGACTTAACTGGATGGCCTTTCAAAAATTTCCTGCGATCATACTGTCTCCCTTTCTCGCTCATGCTCACTCGATCTTATTTCCTCTCTTGCTGGCAGACCCGACAGACTCGTGGTCGTTTTAAAGACAATTGCTTGGAAGACAGCCGTTGGCAAGTGTCACTCTTCTATGCACACAAAGCAAAGTGTACTCTAACTCTCTAAGAGAGTGAGAGAGAGAGAATGCTTGTAAAAGATAGCGGCTGATGGCCTCAGGCTCTAACCGTTTTCATCCTGCTTTACGGTACCTATTGTGCTAGAATGTTTCCTTCTTCTTCTTCTTCTTCTTCTTCTTCATTTCGCAGATTACGGATAATCTTCATTCCCGAATGGTCGTTTCGTAAATACTCGTTGAAACGTCCAAAGTAAATCCGTCGAAGATATTTTATATCATTTTAAGCTTATTAATATCTTTACCTATACAAAATTATATTGTCTCCTTTGAATAATAATAATAATTATTATTATTATTAGAATTATTATTTTGTATGTTTTTTTTCGCGATAGATGGATTATTATTAAACGTATTTCTTTTCTGACCAACCTAACGTAAAGGAGGTCTTACATAAAATATACTATATAATAGGAAACGGATTATTGTAATTAAAGTGGATATTAATAAATTAATGATTAGGTTATTTTGGTATTATAATAATTTGTTATATTTGTGATATTATTTTAGGAAGAGAAAAATTTGAAAATTTTAGTTTCAAAATTTGAAATATTTCGCCATCGTATGATGAAAAGTAGACACCATTGTAATGCTATAGGTTTATAAGTTCTCAAAAGCATCTGAGTCTATGGTTTTGCCTGATCAACCAACAACTCGCAAAACCAAAGTAAAACAATGAAATAAAAACTCATATTTATATATACAAATTACATTTTGTATTCATAAACAATAATACGAAGCATCCCAAAAGATTCGACCCACGCATCAAAATCATATCGAAGTGATTTCATACCACAACTTTTTAAATTTTTATTTTATTTTTTTATTTAATCCTTTTCAAAATCTCACGACGTAAAACAAGAAGGTTTTATCACAAATTTAATATTGAAAATCCCTGTTTCAATGTTCTCTATGTATGTTTAATATATTTTTATTATTATTATTATTATTATTATTATTTTTATTAGGAATTTTATCGAGAATTAAATCCACTGTACGATTTACTGGGAAAAAATTTCTCATATTTAACGTTCAAAGAGAAAAATTAAGGAATTATAAGATGCGCGCGGTTAATATTTATGAAACGTATACGGTTAAACAGATAATAAAGAAGTCTATTACGAAATAAATAAAGCACACACAAAAAAAGAGAAAGAAGATAGGATGGTAAAAAAGGTTTGTGGTGGTTGTATAAAATATGAAAGTCTATGTAAGAACACTTATGTTTATGACAGAAAACGGATTAAAGAATAATCGGTAAGAACGCTGAGCTGGCTGGGCTTTATAAAAACAGAGCCATGTGAGTTTCGACTACGATTGAAGAATTATGTATTATATACATAGGTACATACAACCCTATAATAGAAGTACTTGTAGTTAACTTTTTTTCTCTCCTTTCCTTTACCACTTTTTTTCTCTTTCTCTTTCTCTCATTCTTTTTACAACCTTTAAACGATCTATTATCCTAATGCTCAAAGGCACCCAACTCGACGCGATTTTAAACGATCGCGTTGGGAATTGTTCACTCAGGTAAAATCAATCGAGCAACCCGAAATACGAACAGCGAG
The DNA here is from genome assembly GCF_049000335.1 of Polistes dominula. Classification (NCBI taxonomy): domain Eukaryota; kingdom Metazoa; phylum Arthropoda; class Insecta; order Hymenoptera; family Vespidae; genus Polistes; species Polistes dominula. Next base: position 4,815,195 of record NW_028300998.1, on the reverse strand, counting down.
AAGTAATCGAGTTAAGGGTTTGGTTCTTAATGTTCTAACAATAATAACAACAATAATAAGAATAAGTATAATCATAATAATAACAATAATAATAAAAATAATAATGATAATGTATTTTGTAATTCTGGAAATGGTAGATTTCCAAAGTCTCAAATCAATTACTCAGATATCAAATAATCCATAGAATAGCACCACAATAGCCTAGTCATTTATTTCATTTCCACTTTAATAACAATAGTCCACTTTTCATTACACAATTTAATTAGATGTCTTAAGAAGCCTCTTAAAGTTGAATTCGTTTTCACAAATACGTTCAATGACTAAAGAAAGAACCGAGAAAATATAAAATAATAATAGAAATTGACAGAAGAAATAAAAAAAAAAACAGGAATATATGTTTGGAATGTTTCATTCAAAAAGGATTAAATAAAATGTAACAGATATCAAAAGGCCTGTACTTTCAATAGATATTATTTCCTGTCAAAGAGAAATCTTTTGGTGAATCTTCTAAGTACATACTAGTGCAACTACTATGCTAATACTATCGCGATTTACATTTTATGTGACTAGAGAAAAGCGTGGGATATATTTTCCGGTGGTGGAATTCGAAATTTTGATCGGGTTCATTGAATCGTCAAGGATGGTGGATTCAAAACCATATAACGTTTGTGCTACCTTCTCCACAACGTTAGATGTAAAACGTTTTGCCATTATTCAGCCACGCGCTCCCTCCTTTATATTTTCCGCTTTGAATTTTTCGCTCTGTCAAATAATTCCCCTCTCTCTTTCTCTCATACACTTATTCACTCTCTTTCTTCATATTTTTGATCTCTTTTCGATTCCATAATTCAAAACTCATTCCATTCTTATTCCATGTTCATATTTTGTCTATCTAATTTACGTATCTATGTATTTTATGATTTATTATACCATTGACGTTATATACAAGTTAAATTATTTATATAGTAACCAATTTTATACAGGATTTAGTTATGTTTTAACATTTTAAACGATTCTTTATAAACTTAACATTATCTCGTTATCAAATCGAAAGTTGATGATGATAATGATGATGATAATGATATTGATAATTATGATGATGATGATGATGATGATAATGATGATGACAATGAGTAGTAGGTGTATTTAGGATAAGAGTTGAATGAAATGTAAGGCTTGATTAAAATTGTATCCTTTGTTTCTACCATTGTTATACTTCCCACCATTCCAGGATGATTTATAGTGTAGAGTAGAACGACATTTGCATTTGATTTAACGCCAGGCCACTCCCATGTAATTAGCGGATCGATTTGTCGGGAAAAAAAAAGATAGAAAAAGAGTGCGAAAGAATAACAAGCGAAATGAATTGTGTAAAAAGGTAGCGAGAAAAGTAACGACTCGTCGTTATATTAATTCTCTGAATAAAAGGCCATGTAAAAAGAAAAGAGGGGTAGGGGCGGGGTAAAAAAAAGAGAGAAATCGATTCATCACGACATCTAAGCTATCCGAAAAATGTTACTCTAATAAAGAGGAAAAAAAAAGTAGATAAATTAAGGGACCCATTCGAGTGGTTCACATAAAAATAAGATCGTTCATCTTCCATGTTTCTTTTCTATTCTCTTTTTTTTTTTTTCATTTACATTTGTCCTAATGGAATACGTCTACTACGTGTGTTCAACGGTTACAACAGTTCGCTTGATCAAAATTCGAAGCAAATAAAAAAAACAAACAAAAAAAGGGGAGAAAAGAAATGTTCGACAAATGGTAGCTTCCACAAAGAATCCAAAGGAACACAAAGGTAGCTTGGTTTTTCTTGAAATGCTAATAGCTGATTATTAGACACCACGTATCACTCTCGTCACCTCGAACATAATGGGAGAAATTTTGGAAAAAATATATCTGATCACCAATAAATGCCTGACTTGTACTACTTATCGAATGATACCGTTCACTTTCTCTTCGTAAAATCGTAAAGTCATCGAGCTCGAATGATTAATCATTAAAATAGAGATACAATAGGGTGATAAAACAAAAGAAAATCATTTTTCACAACAACAAATACAATAGTCCTTTAGAAATCATCTTCTCGTTGATTAATTAATTAATTGCAACAACTAAAATAAATAAATAAATAAAAAGAGAAAATGAACAGCAGACATAGAAAAAATAATACGATTGATTTTCGAAGTGTTGGTTAGTAATCTATAAAAAAAAAAAAGAAACAAAAGAGAAAAAGGAAGAAACTAAATTAGAATAGAAACGAGCCGAGAGGAAGTTAACGATTGGTACAATAACAAGTGCGTCAAATCGGATCGTTTATCGAGTCTAAGAGATAAACACACGTTGGAACTTTAGAACGTGGTTTAAGCCTATCGAAACAAATGGAGCTTGGCGTACGCTTTCACAGGCAAAACGACTAACGTGGACGATGACAAAATCCTTAGTGGCTGTTACAGTAAAGTCGTATAATTACATTACCCGTATTTCCGAGCTTGTAACAAGCTTGAGTAGGGATTTTATTGTATTTCCCTTTCCAACCTTCTTCCTCGTACTCTCTTTCTCTATCATTCTCTCACCCCCCCCCCCTGTACTCTTCGTTTCCCTCTTCTTGTTCTCACTGCTGCGGCGAGGAATTTCATCGATTATTGGATATTGCAAACTACATCCAACAGGCTTAGACTGATTGCACTTTCGTGCTCGTTACGCAAAATGTTCTCGAGGCGAGCTCAAGAATTTCTTGAAAAAAACGTCGAACGCGCTTAAACAAGAACGAGACCCTTATCGATGGAAATAGGGTGCAGAGGTGAATGGCGGGGTTTGGAGGACGAGGGTGAGTAGGAAGGAAAAAGAAGGATGGCAAATGAAAGGGATAATTTATGAGAAAAAAAAAGAAATAACTGGTAGGTATATAGTTACGATTTTTAAAATGATTTCGTGTTTTTTTTTTTTTTTTTTTTTTTTTTTTTTAGAAGCCGATTAATCTTTTATATATCTCTGAACGTATTACGGAATACCTTGAAATTATTATTCAACGAAATGTTGTATCGAACAACTTTGGTTATATATTTATATATTATATCAAAAGTATTATTTTACGTTCAATATATCATAATATTTCTAGTATAGTCATATTTTTCAACGAAAAAAAAAAAAGTCGAAAGACCGTTTGAAATATCGTTCATGAAAAATTCATGGAAATTTAATAGTTCAATCGATCGGTTAACCGTATCATGAAAATGATACGGTCTCGTTTACAACGAAATATCGATCGTAATGGGTTAGAAAGTGTTTCCCTATATATATATATATATATATATATGTACATAGATGCATACATTTAATAAATAAAGCAGCAAATGTGAACGTATTAAAAAATGTCTGACCATATAAGCGATCCCCTGTTCGTACTACTTAATAAATTACCACTCTAAATTACAAAAATATTAATCGATAATAATTAATAATACTACAGGACTGACCTCATCTACGGGATTCTCTTTAACACGAGTATAATAACTAATTACTTATTTGTTAACTCTTTCGATGATTAATAAACGCAATCAAAAGAAGAAGAAAAATATATGTGTAGTATTATATATTAACTGATAAGATGAATAAATTCGATTAAATTCGGTTAGAATTAGGACACGTTTATACGAATTTATTTACGTTGCAATTTAATTTGTCAAAATGCTTTTAACTAATCTTTTAATATATCTATATATGTATATATCATATCAAAGCTTGTGAGTTTCTAATGTCAAAACGAAACACGAAATTCTTTTTTTATATGTGTATATATATGCATTTGAAAACAAGTTAAATAGTAGCTCTCTCTCTCTCACTCTTTCTCTCTCAAGCTGTATTTTTCATATATTCTTCTCGTTCTGTTGTATATCTTTTTTCTTCGTTTTTTTTTTTTTTTTTCTTTAAATTTTCCTTCAAGTTTCTTCTTTTCCTAGCCGAACGGGAAAAAGTTTTCAATAAAATTTCCTTCTATTCGTCCAGGAATTTTATTTCCACCTTTCCGTCACCATTGATTTTATAGTCATTTTTTTTTCTCTGTCTACCCATCCATCCATCTATCTATCTATCTATCTATCTATCTAACTATCTATCTATCTATCTATCTATCTATCTATCTATCTATCTATCTATCTATCTGTCTATCTATTTATTTCTCTTTCTCTTACTTCTCTCTTTTTCTCTGACTTTACTTTTGTTCGCAAACTTTGGTCGGTATTAAAAGCAAATAGAAAGAGAGAGAGAGAGAGAGAGGAGAGATCATATCTGTTTCCTCTTTTATTTCTTTTTTTCTTTTCTTTTTTTTACTTCGAAACTCGTTCATAATGCGAAAAAGAGTAGATCCTTTTAATCAAATGAAAACAGGATAGAACTGATGGGGAGGAGGAGGAGAGATTCGTCATTTAATCGTTTTAATGTAACTTTCCTTCTGACTGCGGTTACTACGAACGATCAACGTTATAGTCCTTCTTAAAGAGATAATAATACAAAGTTTCGTTTATTTTGTTGCATTTATTGCGAAGTTAAAGATATTCCTATCTTTGTGGACAAATGTTAAAACAACAAATTATCGGGGTCCTTTTTCTCTTTGATGAATCTTTTTTTCATATTTTCTTACTATTTTAATTTGATATAATAATAATAATAATAATAATAATAATAATAATAATAATAATAATAATAATAAATCTTAGATAAAAATACGAAAATAGTTTACGAGGTATCTGACATTCGAAATAATTTTCTCATACGTTAGCTTGATAAAGTATGAATAATCATGCACCCCATCAACGTCATTTCTCTCGTAACATTTTATGAGGAAAATCATCCTTGAGAAATTGAATACCATAGAAATGAGATGAAGAAAGAAATAAGAAAATATAATAAATTGTTAACATTTCATGGTAATCATCGTAAAATAATAATAATGTAACTACATATATATTAATAATAATAATAATAATAATAATAATAATAATAATAATAATAATAATAATAATAATAGTAATAATGACAGTAATAATGTGATAATAATGATAAAAATAGGTAATACATAATGATACACTCCATAATGGATCGTTCATCGAATCCATCGAATTGAGGGACGCCTATTTCTTGAAGGATTCGAAGCATCGTGCCATATCGTCCGATCGGGTTTGATCCATCAAAAGCAAAGATACAATCGGCATCGTGCCAAAGGCAGCTTGCTCGATTATACGCTAGGATAAGCAGCAACAGCAATAAGAGGAAGAGTGAAAAAGATAGAAAGAGAGAGAGAGAGAGAGAGAGAGAGAGAGAGAGAGTGAAATGAAGAGCTGAAAAGATCTTTCGACGAAAAGAAGAGAAAATCAGATAGGTGGATAAACGTTTCAAGTAATGTTACTGAAAGAGAAAAAGGAAAGAAAGAAAGAAAAGAGAGAGAGAGAGAGAGAGTAAAAGAGAACGATGTATTCCTACCACGTGCAATTTGATTGATCGAACAAATTTTTCTTTAACGTTTATCTTTTTATATTTTTCTTGTTTCGAGACAGATTAAGTCGCGTTAAATTAGTCAATTCTTTGTGTTTGTCTTGAATCAATTTTATTTGCTTTTTATTATATTTTTTTTCTTTTTTTTTTGAACGCTATTAAATAATTGAACCATTTAAAAGAGACAATTTTGATGAATTTATTTGTATGCATTTGAATAGCATATATTTTGTATGTATATATATATACATTTTTGTTGTTCGTTGTCCTTGCTTTCAACGATAAAATATATTTCGAACTGTCGGGTACATCTTCTTGATTCGACAAATTAATTTTGACTCGTCAAGTTTGTATTGAATTTTGAATTATTATTTGTAACACGTTTCATCGTGTTTTATTTATTTAATTTAAAAGAGAGATAGATAAAGAGAGAGAGTGAGAGAGATCAAATGAACGAAAAGAAAAATATTTCTTCGTAAAAATCGTAGTACGTTTGACAAAATCGAAATCAATATAAGAAAATAAGATTAAAATGATACATTAACGTTATTAAAATATAATGAAGAACATTGTTGTTCTTAAATACGATAACACAATCATGTACGTCTTTTGTTGTTGTTGTATTTTATTAACAAAGAATATATCAAAATCTCTCGTAGATTCGACTTCGACGTCATCATCTAGAAATGTGATCCCTTTCACGATAAATATTAGAAAATAAGTTTAGAAATGACGTACGAAATGATTCGTAAGATTCTAAAAGAGAAGGAATTGAAAAGCTTTTTAGAAAAGGGTGAGGTAGGTAGTTGTCGTTGCGAAAATCGATAATTAGAAGGATGTACACGCGACAACGTGATGCTGCCATGTGACTTGAACGTTCGATGATATTATGATCGAAGAATATACATACATATCTATATAGAAATATATACACTATTATTTTGAAAGACAATTAAAACGCAGCAAGTCAACGTGCACATATATAATACGCATTATATTTTATAATACATACAGGGTGTCTCAAAATATGTGAGAACATAATTTTACGATTGCTTTTAATAAGAAATAAAAAATACGTTCTCATATGAACGTCATATTATGTGAGTCACATGCCAGATATAATCTTGTTTCCGATTTATAGCCATTTTTGTATTATATGATTCTCATAGAAACAGTTCGAAGTGGCCACCTTTGGATTCGATGCTGACTTCCAAACGTCTTATCGTAGATCTTCTAACTCGTTCAAAAATGCCAGGTGTTGTATTTGTGTTTGCCAACAACTCTATTGAATTAGATGACGTAGTTTCTCAGCAGATTTTACTGTTTTGTTATGAACACTTAAGACTTATAAAAATATCCCCGCAAATAGAAATTCAATGGATTTAGACCACGTGATAGTGTTGGCCAATTAATTGACCCCCCTCATGATTATTTATTTGGGAATCAAAGATCTAACATAAGATAAGAAGCTTACTTGTAAATAATTAAAGTAAGCAATCAGTAGAGTTATATGAATTATGAGCTTATAATTCGGAAATATATATCGAATATACGATTACATGAACTTTTGTTTCTTATTTTAGTTTACTGAAACCACCCCTGAAGCTATGCTCGCATATTTTGAAAAATTCTGTATACATATATTGCAATGTATATGTATATAACACAATATATTCGTTAAATATTAATTCTAAATAATAACGACGTTAATAGAAACAATGTCATAGCGAAATGACTTTTATAATTGACATGAAAACGACTTTATATATTTCTAACACAGTTTCTCGACAATTTCTATGCTGAATGCACGTAATTATACGTACGTATGTATAGTTTAGTTAGCTTTATCAATTTAATTAAATATATTTATGTAATTAAAGTATATTAGGTATAGTTAATGGAAAATAACGATTTTAACTAGATGCGATGTACATTTATATTTTCTTTCTTCTTCTTTTTATTCCTCTTTCTCTCTGTCACTCGCTCACAGGTGTATTGCTTTATCCAGTAGCCTTTATCCTTGTTTCTCCTATACTGCAATGTAATTAATTTAACACGATCACCACCAGCAAAATTTACTTCCCTTCCATCCCCCGCCGGCACTCTCGTAATTCATTCCAGGCCACACAAACCCGAGAATTTCTATCCCCCTTAACGCTAGCCCCAAAATCCGATAGTTATTAATTTCCATTAGCGAGCACGATCATGTTGTTAACATATACGATATAAATAATAAAATGATAACTCTCTCTCTCTCTCTCTCTCTCTCTCTCTCTTTCTATACACATGCATAAATTTACGACAATACAATACAATTCGAGGAAATTTTTGAGGATAGTTCTCTACAAGAATTTAAAGAATAAGTTAAAAAAACAAAGAAGAATGAGAAACAAAAAGTAAAGGGAATGAGTTAATTATTTTTGCATGGTCTCTATATCAAGGTGATACATCGGCTTGGTTGGTTGGTTGGTTGATTGGTCAGTCGGTCGGTCGATCGGTCGGTTGGTCGGTTATATGTAAACAGAAAACGGGGGGAGTAGATCGATAGACGTGAATTAGTGAAAAGCGATGGAAGATAAAGAGCGACGCGCGACGTCCAATCGTTTACTTTCGTGAGACATCGACTAAGAACAGGATATGCTCGATTGTCGAGGAAGATAAACGAAAGACATTCGCATTCATTTAACTATCCCTTATTCCAATTGTATCTCGAAGCTTTATAATGATTCCAGAAATATATCATAATGGCAATAGAAAATGTACATTTCTAAAATAAAAATAAAATTTAATTATCTTCTATTATTATCATCTCTTTTAAAGATTCGAATCATTTTTGTTACAAAAAAAAACCTTCATAGACACATAGCTCTCACGTTTTCAAAGATGTTGCTTCTTGGAGTCAAACGTGTCATCTATCCAAACATATTCATCGATGGTTGACTTTAATGATCTGAGCTGTATTTGATTTATCAATATTATCCAGGTCTGTTGGCCAACAATAAGTAAAACAAAATTGTGTATTTATTCGAAATAAAAAAAAAGAAATTGATATGTGTTTTTTGTTAAAATTAAAAAGAAAAAAGAAAGGTGTATAATAAAATCAAAATTGACCAAAGACAAATCTGTGACTGATAACTTACTTTATATATCCTTTACTTGTTTTCCTTTTTCTTCCTTTCCTTTCCTTTTCTTTTCTTGTCCTTTTTTTTTATATTTTTATTTATTTTTTTTTTCTTACTCCTATTACTTTCACTCGAGCCAGCGAGTCAGAAGATTTCCCTCGCGTCTACCGATCGGTTAATTGCTACCACGGTCGTCCATACTATCCATGGTACAGTGTAGAAAAGAAAGACAAAGAGAAGAAAAAAAGGGAAAGAGAGAGAGAGAGAGAGAGAAAGAGAAAAAGGTGAGAAAGCACGGGGTAGATGGGCTCTGCCGGTGTAAGATAACAATGTTAAAGCAAGGGAAAAAGGAAAAGCAAGACGCTCGGGATCGGCTGGTACGACGTGTAAGGTACAATCAATCAGAGTGAGTAAGAGATGTCTAGGTGGTATACAAAGGTGATAGACAGACATGTTGGACCCTCTTCGACCTAGGTCTTCGTCTCTGGAAACACATTAGTGTCAGTTTTGAAATAAAATAAAGAAATAAATAAGGAAACAGACAAAATTAAATACTATCTTTCCTTTTTTTATCTTTTTTTTTTCAAGAACGTCAAATTTTCTTCAAATTTATTTATACACAATTATTTGATATAGAATATAATGATCCAAATATAATTTTATTACGTTATCCTAATAATTTTTTACTAATTGCATGAAATACTTCTTTCTTTCTTTTTACATATATAAGAAAGTCAATTATGAAGAAATAATTATAATAATGAATAATCCAATACGCTACTAATGATCTGATTTATGTTAATTATTTTTACACACACACAAAATAACATTTAAATAATTTTTTATTATTATTATTATTATTATTATACTCAAATTTAATTAAGAGTTTGAATTATTTGAATTAAAAATCTTATATAATCCAATACGTCATGAATTTGAATTAGAACTTTGAAGTAAAATAATATTTTTTTTATAATATTTTGAAACGTGTAAAATAGAAAAAGAAAAAGACGACGAAGTAATAACAATAAGAATCCGAAATATTTTTCAACATTTTTAACGAAAAGAATCGAAAAACTTCGTTCTACTATGGTAGAGTTTTTAATCTTTATGGCGGCCATTGGAAATGAGAAACGTAATGGGACAGAAGCATTCAGTACTCCCATGGCGACCTTACTACTACAGTCGGTTCTGTACACTCTCGTATATCGTCTGTTACGAGAAAAGGAAAGAAAGAGAAATAAAGAGAAAGAGAAAGAGTGAAAGAGATAGATAGAGAGAGAGAGAGAGAGAGAGAGAGAGAGAAAGACTAAAGAAGAACAACGTTACATCATTGTCGCTTTTTTTCCTATGCCCTATCTATCCTCTCGTTTCGATCTTTTTTTTCATATTACATGACACGAATAATAAAAAAGAAAAGTCTTGGGTCTTCGGAGAAAGAAAGAGATAGAGAGAAAGAGAGAGAGAGAGAGAGAGAATTGCTGAGCCTGCCAAATGGTGATAGCTAAGCGGATATTAGGATCGTAGTTTAGAACTTAGACACGTTTCTGAATGTTGAGCGAACAATAATGAAACGATAAGAAGAAGAAGAAAAAGAAAAAATGCAAAAAAAAAAAAAGAAAGGAAAGATTAATCGGCAAAATGTTATAATAATCAGAACGATTATCCACCAACAGCAGCAGTAGGAATAAAAAATAAATGGAAAAAGAATCATTAGGATAGTATTAAACAATAGTGAAAAATAAATAAACTAAAAGAAGAAATAGTAAAAAAAGAACATGTGTGCATATTACACAAGTTAGAAGTGAAACCATCAAATAAACAAGTTTCGAGGATATAATTTATTATATAATATTATTACAATATTATTTGTATTTTTAATTTGTAATTATTTATTTAATTATTAATTTAATTATAAAAATTCGCGCCTGTTCGTATGCAACCCTTCAGACACACTTTGAAAATGTTGCTTGCGAGCGCCATCTACTGGGACGGAATTTTTTGCAGTCAAAACTGTTTATACACGTATGTATGACGGGTTGCCTGTCTTTCGGACAGAACAAAATTCCTTTCCGACAGATGACGCTCACAAGCAACATTTTCAAAGTGCTTGGAGGGTTGCACTCATACAGGCACGCATTTTTATAATAATTACAAAGAAAGTAAATAATAAAACACTTTAAAAAATGTTTACAAATCAAATAATTTTATAAATAATGATGACTTATAAATAATGATATGTTTGTCTCTTTTTCTCATCTTACGTAATGTTAAAGCCGTTTCTTTCCCCCACTACATCCCGGTTTCATTTTTTCAAATTACACCCATTCTAAAGAAGTTTTCACTTCAAAAAAATAAAAAATATTACAAAACTCGTACGCATTGTTTTCCATTGTCAGTATAAAATGAAGATCAGCTATTAATTCTCACAAATTCTCGACGACTAGGTAGATCGGTTGTTCATCCTCCAAACTGTTTCCCGAAGGTTTGCTAACAGTTCTATTCCAAGCACGTATCCTCGACGATGCTCGACAATGGTCCTGGAATATGTCGCACTGACTGTACTCGTAATGGACCGTAATCATTCTTCCTTTCGGCATGATGAAATACGTACATATATATATGTGTGTGTGTGTATATATATATATACATAAATAGATAGGAATAGAAATTCTTCTCCTTGCTATTTTACAAATCGGTGCTAGACTTTATCGATTCATATACAATATTATTTTAAATGAAACAAAAATTTGTTCCCCTACCAAGATCGCGTATAATATGAGTAGAAATAATTCGCGTTTTTGATTGTATCCACACACTTCTGATAAGTTCATTAGAATTGATTAATTCGCGTGTAAAATAAAATTATTAACCTATGATTAAACAGAGAAACTGAGAAAGAGAGAGAGAGAGAGAGAGAGAGAGAGAGAGAGAGTAAGAGAAAAAAATAAAAAAAAGATTATGACTCCTTTCATAAGCTTATTTTACATTAAACTTTCTTCTTCGTATTATTATCAAACAAAAAATTTCATTGTCACTAATGGAGATCGCGAAAAAAAAAAGAAGTAAAATTTTTGACCGGAAAATCAGCTTTTATTCGGGCTGTTAGATGCCATTATCACCTACAATTTAAACCGACCATCTGAAAATACGATAGAATTTAAGAGAACAAAAGCTTGTAGTATATATATGTGTTTTATGTTCTGTATATGTGTATCATTATCATGCTTTCGCTTTGCTTATCTCTGATACATAACTACGTGTGTTACGACACACCAAGGAGTAGACACTCGATTTTCCTTATTATCTCGAAAATCGATCTCGATTGTAAATGAAACTCCTTCTAGATTGAACATATTATATTAAATAGTACACACATTCATATACATGTTTCTACCTATTATACGTAATTATATACATATATAAATACATATGTATAAAAAGAAAAAAGATTGTCTGACCATACATGGTTGCCTAATTTATTCTACTTAAAAAAATACAAAAAAGCAAAATTATCATCGCAATAAAATGAAACAACAATAGAAAATGAAATAAAATGAAGGAAAAGAAATTTAACGTAAAAATGAGTCTTAGAGGGTAAGCAATAAAAGTGAGCAAAAATAAAAGCAACTTTATATATATATATATATAGTATCTAGGGATTATCGAATGTTTTGGGAAAGAAAGAAATAAAAAATGGAGGATGAAAAGAACGATCGTTTCTCGATTAGGATAAAAAACTTTGCTCGAAGAAGGGGAGAGAAGGTACTCCTTTTCTCTTGCCTTGGAAATCCTAGAAAAATAACGACAGACGACGAGAAGAATAGAGAAAGAGATAGAACGGGCTAACATAAGTTTAAGGGAGAAATAGTAAAAGGGAGGAACAGCCCGAAGGGCTGACACCACTCTTTGTGCACACGCGTGTCGTATTAAAACTTTTCTTGCCCCCTTTATACTTTGTTTCGCCCTATCTGTCGAAACTATATATATATATATGTATTTATATATTATATCTCTCTAACCGAGTTTTTGGAATATTACAAACGAACATTAGTAGCCATGCAATGCATTATTTATACATAATATTATCAATCTTATTATTCTGGTGACATTTACTATGAGAAAGGTAACATAGAACATTTGCTTATACGTAATACTACTGATCGTAACTATAATATAACAATGGTGATGATGACGACAACGACTACAAGGATGATGACGATGATTATGATAATGATTTTTATACACAACTCGGACAAAGAAAAGAAGGAAGGAAGATCTCGAAAGGTAACAACAGTCTTTTTTAGATAACTATTGGAAAGGAATTTCATAAGATCGGACCTTTTACGAGGGATTTGAACGTTCGTAGGAAGAAAAAAGAGTAAGAATATGAAAAAAAGATAGGTAGATAAAGAGAGAGAGAGAGAGAGAGAGAAATAGAAAGTTTATTATGTACTCTGGTTTGACGTCACTCATAAGAGCAGCTTCGTATAGGTATGTACGTATAAGTGTGTTGTGTGCGTTTCTGTGTGTACTTCTGTGCTCCTTGGTAAGAGCATTTAATTGCGAGGGCAAAATGAATCGCTCGGTCGGAGAATATGTATACAGCCTAAAAGCGAGAGGCTCGAGAGAAAATGAGGAGAGGGGCTGTTCTAGAGGTCTGCGTTGTCGTTAACGATTTTTTTTTCCTCCAGACGAAAGCGACAACAGTTTATTCGAATAAACGCACCGACGATATCTCTCTCTCTCTCTCTCTCTCTTCCTTTTTTACTTTTATTTTATTTGTTTTCTTTTTTTCTTAAAATTTAATATGTATATTAAAATAAATAATTTTTTTGTAGAATAATTTATACTCTAAATCGTAAAAAAGAATATTTGAAATTTTCTATATATACATATATATATATATATATAAATCTAATTAATTTATAATAATGTACACAAATTTAAATTAGAAAATATTAGAATCTTCTCTCGTTATCTTTTGCGTTAGACACATTACTTTCATTTTATTATTTCTCCTTTATGTTGTTTTCTTCAATGCATTATATAAAAAATAAATAATTAATACAATAATCTATATGTTATTTTATAAACTAATAGAAAATATTATTCGAAACTTCCTATAAGTAGTCAATGAATATCAATTTACGATACATTTATTTTCTATACCATAATAGTCTAGAGACCAATAGTCTAGGGACAATATGAGTATACATACTACAAACTGTATAACTAATAAGAACAATATATCGTAATATCTCTCTGAAACTTCCTATAAAACAAAATTCATATTAATATAGTTAAAATTCCATTAAATAACAATAAACAAAATAAAACTCATCGTTAAACTATTACTCGTAGACACACGCAAATTAAATATACGATATTTCTTAAGATTAAATAAGGATTAGAAATGGATCGAACAGGGATAGGCAACGATATCGTTCCGAAAGGATGGTCCATATCGAGAAAGGAGGGTGGCAGGAACGAAAAGGACGCGCTTTTGGGCTCGTCGACATCGAAGACGGCCTCGAACTTTCGATATTGATCCACATTTCGGCTACACAGAACTAGTCCTTCGGCAGTTTTCTTCTTCTTCTTCTTCTTCTTCTTCTTCTTCTTCTTCTTTCGAAAGCCTACTTCTATCTCACCTCTCCAACTCCATCCCTTCATCTCCCCCATATTTGTCCATCCCTTTCTAACACTCGTACAATTCTTTTCTCCAACAGTCCACTTACCAAAAGAAAGAAAAAGAGAAAAGTATTCGACTTTTAGTTATATATTTCCACTTTTCTACAGTTCGAACCCTAAACAACGCTTTCCCTCTTTTATCTTTCTCTCTCTCTCTCTCTCTCTCTCTCTCTCTCCATCACATTTTTACTCGCTCTAAAACCCTTTTCTAGGAGTCCCGCAATCAGATAAATCGATTCGTGCACCATCCTTTTTTCTTTTACTTTGATCCTTCGCTTTACTTCCGTACGAAACACGATATCGAGAAAAATGGACATCTTCGTAAATCGCATCGCATCTATAACGTAGTTTATATCGCGCTGAGCTTTCATCTTTTCTTTTCATTTGAACTTTTTCTCTATCACTCACTCACTCACTCACTCACTCACTCACTCTCTACTTCCTCTCTCTCTTTTTATTTTTTATTTTTTTTCCTTTCCCTTTCCCTTTCTTTCTTTCTTTTTTTTCAGAATTTCCAGCTATTTAAAAAAAAAAAAAAAAAAAAATAAATTCCACGATTCCAAAATTTCATCCATATTTTAAATAAAAAGTATATTTTTTATAATTATTGACACAGATAATAAATTTAATCTTCACGAGAGCTCTGGAAATCCACAAATTTTTGCAATCTCGATTAAAACGAATCAATTATGCGAAATATTTTATATACGCGTGAGTTTTCTAATTTCAACCATTTGTACGAATGAAAAAGTGAAAAATATACAGACTAAAAATCATTTATATTTTTGCTCATATTGAAATAAATTTATAAATACCAGTAATCAGTAGATATTAAATGATATTTATTGGATAATATATTTATATACATTTAATATTGATGACGTGTGTGGGTTTTTCTACGTGAATCCCACCATTACTATTGGCTTACTACTGGCTCACTATATACAGTGAATCACACGATTATTCTTAGTCGCATCCACTGTCATTTTTAAATAACTGATATTTGCTTATAATGCAAAGTTTTAAAAATATTATATACAAAATACAATTAAATATTATTAAACTTTTAAATTGATGTATAAGTTTTATTATAAAAATGATAGTTCCACAAGATTATTTGTACGTTACACAAGATATAATAAAAATATAATTCATTTTTTGGTAAATAATACTTAGTAAACCTTTCTTTGTATTTTTTAAAACCTTTCAGACGATTTCTAATTCAGACGATTCTAAAAAATATGTTTCTGTCTATAAGAATTAGAAAATATTTGATTATAAGAAAATATTGATTATTTTCAATTGACATTGGGAACGGATACGAATACTCCTGTGACTTATCATGTATATCGATATCCTTTAATTAATGTTATTTGATTGAAAATAAAATAAAGCAACTGTTCGTCATTCCAAACATTCGAAATATCTCGATCATTTTTTATACTATATACATCTGTAACTTTGATCGAAACTCCCAAACCGGTTTGAAAGCGCTATTCGATCATCAGTAGTATAGTCAGTTATTGGTCAGGCACGTACTCAACGTGGATACACTTGCACGACTCTTGATATTTCGAAAGTCTCAACCGATAATAATCGAGAATATCGAGTCGGAGCTTGTCCGCACGTTCGACCAAGAGTCATATTATGGAAGAACATATTTCCAGAATGAAACTTCTCTCCTTAAGGATTTTATTCTACCTTCAGTTTCTTCCTTCCCGATATAGAAATCGATATTTTCGATAACTAAGCTTAACGATAAAAGTTAAATTATTATCTGAACAAAACTTATCTTCTTCTCTCATATTCTTCTTTTTTTTTATTTCTTCTTTTTTTTTTTAACACAACTTTTGAATTTTTATTTCAAATTTCTAATAATATTTCATAAAAGAATGAAATAAATAAAAAAAAAACAAAACAAAAGATTTCTCTTATGTTTCCAATTAATTACAATTAAAATTGTAATGAAATAATTATGGAATATTAATTCATTTAAAAATAATATATATATGTATATATATATATTTGAATTCTAGTATCGATTTGCTATTCCTTCCTTTATTCGTGATATATATGATACGAGAATTCGAAATCGGAATTCGTAGGAAGTGTATCGAATAAACTGCAAGTGCAGTGATAGGAAATCAGTAGATATGTTGGACGAAGGCCCAGTTTTTCTCCTCTTCTACTTTTTGAAAAGAAAAGAGAGAAAAATAAAATGTGAGAGATGGAACGAGAGAGAGAAAGAGAGAAAAATAAAATGTGAGGAGATGGAACGAGAGAGAGAAAGAGAGAAAAAAAAGAGAGAAGAGGAGAGAACTAGAAGAGAAACCTCAGCGCAAAATGCACGAAGTTAAGTCAGTAAAGGAATTCCCTGGTGTTTTTCAATTCCGATATATGGGTCTACTTGTTTTCTTCGAGAATTCCATTGATGCATCCACCCTCGTTCTTCGTAACCCCCAACCCCTTGTAACCACCCGACATAGAATGTAGGGACTCTTGCCTGCTTCGAATCGTGACATAAAAAGTAGAAAAAGTCTGTCTCGGTACTCGAATCAAAGAAAAGAAAAAAAAAGAAAGAAATAGAAAAAGAGTGGACGCGAGAATAATTGATGACTGTTTGAGAATAGTATGCGACAGTCGATTCATTCCAAATCACGTGGTTTCTTCTTCTAATTGTGGAAAAGCTGCTTGACAAATAAACGTTTGCTTTCAAATCAAATTTATTTCTACAAAAAATATCGAGTATTCAATGTGATTTTAAAAAGTTAAGTAACATTATTAAGCTTGTATGCAAGGTGTCCCATAACTTAGAGTTGAATTGTTTTCCCGGTAGATTCCGCATATGAAAATAATCAAAAAAGTTCTAGATAAGTATATGCCCCATTTGACCTTGTTTTCGAGTTATAGTGAGTTTCTTCTTTAACACACTGTATCTGTTTACCTTGGCAAAAGGTGTTTTCAAAATGACTTCCTTGCAACCGAACAGAAGTTTGGAGACGTTTTTCCAATGATTACCTTACCATCTCTATTTACTTTAAATATTTCTCCAGATATTGCTCAAATTTTCTGGAAGCCTCGTTTTATTCTCTTGTGAATTATTTCGAGACATTACCAATTACACTGGACAAGTTCAACACATTAAATGTATATTTGTCATTTCTTGATTACAGAAACTTCCCATTTTCATAGACGACAACGACGTATTTCAATAATCTGACACCTAGTTTTCTCTTTAATGACTCATACGTGAGATATTAAGAGAAAATGTTTACAAAATTAAAATATGTTGTTCAATGTTAGATATTGAGTACTGTTTGTAAATTAGATAGATAATTAGTTCAACGATTTCCATCTTTCAATAAAATTATTCCAACATAAAACTCTCCCTGTAACTCGGAAATGAGGTCAAACGGGCATGTGTTTATATCAACTTTTTTAATTTATTTCATTTGCTGAATCCACCGCGAAAGAAGAAGTTCCACCAAGCTACATGGTACTCTGCATTTATACACGTCTCTATACTATTCTTCCTAGAATAATAAAATATTCAGAATTGAATCATATCATTTAACAATTAACGCGAGATATCTTATAAATGTCAACACAAAACCAATCTTCCTCCCTTGTCGTATTTATAACATTTGCATATAACATATACTTAATTAACCGAATAATCGTTGCTATCGTTTAATAATGAAGTACGTAGAATTATCGGAGTACATCGAAATGACAAAAAAATAATAATAATAATAATAACCCGATATGCAAACGGGATATTAATCGAAAAATGATGATATATTAT
Organism: Polistes dominula; assembly: GCF_049000335.1. NCBI lineage: Eukaryota > Metazoa > Arthropoda > Insecta > Hymenoptera > Vespidae > Polistes > Polistes dominula. The sequence continues at coordinate 4,797,081 of NW_028300998.1, read as the reverse complement.
CTTTTTTTTTTTTTTTGGAATCGTCGAACGATCAAAACTGCTCAAATTCTCTCGAATAATTTCGATGAATTTGCGATTAACGTGTATAAAGAGCTTCCCTGCATATCGACGAGTCGAGTGGTGAGTACAGCCCCGTGAGCAACGAGATAGATAGACAGAGAGAGAAAGAGAGAGAGAGGGAATGAGAGAGAGAGAGAGAGAGGACTATCTCGCTATTGATTGCGCCTTGCAACCTGTCGCACTCACCCCACCCACTCCCCTTATTCCATCCCTAATTTCACCCTCCTCGACCCCTCCCTGGCCTCTTCTCGGCCCCATCCGGCACAACGATGCCTATTTTTGCTTGGCTATCGTGAAACGCGAAGATGTTCTTTCCAACCCTCTTTAACCCCTACACTAAACTCACCCGATCCCAGTCCACCCCACTATTCCACCCTTCATTTCTTTTGACGTCAATTTCGTTAATTATTTCAAACGCAGATACCGCAGCTTTTGTGATCGAAGTTTGTGACCATGATCAATCCCGATCATCATTTTTATGATTTGAGTGAGTCTTAATGAACTCTTTTACGATTATCTAAAATGAAAAGATTATTAATGTCGTTGTTAATTGATATGCAGATTTTTGTTATTGGTTATTTAATTTGAGTATTGAAATTGTATGAAAGAATATTAGTGAAATTTGTTTGTTATGACAGCAGACAAAAATGAAAAATGATCAGATTTAAAATTTTGGTAACACAGATAAGCTTTTGTTTAGAAATTAGCAAGCCGTTACGTATCGATGATATTAATACGTGATTAGAAAGCCATTTGTCAAATTGGACATGGCTAGTGAATATGAGATTAGAAATCGTTTACAATTAATCATTGTCTACGTTGAAAGAAACAAATAGTTGATACTTTTTTCCGTTTTTTCAATTTTATGAATAGAACGAATAAAAGTGAAAAAAGTTTGAACAACGAGATTAATCAATATTGAATGAATAATATAACGTGATCCTTATTTAAAAACAAATCGAAGAAGAATAACGTTCGATGAAAGGTGGTAGGGGTACTCTCTCTTTCTCTTTCTCTCTCTCTCTCTCTCTCTCTCTTGCTTCTAATCCTTCTTTCGTCATTCTATTTACTTATTCTTTTTTTTTTTATATCGCACTTAAAAAAGTCCCTCGTAAATCTCATTCATGATAAGTTAGTCAAGCCGTAATTGAGAACAGGTAATAAATTAAAGGTAAACTTGGCGGAGACAACGTTCGAGGTTAATTCGATACGGCTATAAAAGATTATTTGTGTGATGACGTGATATATAGTCAATATATATACATATATATAGAGAGAGAGAGAATTATTTTTAAAAAAACTTATGATAAATTAGACGTTAAACGTAAAAAAAAAGATTGAATAAGTTAGCGATTGAAAAATTTTCTTTTAGTGAATTGTTTTATTTTCTTCGATCAAAGACGTTTAAGTCTAAACACAATTTAGCGATGAATGAGTTCCATGTGCTCCTCAAGTGCCATAAAATTGTTACTAAACACCCTGTGTATAGTCTCAGGAAAGCATAGAATATACAGTACGTGAAGAAGCGCTGAGAAAGTGAATAATTGATTAGCGAGTCCCTCGGGGCCGCTTAGTAGCTTGGAATGGAAGAGAACCGTCGCACGTCGTGTTGTGATCGCAAGAGGAAGTTGGAATGAACTTCTGCTAGTACGAAATGATAAATGATGAAATAAATTTTTAAGAGTAAGTGTAAATCGTAGATTACCAAAATCCGATGGGAATATTTTCTTTTTCTTTACGACAAAAAAAAAATAAAATTATATAGGACGAAGCAATTGAAGTTTTCAGGAACCGTATTTCTGACATAATTTCAGTGAATATTTTATAAAAGTATCCTGCGTTAAATAATGTGATATCAATGCAACCTTGATGTCGTTAAATTTGATAATAATTATTATTTTTACGAGACAAAACAATGTTTATTATTACGAAATATTTATTTCACATTTAAATATATAAATATTTGAAATAAATTCTTTCTTATATATTAAAAAGATACTAAAAATAATAATAATAACTATTTTTATTTCTGTGTTATATTAATAATTTGATGAAAACAAACAAAAAATGTACAATCCAGGATTCGAAGTTTCAATCTTCACACACAATAAAATATTATATAATAATAATAATAGTAATAATAACATAAAGATAAAATGTGAAGAAAATAAATGTTAAATATGACTATAGTTATTTACAAATATTTTCTACATAGGAGATAAAAAAGAAAAAACAGTGAGAAATAGAATATAATTTGTAATTGCTTAAAAGGAGAGAATATAAAAACGTCATAAAGAAAATGAAAATATGTGTGAGCGTGTATGTAACGCTTGCATACGAGATAGAGGCGTGGTAGAGTGCACGCGGAATTCCAGGGTCGATTAAGGGAGGATGGGATGCGAAGGGATGGAAGAGAAGTGGTTGACGTCTGCGTGCGACAGGCCGCAACTCCATATACGCATCGTTAATATGCAGCAGGAAGCCGAGTGACACTTGGACGGCGATTCGATGACACGCGAAAGGGACAACAGCGAGACTGGATGGTTATCGCCTACATAAATAAATAAACCAATCCCTACGAAAAGATTTTATCGATAATATTTACTTATTTTAAAAACAAAAACTATTACAATCGATCATTTGATTCAACAGATCGATTATATACAATAATAAATATATATATATATATACGTGTATCTACTACATACACGTTATCGATACCTTACATAACAAGAAAAATCGATTATGAACAAATATATCTATCCAATTCACCTAATTCTTGTCCTTTACTTTAAGGAAAAAAATATGAAAGTCGTAAAAACGAATAACTTATCGAAAAATCGATCGACAAAATTTGTGACGCGATAAATCGATTATTTACTATTTTAACTTCCATGTATAAGTGTAAGTCTAGGTATATACACGAGTATATATATATATTACATATGTGCTCATGGTAGAGAGAAAAAAAACTACAGATTGCAGGGGTATTAACTACTCTAGTGTCATTGCACCAAGCTCATCCACGGTAACGTAACTCTAACGTAGGAGAAGTGTTTCTTCTGCAAACTGGAACCCTTTTGCCGCTACGAAGGTACGTAATTGGAAGGCGTTTTTACATTGGTTATGCTAAAGATATACATAGAGAAGAACTTAAGCGTAAAACTTTACTTCTTTATTTTTTTTTTCTACTTTCTTTTTCAACTTTTCTCCACGAGATTTATGAGATTTCTCTTTTTTTTTTATTTTCTTTAAAATTATGGAAAGAGAAAAAGAAAAAAAAACTGAAAATTTTGAAACGAAAAAACCATAATATTATAGATATACGAAGAATTTAAAATTCGATCAAAATCGATCGGTTGACCGACTTTTAAATGAACATTATGAAATATAAATTGTATTTTAATTGCAATCGCACGTTAGTTCGTTCCACCGAATTGAATGACGTTTTACCATCCGCAAGACCGCGGACACGCGCTAAATTGTCACCGTCACAAATTACACGAGAGAGAGAGAGAGAGAGAGAAAGAGAGAAAGAGAAAGAGATCTAAAACATATCCAATAACTGTGCTAGTCCACACGGATGTTCAACCGGCAGCTGTTTGAGTCATACGAATGAAACTTTCATCCCCTCGGCTAGTTCCCCTTCACCTCGTCCTTACAATGATCAACCTGTCGTCGACTTTTTACGTTCCACTTTTTTTTATCTCTCCTCTCCTACTATTTTATTTTTTTTTTTTCCAAATCGTATTTTCACCGATGAACGTGACAGTGATCATACTTTCCAACCAATCTTTTTCGAATTACTGCGAAACATACTACGTATGTTTGATAAAATGATTTTTACTATAAATTTTCTAATTTTATCTACCGATGATAGATGTTCCATTTTTCTTTTTTCTATTTCAATCAAAAACTTTCCCTGTGATTTGTAACATTTCTACGACATTTTTTGTCGCTAAAAGAACTATCGAAATTCTGCGTATTTTCGAGGGGATTTAGTTTTTAATTTGTAGTAAAATAAATAATAATCGTTGAAAGTTCATGTTCAAAAATTGTTAGCGAATAATTGGATTAGACTTATATTCTTGTAATAAAGCAAAGAGGAATTTGGGTGGTGTAATCACGGTTATCGATAGTCCAAATCAAATGCAACGATTGCTTTCATTGTGCGACAACCGAAGAGAAGCAAGCAAACGTTGAGAGTGTGAGTATGTAAACAGTCGTTTGTCTATACGTTGCTTGATCAAGAACAGAGATTAATGAACCGACCAACTTTGCCCTGTGCTCCTTTGACCATCGATTAATCGCTCGCATTAGCGCCTGAATCTACATTAGAGATAACGACTGCTTCGTGTGCTACTGGCTTTTAACAAAACCACGACTATTAAATCTATTTCCAAAATCTTACCGAATAGTAGTATACCGAAGAAGAAGAAGAAGAAGAAGAAGAAGAAAAAGAAAAAGAAAAATATCTAATTAGAGTAATCTCGAAATAAAACAAAAAGAAAAGAATATCTAATTCATAAATAACACGATGGGTGGGGATAATATTTTAGTATATTCATTCGATATATTTAAAAGGGAAGAGAAGTGACTTTTAAGTGACAATCTCTAATGGTTTAGATGAGAAACAGTTCGTAACACTTTATGTGGGTCATCATATGTGTAAATGTATGTTGTGTGTGTGTTTTGTGTGTGTGTGTGTGTGTACATATATATATAGGTTCATGTATTAGATAGATAGAAAGATGAAAGGTTGGCCGATGCCAAGCTGAACATAGATGCAATTATTTGTGGTAAGATGATCTCAATTAAGGGTGCCATAGCCTAGCTTACACGTCTATCTAGCTTGGCTTATACCTAACCCTATTTTCCTCTCTCCTCTCTCTCTCTATCCATCTATCTATCTATCTATATACCTATCTATCTATCTATATATCTATCTATCTACTTATTTATCTATCTATTTTATCTATTTTCTCTCCTTTTTGGATTCACTACATTGCATCAGCACTAGGACGACTTTCCGTCGCCTTGTAGAACCTTTCGTGGAAACAGGAGAGAACTATGATATGGTCGGTAGGTGTAGTAGGATGGGTGTGGGCTAAGGTTAAGACGCCACAAGGTACGAGATTACAACGAACGGATATGTCGTTGTAACTCGATCGACGGCACCTTAATCTCGCATAAATTTCAACGAGACTCAATAAATAGCTCCTGCACAACACTTAAACCTCATCTTCATCGTCCTCGTCTTCATCATCGTCTTCGTCGTTAATAAATAAACGCGCGTTCAAAGTTTATCATTCATTTGAAATTATTACCACGTGGATTATATCCATAAATCCGTTTTAATGTAATGAATGGTAACGATGATTACTTGGACACTTTTTTCTTTGAGATGATAGAAATTTTCGAGATTTGTAAAAGAAAAATTTTAATGTTCTTTTGTTACGTTTTAATAGGATGATTTGTTAAAAATTAAAACTAATAGTAATATTTTGCCTTGTTTTAAAAGACCCTTAGACACGAATGATAAATCATGTTCTATTTTCGCAATGATAGCCGTACGCCATATCAGGGTGATTGGAATCACACGGGTGTCGATTTCATTCGTAACTTTCGCTTGTGTCGAATACGAAAATTCGATAACCTAGGAACTCTGATTCGAACAAGCTGATACGCTCGTAAAGCCACGATAGAGAAAAATAAAAATGTTTTCCCAACGTGCAACGCGTCGTTAATCGATTTTAGTTTTCCTCAAAGAATGATTCGAAACATTCGTTTTATCTATTATATATTTTTATTTTTTGAAATGAGATTTATGTAAATTCATTTTATGCGAAGATAAATTAAATAAAAAAAATTAAAAAAAAAAAACAAGAAGAACATAGATGGACTATATTTAACAAGATCGTAGAACAAGGTGAGACATTTAGCATATATGTGGTGCTAATAAGAGAAGAGTAGATGAACAAATATAGCAAGGAGTCAGGTATATATCTTAAAGGGATAGTACCTCCCTATATAACTACCTATCGAAAAAGATACGAGAAAAATAATGATAATAAAATAAATGGCAATAAGTCGAAGATAATAATACACTTAAATCGATATTGAGCAACTCCCTACCGTTCACGTTCATGTCTGATTGTGAGCCTAATGCGAGAACTTACTCACGGATTCTACCTACTTATTTCAATCTCTAGTTCAAATTTAAACTTCTCCGAGACGATTCACTTTAGAGAGATAGAAAAAGGTAGAAAAAGAAGTCGATCTACTTTGCTAAGAATGGACCAAGTCGACTTTCTCGAACGAAGGATCCTTCAAAAATGGAGGACATGTGGATGAAAAAGATAAAGGAATCTCGATTTGATCTTTGTCATATTTTCTACACTATATTGCTGTTTTATTTGGGAGATATCGAAAAGGTTACCAGCTATTCGTATATTAGAATCCACGATATTCTACGTGGACTTTTGTATTCCTTGAAATATATAATGCAATGGATGGTTTCGATATAGTAGAACCAATGATGTTTCTCTACAAAAAATTGACTTTATTTTTAATGAGAATCATTGTAGGTCAAAATTATCTTTTAGTGACAACGAAAAGTGTATTTTTAATCGGTACACGTAATAGTCGAAAGTATAGAAAAAAAATAAATGTCAATATTGTGGATTATTCAACAAGATGGTCCTATAATAATTACGTAACAACGAAACAAACGAGAACCGACAAAAAAAGAAGAAAGATAACTAAATCAATGAAAATTCGAACTATTAATAAAGAACTTTCGCGTATGCAAGTGCGTATCTCTCGTGTCCAAAGTCAATCGCTAATGTCGACAATACTATGCTGTTACGTGTATGAAAAGCGAACTGCAAAGCGGACGTGTCGATATAGCGTAATTGGAAATAGTTCTGACATTCGTTGAATGAGCTACTCCGGGAGAGCAATTTATAAGCTGGTCTTTATCAGTTAAACATGAAACAGCCGTTCGTTAATTCATTTGCCGACGAAGTGCCACTTTCCAGGACATACTGATGACTTACAATCTGCGTGGAAATTAGATTCGGCATGGGTAGACGTGATCATTATAAATTAGGGGTAAACCAAATGGGAGCAAAACCTCCTTGAAAGATTTACAAACTTTAAGATAAAGAAATAAAAAAAGAGAGAAAGAAAGATGGATCCAAACTTTTCATTGGAAGAGTCCCTGCCATTTTCTAGATTTAGCAACATAGAGAAAATCAAATATGTATACTCCATCCAGAATCTTGAAATTTCATGATTCTTGTAGATCTTGTAGATCTATAGAAATGTAGAAAAGTTAGTTTAACCCCCCTACCCATGCCATTTAGCTCAACGAAATTCGGGCCTAAGCGTAGGGTTGCCTCAAGGTTTGTTGATCAAATCCGACTATCTGTTTATTGCGAGCCTGGCTCGTGATATACATGTTTGGGCCAAAATATTCATCACGTATCAGACTCGTTAAAGTACAGAAAGAAGTTAAAGACGAAAACATATTCATTCCCATAGGGATTCTCAGAAAAGCTAAATTTTTACTTATTCTAAGAAAATATATAAAAGAATAATGAAAAGTAGAGAAGAAAAAGTTGTTACCTCGCAATCGGTGCAGTTGTAAATGACCGAGTACTGCTGGGCACAGTCGTAGCGCCCCAGGGCTTTCTTGAACACGCAGTGTAATTCGGAGGCGAGCGCGTCGACCTTCAACAGTTTGTCCAAAGCTTGGACGCATTTCGGGCCGCCATTTAGCACGTTCTCGAGCGGGCCTCCCTTACCAGGCGCCAGGGCGTTGACCGCCACGAATTCGCAGCAATGCCGCAGACGCAACCCACTCATGAACCAATATCGATTCTCCCTTGGGGTTAAAAAACTTCGCGGACTGGCCCGGCCGAAATCGTCCCGACAGATGTCTCTTATGTGCGACTCCTCGAGATAAAAAAGGCACTGTTCCGGAACCGCCCGCTTACCATCATCGGGCTTGGCTCGATCGCGCTCTACCTCGTAGCCATCCTCGTCGACATTGTCCTCGTTGTTCTTTTTCCTTTCTTTCGCTAATTCCTTCGCTTCGCTGTGACGATCGTTTGTCCGCGCAACACCAATTATAAATTTCTTCCTTGCTCTTAAGTTGGCTTGTAATTTATTGATAACTTCGTCGAAAATAGCTTCAGGCCCGTTTTCTTTCAATTCTGACGCGCAGGCATCTGGAGACATCTCTGGAACCTCCGGTGGACCACAACTACCCTGAAGATCGGCCGGCGCTGGACCAGCCAGATCGCAAGCCGACAACCAAGGGTTTATCCGGTTCACCTCCCAAGTATATTTGTTGTAAGGATGCGCGTCAGGGGTAGCCTGCTGATCCTGATAAAACTCTTCCATTTCCATTTGTTGAGCCTTCGAGTCTGCCTCTCGACGATAACGACGTTGGTTATCCTCGTCGCTTTGAGCAAATCGTTGCATCGCGTTATCGGACGATGAGGACAACGGTGAGCCTCTCGGTCCCATTTTATTAATGTTATTATTATTATTATTATTGTTGTTATTGTTATTATTGTTGTTGTTGTTATTGTTACTGTTACTGTTGTCGTTATTGTTATTGTTATTGTTGTTGTTGTTGTTATTGTTGTTGTTGCTGTTACTGTTAGTGTTACTGTGGTGTTGGTGGTGATGGTTGTGCCTGTTGTTACTACTACTTCTATCGTTATCGTTTCGTTCCCGTATAAGATTTTCACCGCTACCAAGGGCAGCCGTCTTTTGTCCAAAGCCAGTCGAAGAAGGATGTTGGCTTGAACGGATGTTGGATATTGGTTCGTTCGAGCAGAACACCGGCCACGTCAGGAAGTACAGGAGAAAGAGGAGTCCGTAATTCTTGCCGCGACGAGACAGATGTTGGTGGTGGTGGTGGTGGTAATGGTGATGGTGATGGTGGTGATGGTGGTGATGGTGGTGGTGGTGTTGTTGGTGCTGATGCTGTTGGTGATGTTGTTGTTGCTGACGTTGTTGCAACTTACGTCGGTCAGCCGTGATTCTCGAATTATCCTCCTCGAGGACGATTCTGAGAGTCGAATTGGATTCGTTCGACCAGTTTCGTTCTCCCTGACTATGCGTTGGTTGTGATAATCCAATATGATACTCGTTGTTTTCTTGAGTTCCTTCTCTTTTTCTTCTTTTTCTTTCAGGCTCGAAGTCAACGTCGTCGACGACGACTTTTCCTCTTTCTTCGAAGCTATCGCTCCGATCTTTTTCTTGTTGAAGATCGCTGGAACGATAACTGGCAAACTTTCTATTCTCGTTAGCGTTTGATAAATGAGCCGATGCAACGCGATTGACGACAGTTGTGTCATCAGTTCCGATTCCGTTTTCACTATTTTTGATAGTCCACGAATTACATCGCGTAGCATCGTCCTCAGTCGTCGATGAGGGTTCGACGAATGCGTCAATCGACGGCCGTCGGCACGACGATAAATTCTCCACTTTTTCCTCGTCATCGTCGTCGTCGTCGTTAAGGGCAGTGTTAGCAAGCACATCGATAGAAGAAGAAGTACCCGTGAGAAAGATCGCACTGTTTGTGAATCCATTTGATGGGGGATAAGAACGTACCGAGAATCGTTCGACGGTGTAACCAGGCAAGAAGATTCGATCGTTGAAAATAGATGATCTTCTACGTTGTCCAGCGAGTTCCCTTTTCTTTCTCGATTGGGAGGTAGGAGCAGCAGCCCACCGTCGTCGTTGTGGTCGCGTCGCTGAGAGCCGATCCGCTCGGTGTTCTCCCTGCTCGGCTTCCAAGGTCGGTGTGACCGCGTGATAACGCGCGCGCACCACACTGCGGAAAGGAGGGTGGCGAGAGGCGCGAAAGGCAGTGGCGTTTCTAGCTGCTGGTCCATCCTCGTGTTCTCCGTGCAGCTGCTGTCTTCGACGCCGACGACGTCGTCGTCGTTGTTGTTGTTGTTGTTGTTGCTGTTGCTGTTGCTGTTGTTGTTGTTGTTGTTGTTGTTGTTGTTGTTGTTGTTGTTGTTGTTGCTGTTGTTGTTGTTGTTGTTGCTGTTGTTGTTGTTGTTGTTGTTGTTGTTGTTGTTGTTGTTGCTGTTGTTGATGTTGTTGTTGCTGTTGTTGTTGTCGGCGATGATGCAGATGCCGATAATGTCGTTGACGTTGGCGTTCAACGGTAAAGACGTTGCCACGTCGTTCTTGTTTAGAGGTAGTGATCCGACGAAAGAAAGAGCAACAACGATAGACGAGGCGGGACTCCTCGTCGTCCTCCTCCTTCGCCTTCTTCTTCTTCCTCTTCCTCTTTCCTCTCGTCGTCGTGGGTGGTCCCGTGAGTCCGGGCGAGTCGAGCCGCATGGACACGAGATCGGGGACTCTAATGTCCCCGCGTTCTCCACGTCGTTCTCGTCGTTGCTGAAACTCCCCGATGATGCTTCCAAAAGAGTCCTCCTTCCTTTCCTCCGTCCACCGATCGAAACGAGGATCGGCGATGGAGCGAGAAGGTAAACGAGGCGATAACGTAGGCGATAACGATACAAATGATGATAAGAGGAAGGAGTTGTGGCGAACTCGCGCGGACAATCCGTGCTGGGGTCGCGTGTTCCTTGCTGCAGGGGGCCCCGCATCGCTGCCACCAAGGCCTAAGCCCGCTTCTTCTCCCGCGGCTAAGCTGCGTCCTTCCGCTGCCGCCGAGCTCGCCACCGACCTCGCCACCGGCCTCGCCACCGAAAGTAAACGAGCTAAGCGTATTTCTAGTACTCTTTCTACTCCTGCTCGTGCTCCAGCTTCTTCTACTTCTTCTCTCTCCTTCCCTTTGGTCAACGGTGCTCTCAGCCCCGCTCGAAAGTATCCCGGTGCCGTTAGCCAGCTTCGAAGACTCGTTCGAACGGTCCGGGTTAGCGGGGCCTTTAGAAGTTCCCCTGGGCCAACAGCCGCGAGTCTCTTCGTCGGTAAATAGGAAGGACGATAGCTGCGGTAGGAACGGCACTGCCGAATACCACCACCAACACGGTAACGATCGAACTCGTGGTAATCGCGAGTGCCGCGGCAGCAATTGTCGTGATGAAAACGACGACTGATTCTTGTAAGGCTGATAAAGGCGGGAAGAAGGCAGGATGATCGTGGATGATGATACGTCGTCGTTTCTCGATAACCCCTTTCGTCTCTTCCTTCTGGCACGCCACCTGGCCAAACACCGAGATCGTCGTCCTCGAAGCACCACTTTTCTCGTCTTCTTTCTTCTCCACTTCCTTCTCCTCCGACTTCCCGTCCTTCTTCTTCTCTTCCTTTTCTCCCTGTAGCTGTTCGCTCGCGTGAACGTGCCACCGGGTCGACCGAGTCTCTTCGTACGAACGTCGAGCGTGGGGGAACGTCGAACAACGACGACTCTGACGACGGGAGTTCTCGAGCGGCGAAAGCGCACGAACGCCGTCCTCGTAGTCCCCCTGCCGAGGCTCGCGAGCTCCCGATACGGGACACCGAGGTTCATGCTGCATCCTGCACGCGAGGCTATGCGCCCTCCTCCTCCTCCCCCTCTTGCTCCACCAACTCTTCCGCCGCCTCCACCACCACCAACACCTCCTCTTCCTCTCCGCTACGACTACTCGCACGCTTCTCTCCTCCTCCTCCTCCTCCCGCCTCTCTTCCTTCTTCTTCTCCTCTTCGTCGTCTTCGTCCTCGTCGTCAACGATGATCACGGCCGGTGCCGGCACAATTGCGAGCACCACCACCACCGTAACGAGCCTAACAACGAACTCGACTCTTGAGACTTCATGGACACACCCCCGTACGAGAAACTATTTCCTCAACTTCTTCTTCTTCTTCTTCTTCTTCTTCTTCTTCTGCTTTTCTTCCTTCTTGTCGTATTCTTACACACTACGTACTACTATCCTCCTCCCTCGATTGATTCTTCTTTGACCACAGTTATCACACTTATACCGACCACCTAATCTTTTTTTACCCAACACACAAATACGTCGTTCCTTTTACAGCTACAACAATGAAAAAAGGAATATACATTGAAAAATAGGCGCCGATCGCGTCTCCTTTTTAGGTCGAGAAAATAAAAAAAAATAGAAGAAGGACGGATAGGCAAGGGGAAAGGAGAGAAATAAAAAAGAAAAAGAAAAAAGAAAGTAAGGTTAGGGCGCACTTCACTTGCACTCGCGCTATACTACACCCGGATCGTGATAGCACGCACGAAGATGCGCGCGGGCGCGCGCGCACGTCTCTTTTCCACTTGCTGAGCAACCCTTAAAAAGCTCGATTTTTGCAGGAAAACGAACTTTCGATAGTACCGTCGAGTAAGGATCATAGGTAAATTTAATAATCACAATATAATACGGTAATTGCTTTATTTCCCCGGAAATAATAAGACGACTAAACACGCGGCTCGAATCGGCTGTCACGAGGAACGGACGAAGAGACGGTCCCTGCTCGATCGTTCCTCCTTAACTCCTCCGCTTCTCCGCGCACCCAGAATGGGAACGGTCGTTCCAGGAACTAGAAACCCTCGCAGCCTCGTTCGTCCTACTTTTCTCTCTCTATCTCGCTTGCCCGTTTGGTCGCTTCCTCGCTCACTCGTTTGCTCGCTCACTCACTCATACACACTATTCACGCACAAGACTCTTTCCCTATCTCTCTTGATCATTTCGTCTGACTTTTGGAATGGTTTAATCACTTGCTCAACTAAACAGCATGTTTTAAAAGGGTCTGTTTTCTCAACCAAGTAGACGTCATCGACATTGACAACGACGACGGCAAAGGCGACACTGGTGATGGCCACGGTAACGTGCTGTCAATTCTGGACACGCCATTTAAAGGGATGGGGACAACAAAAGAATCTCCTACACATTTTGTTATATTTAAAAAGGGAACCACGATGACGTCGGTGACGTAGAAAGCAGGTGGAAGAAATTGGTCAAAGGGGTTGGTCGATGCGCTGGAGGAGGGAGAAAGGAGAAAAGGAGGGTGCGTCCGCGACGTTTAAGAGGAACCACGGCGAATCCACTTTTCACATTCTAATCAAATATATCTCTATGTGTAGAAGAGAGAAAAAGAAAGAGAAAGAGAGATAGGGAAAGAAAAAAAAGTAAGAGAACGAGTGAAAACCAGACGAATATTGAGACACCCCCTGTCTTATCTTTCTGTCAAAATGTATTCTTCCGTTCGCAAACAAGTACGTTCCTTCCTTATCGTTTTATCGACTAAAACAGTGCAAGGAAACTGAAACTTGTAGAAAAATACATTTGGACTGTGGGTAATAGACACGCAGAGGAGAACGATAGGCACCAAGAGGACTATCGCGGCACGGGACAATTTATCTCACGCGCGCGCACCCCTGCACATGCACCTACATCCACACAAAGCGCACGCACGCACGTATGTAGTGCTTAATAGACGTTCAATTACATTTGGATATTTCTATGTACGTATTATATACAGACGCGTGTATATACATATACTATATATATGCGTATGTATGTATAATATGTACACAACAAAGAGAGATAACACCAACAAAAGAGAGAGAGGTGGTTCCGAGCGCGTGACACACGAGAAACACTGAGCTCGTAGCCGCAGCAGGCACTGCACGCGTATCATCTAACGAGAGTATCCGACAAGTCCCGAGTTGGAGAGACGTCGAAAACTTCGGAACACCTTCGTTCTCTCGCGGCCCGTCTCTCTGTCTCCCGCAAGCGCACATGCGCTTCTCTCCCTCTCTCTTTCTTTCTCTTTTTACCCTTACTTCTCGCAATCCCCTTCTACTTTTCCTTCTCGTACAAGCAACCCCGCATTCTCCCTCCCACAATATCTCTTTTCAACGTTACGTTCGTGAAAGCTATAATCTCAGGCGGATCGTTTATACGAAGGGAGCGGTGCTACGTTCTCACTCTCTCTCTCTCTCTCTCTCTCTCTCTCTCTCTCTCTCTCCATTCTCAAGCGCGCGCGCACCCACGTTTTCTCCGCTATTGCCGTAAGTGCGCGCGCGCGACAGACGATTCGTAGGGCGGATTCTTTCCCTCGTTCGGCAAGAACATGCCGGCCAGCAGGAATTGTGCGCCCGCGCTCTCGCTCGAAAACGATGGACTCGATCGTATTCTCCTCCTCCACCTCCTTCACCGTCTTCTCCTCTCTTTTCGTCTCAAGACGAAAGACGTGTTCCCGTCGCTACGAAGCAACCAAATTATAAGCAATGTCGACATGCACACAACAGTTTTATCTAAGCGAACAAGCCTTCTACGCGTGCGTTCCTCCACTTGGGTAGCGCCACCATCGTAGTACAGCCACCATCTTGTTCTTTCTCCTCCCCGGGCATCTCCTTCGGCATTGCGCGCCGTCCCTCAGCACTTTTCAACCCCACCCTTCCAAAACCCTTCAACGATCCCCTCTGCGATCCTTGCGGGAGCCTCTTTCCAACCCTCTCTTGCTATCTCTCTCTTTTTCTCTTTCCGTCTACATCATCAACCCACCTCTGCTCTCCTCGAACAACTAGAAAGCCGAGAAAAACCGGCCGAGTGAGATCCTCGATTCGAAGCATAGCTCTTATGGATTCCTTCCTGCTCCTTCCCATATTGGGCGCTTTTCGAACGAGTCGAATACATCGTCATAATAGTAGTTTCCTCGATAGCACACATCTCAGCTGTTACTACCTATACGATCGATGAACGAGGTCGAAAGGCCGAGAATGAGCAAACGAATTTGTCGAGATTTTTATGCCGCAACTGACTTTGCGCTTCTACATAACTACTTCATGATTTTATGTACCTATATAAATATACACATACGTGGCAAATATGCTTATAACATATTTTTTAATGATACTACAATAGAATATGTAGGTACATTAAAACATACAAAAATAAAATACAATAAATGAACGCGCTGATTTGATATCAAAAATATGAATTGTATCTAAATACATTCCAGCACAATGTATATAATTTCATCTGCTTGTATTTGTCCTTTTTCGCCATCTTACAATAGAGTTGATATTTTCTTCGTTATTGTATCACGTTTTGAATCTATTAGAGGAATAATATATTTATGTAAATCTTGTTATTCCGATCAAAAGTCCTTCAATTATTGATATATTGTATGCCATTAGAAGCTATAGCATATCTATTCAAAAAAGTCATCCGAAGAGCGATTGAAGACTCGTTTCGATCACGCGCCACAGGGCCGTATCTACTCGTTGATAGACGTTTATTTGGATTACAAAAAAGAAATTCTTTCATTGTTTGTTTATGTGGTGATTAAAAATGTTTCGTAAAACATTCTCGTCGTTGACATTTTCATGCGATATATTTTTCAATTTTGCAATGTAGTTTCTTTTTTCTTCTCTTTTTTGTTTGTATTACATTAAAAAATTGAAATCAAAGAAAATGTAAAAGGTGGAACGCAGCACCATCTAACGCTTATGTTTTGTTCCAATTTATACGCGCTGATACACACTGCGCAAATATAAGTACAAAGCACAGGGTCATCATGCACGGCAAGGAGAGCATTACGTTTCAAACATGTATTCATTTTCCATTACAGTCAAGCGTTGCGCATGACCATAATGAAAGGAAATTTTCGTGAATCGATAATTCGTCACCAGCTATAGCAGTATCAACGAGTCACGCGGTCTATTTACCTGCCATCGATATAGAAAAATTCATTAATTATTTCAAACGTATTCATTACTTTCCTCTTCATTTCATTAAATCGATTAATATATATGCTTTCCACATTTCCTTCTTCCTTTGCCGAATATACCACGGAATATCATCAACTAGCTTATTTCGGCTATTTTTCTTCTAATTCACAATTTTCATCGCAAATAAATCATATATCAAATCGGTTGGACCTACACACATATATACATATGTCGTGATATTAAAGTAAAAAAGTCATAGCCGAAAAAGTATGAAAAATGGTGCATGTCTGTAGGAAAAATGGACGATACGTGATTTACTTCCAGTCGATGTAATACCATAAGACATAATCGTGTTTCTATATATATAGTATATGTATACTATGTATGTATATATACATAGATAGATTAGGACAATATTTGCTTGTGCCTGGCTTAACAACGGTAAAGATTTAAATCTGACAACAGGAAGAGGGCTCCAGTTGACGACATCAGGGTTGACACGACGTCCTCGAATGACCCCAATTTTTCTTGCTCGTTTACCAGGAATAGAGGTAGGAACGAATTGAGGTTGCTGCGATAGCGGAAGGTTGGAGAGCTTGGCTCCAGTTGCGGGACACGCTGGAGTACTTCAAGTCATCTTCTTGGTGGACTTCCGGATTTCCTCATTTTTCCCTTCTTTTGCCTGCTTTTTATTCGAACTTCGAGCGGCATTGTGCCGTCACGTGCGGCCACTCGCCTAATCTCTCCCCCTCTTCCTTCATCTACCCCACTCCTTTTCCCTCTTTACTTTAATTCTTTTTTTCTCCCCCTCTCTCTCTCTTTCTCTTTTTTTTTTCTCTTTCTTTTCTATTGTACCTTCTTTTACGTTTATCTACTTCAACAAGACGTGCTACTTCGATCGTCCGAATATATTGAAACGAAGGATAAATTTAGTTTCAATATATGAAATTCTTCTGTGTTAGTATCAAATCTATAATTCCTTTATGCGAATTATAATTTCTTTTTTTCTTTTTCCAATTTTTTATACAACTTAGCTCGATTATATCAATGCTGCTTACATATGCATGTCATTTATAATTAATTAAAAAATCTAATGTTAAACAAATAAAATTGCAGATGCGCGTGATTAGTGCGTATATATATATTTATATACGTATTTTTTTTGTATACATGTATATATATATATATGCAGCTGTATATTTTGTAAATGAATATCTCAAAAATAGTTGAAATTCGTTAATATAAATTACTAATTATTGTTATATATATTTATATGCATGTGTATAACAAAAAAGAAGTTAGAAAAACGTTAGAAGTATTTTTATTTTGAAAGATTTTTTTCTTTAAATCATTCAAAGATTCACAGTTGATATTAAATATACTATGAATCATTAGCGAGATATTAAATTGTAATATTTTAAAAGTAACTTTAATTTTAAAGATAGCAATTACACATAAAAATTAAATCTTTTTTTTCAATTTGATAATAGCATGTAATAAAATCTCCTGCATAATTATTTACATGGCTTTTTACAATCTTCATCCTCTTTCTCTTTCTTTCTCTCTTCTCTCATTTCATTCTCCCATTTGCATTAAAAAATTCGTTTTAATGTTTTGAATAAACTCAATTAACAACTAATATACAATCGGCTGCCAATTTATGAAAATTTCTTTTTTATTTTTCTTTCTATTCCTATATAACGTATTATAAAATATATAATAACAATAATCACTTTCTTATTTGAAAATTAATCTAATTACTATAATAGAAAGTACATAATTTTTAAAAAGAAATGAAATATATTAGTAAACAAATTATGTTTACAAAATCTCCGATTATGTACATTTGAAAATGCAATACCATCATTAATAATATATTTATATGTATATATATTTTAATGTTTTAGAAGTGTTATTTAATAATAGTTAATAATTCATTAAAAAACCATTTGAGAGAAACTTATTTCAATTAGAACGATTAATATACTACGATGCGCACAGTCCGTATTTTTTCTGTTTATTCTTGAATATCATCAATCACCTCTGTTATAAAACATCTTTCGCGATTATTATAATTATTATATTTTATAATATTTATAACAATTGATATTATAGAACTTATGTACTATATATTTGCATATTTATGTTTATTTTCAAAAGTTCATAGATACGATTAACTATATTATACGTCCTGCATGAAAAAAGGAATCATTATATTTTTTGGTCTTGAAATTTTTTTACATTTATATAGATAATATTTACAGACTTGTTAAATATAGATTTTATCGTCAGCAGCATTCGTTATTTTACAATATCACCAGTGATCGTCGAACAATGTTAGATAAATGATTGTATATATATATTTATACATATATCTAGTTGTACATTGAAGACGTTCTGGTAGTTTTTTTCTTTTTTTTTTTTTTGGTAATCATATAAAAAAATAATACACATTTAAAAGAAACCCAATTACTATTCAGTCTAAATTATTCAGACTGTGATATTCCTGAGGGGACGGTAATATTGTATAATATTTATTCCTGAATAAAATTATACAAAAAACATGTGACTTCTTTTTTGGGGGGTGGGGGACGGGTATAATTTCAAATCGTTATCGGACTAGTACAATAGATACATCCATCTTGAAAGTATGGCAAATCAAAAAGAACTTTTTTCCGTTTAATTATTATTCAATAAATTGTTCTACAAATCTGAGCACAATATATGCGCTTGTATCAGGTTGTCCAATAAGTTCATGTGGTTTTTTTCTAAACAAATAAAAGATAAAAATTGCATGGACTTATTGGACGACCTAATATATTAATTATATAAAGAATGAGAATTTTTCATAAATATTAAAATTTCATGTAAAAGATATAAGTACACCTATACCATTCATATAATATTACACGGTATGTAATACTATTCTCTAATATATTTTCATTATAAATAATACGATTAAAAAATTGTTTAATTATATTTTTATTATAAATAATACGATAAAAAAAATCGTTTAATTATATTTTTTTTACATTCTCAATTCAAAATCAATCCAAAGAAAGATGTACTTTAATCTTTAGTTCTTTCATTTGTATGTATATACATATATGTGTATTTAAGTTGATTATCAAAAAAATGTCAAGAAACACGTTTTGCCCACTTTAGATGGTTTTAATGAAATTTTTTTTTTTGTATATGATAACTTCTATAAAAATTATTCCACTTTTTAGAAATACTAAATATACTATTCTAAAGTGTACGTTAATTTATTCTTTTTCTTTTGCTTTCTTTTCATTTTTTTTTCATTTTTTATCTTTTTTGTCCATTTTCACAATAATGTAATATATGTAGTGAATACGCGTATTCAAAGATCCCTTAAAACCATATAATGCTTATTCTTTATAGCAAGAAAAATGATGTTCTTTGTTCTTCTGTTCAGAAAGTAAAGTAAAATGGAACGTTTCATTAAAATTATTTATGCACACGTGCATGTTTAAATAGATCTAAATAATAACAGAGTAATAGATACTATACAAAACGGTGTTCCCATATTTCCTAATCAGTGCAAAACCATAACATTAACAGGATATATCATATACAGCTTATATCGTATTTTCAGTATCATTACACATGTATATCCGATATTAGTAATTAACTGATTACAATTAATTCATTACTGGTACTCGATGAAATCAATATTCCTCTTTCAAATTATAAACTAAATGTCACTTACAACATTTTTTACAACAATATTAAAAATTCCTATAAAGTTTGATTTTATATATAATGAATTATAATTTATGACAAGTTAGGTATATATCGACGTAAGCAAAAATATATTATTAGAAGCAATTTACGCATCGCCTCTTATAACAGAATACAGAAAAAATTTGCACAAAAATATATTTGATGTTATAATTCTTTGAAATAAAGTAATATTTAATAAAATACTTTTAGCAAATTATTATTTTCCATATTCTGTAGCAAACTTTTTAATATCTCGTATCAGAGAGTTTTAATATGATCAAAAGATGGTAAATCTAGATTTCCAATTTAATTATTATTATGCTGCAACGTCATTCCTTTCAGAATCTATAGAAGTTGTACTTGTACTTCTAGCATCTGCAGCTATAGTAACATGATCAGGATTTAAAGTGGTAGAAATCTCTAAAACCCTTGTATTTTGGACTGGTGTGATTTGTACAACAGGAACAAGAAATTCTTGCGTCTCTGTATACAAGTTAACCGTATGTGGTTTAGTACTGCTTACTGATCGCTCTAAATCTTGCGGCTCGCCTATATTAAAAATACTTCCATAGGTAATTTTTGTTCACAATTAAAATAAAAAAACAATTATTTATTACATATACATTACCATTAATGCTATGTGAGTCAGATACCATGAAAACTGTTCCACCAGAAGGTTCACCAGTACTTATACTAGCACCATCGTCAGATGTTCCTGAAGATGTCTCAGAATCCGAGCTACTATTAGAATTATTCAAATCGTCCCTATTTTGCGTTCTTCTAGATCTATTAAAAGGATTTTCTCTCTGACGTATGAACGTACCTCCTTGAGTGCCTAAACAACAATTATTATTATTATTATTATTATTATTATTATTATTATTATTATTATTATAATTAATTAATTATTTATGACAAATTTATATAATAAACGTTATAAATGATAAACTGTTTACCTTGATACCCATCTCGTATCAAAGGCGTTGAGTCATCGGCATCTGAATCACTTTCATCTGTAACAACTTGTTCGTCTGCTGCAAAAACCTTCCGTTTACAAACTGGACATACTCTACGATTTTTTGTCAACCAGGGATCAATGCATTTGGCATGATAAGCTAAAATATATACAAAATTATTACCATTGTGCTTAAATATTTATATAATATTTTTATTATTAGGCATTAAGAAACTCTTTATTGAAAAAATTTCCCCCTAACAGGTCCCATGACCCGAGGACACCCACTGTTAAAGAGACCTTTTATTGCAACATCAGGTTTAATGTCTGCTTACGATTTATGAGTTCTTCTACAGTCTGGTTCTGGACTGACAGATAATATTAAATTATTTTACCAAAAGTACTTTACCATGAGCACAAGGCAGCACTCTTAATTTTTCTCCTTCCATATAATCATCTAGACAAATAGCACATGTTTCATAAGGATCACCTTTCGTATATTTATGAGTTGGAATTTTTTTTAAACTTGAATTTGGTAATCTATGTCTGCGTTGTCTTCTTCTATCTTTAATACATCTGACAATCTAAAAACATAACAGGTGTAAGTATTTGAGATACAATTGTATGCTGTATATGTTAATAAAAACTTGTTGAACTTACCATAAAAATAACCATAACTAAGAAACAGATTCCTACAACAATTGCAAATGGTAAAAGCAAATGTGTATTAATATTAAATGGTAGATCATCATTGATTAATACATAATATAATTGATCATATAAATAATTTTCTTTGATAATTAATCCTGTAAGTTCACTAACAAAAACAGATGGTATCTGTATCCCTATTGGATCTTCAGCTGACATCGGCTCTGTAACATAATATAATAGACTTATATAGAACATATTTTTTATATAAAACTCAAAAAAATGCTGTCTATATGATACACAACAAATGAAATAGGAATATGATTTACTTACTTACCTAATTCATTGCTGTTTACATTATGTATAATGGCAGCATCATAACCAGCCTTTTGTGCCATTCTTACTTTAATTTCAAACTTACACTCATAGCGAGCGATTAGAGCTATCCAATTCCCTCCATAGTTCGTATCATTTGGAGGGCTTTTTATCTCATGGCAAGCAGTAGGAGGGTCGGCATAAGCAACCATACCCTAGGTGAGTAATAACAATAATTCCTAAATTAATAATATATAAAATTTGTTTTATATATAGTTAATGTACTAAAAATATGAAAAAATATATATATAAACCTTAATCCCTTCGGATGGTATAAAACCACCAAATCTAGCTGGCATATCTCGAAATTCATCCTCTACCTGATATCTGGTAGCTGCTGGGAACACTAAAATATCGGCACCACAATATGCGATGCAAAAAAGTAATAATAGAAGCCATAATTGAACTTGGTGGCTTACACAGCACTGTTGCATTTTTATGATTGTTAGAATAGCATTCAAGTTTACATATATTAAAATTTAATAAACTGATCGATATTCCCCTAGTTGATTCATTATATCAGATTCACATTTATTCTGCAACCATTTGCAGAATTGTATCCATTGAAAAAGTCTAATGTTATTTATCTATAAAAACAAATACATACATGTAATAAGTACAAACAGGACATGAAAATGATTAGAGGTCTACATAAATAGATATATATATATGAAAAAGAATAAAATTAATTTTAACAATAAATGTTGATACAAACTTATGTTGATTATTTTATCATTAATCTCAAAAAAAAGATCAGAAATTTTGGTTTTTAATATTTAATCGCTTTGCAATGATTCAAATTCGACTGAACAAATAAAATATTTGGTACCAATATTTAAATATAAAAGGAAGCGTCTTAACGAATCGTATATCTACTCGTAATACGTTTAAAATCTATCAGTAATGTACATAACCTTCAAAACATTCTGACACATCTATTATTACATGACATCACTATTAATCGTAAATCATTCTATGACAGAAAATATTTCGTTTAATAGTCACAAAATTATCGAATCATAAAAATTATTATACTCGATTTCGTTCAAATTTCTTCTAGCTGATGACAGATAAAGGCGACTCCCGGGGATTTAAACAAAGAATCTTATTTTTCTTTTTTCTTACTCGATAACTATTCAATGCGTTCATTGATAAATGTCTCATGTATAAGAGGAAAAAAACAAAACAAAATAAAAAAGAAAATGTGGAAGAAAAAAAATATAAAAAAATGAATAGTATCTCCATTTAAATCTTACAAAGGCCAGGGCCGTATCTGCACGACTGTTAAATCAATTTTTAAATACATAAATCAAAAATCGTAATAAAATCAAATACACGAAGATGTTCTATTTGCTTAAAACATATGTATATATAGAATCTAAGAGATAAGAGAAGATCGCATAAGAGAAAGAGAGAAGGAAAAAGGGGAGAGGGAGAGGGAGTGAGTTAAATGAATAAAAATTAAAATGTAATCATAATTATTGAAAAATACGTACTAATAGATTATCTCTGGTATCTTTCATCCGGAAAAATAAATGACACAGTAATACCACACGATAGATATTATTTGGCCACTTGAAAAATATTCTAACGCAAATGTATGTTATATGTATCTGTGTCTGGGTGTGTGCAATGTATGTTCGTTAGTATAAGCACGTAAGCACATAAGCACGTAAGATCGTTTGACAGAATGAATAAAAAGTTTATGCGATGGAAGTGCAGGCTGTCACTACGAGGAAAATGTCATTTACGTCTTTACTTGATTCATTAAAATTTGAGGTTACGGAAAGCAAACGACGACGTAATGCTACACTGCGCGTTGCTTTTGCTCCACTACTTGTCAATTATAAGTACTTTGTAAAAGAGTGAGAAAGAAAAAAAGCGCGCGCGCACACCAGAAAGAAAGAGATAGACAGACAGAGAGAGACAAGAAGAGAAGAGAGAGAGAGAAACTGAAAAACAGAGTACGAAAGAAAAGAGAAAAAAGAACTAATGTTTTTACTTTCTCTTTCTCTCTTTTTCTTGTCTCATAAGATTATTTTAAATTTACAAAAAACACGATACGTTCTTCAGCAATTTTCTTCTTATTATTATTAATATTATTCTTATGATTATTGTTGTTGTTCTTCTTCTTTAGTGATAATGTCGATTACAATTAAAATTTTAAGTTACTGCGTACTCGTGACATCGTTAAACAATGAAGAAAGAATTAAGTGCGTTTTCTAAATAGGTTCTTTCAAGATTTGTGTACACAAACTGTAATCACGGTTATCTTTAATTTATAATGAGGTTTTGAACGTAACGTAAGTTTTGATATTATTTTAGACGAATTAAACTAATTTATCTATCTGATAGTAATTCTATCTCACATAGTATATAATCATACATACATACATACATATATATGTAGAAATAGCATATATAGATTTTCTAAAGGAAACACACAGTGGCGTCATTTCACAAAAACACAATTAACGTGAATGAGAATAATTGGCGCTGTATTTGTATTTTCTTAGATTTTATCACTTGAGTTTCAAATGAAGTCAAAAAATAAGTTTGCTTATACTAATTATCGTTAAAGTAACACAATTATTAAATTTTTAGGAAGACATTAATAAAAAGAGAAATCAATAGGTAAAAGTTGGAATTTTCACCAAAATCTAAATTACATCAATTATAAATAATGAAGACCTTCAAAAATAGATACTAAATAATTTTCATCAGAGATAACTTGATAAGAATGTAAAGATGTAAATGTGTTCAGATATTATTTTGAAGATTATCAATTCATTTTTTATAAAACATACTAAAAATAAACCTTATATAATAACACGATTATAAATTAGGTTAACTTACAATAATAATTATCTTTTCAATAAATTTATCATTGTAATTAATGATCATATTCAATCGTATCATAATTTGCAATATCATAAAAATGATTTATTAATGAGTATTTAATAATAATAATAATGAGGAGAAATTATCGGGAATATTTATTTGTCAATGTTGTAAGAACTTTAAAATATGTTAATGTATAATAAATTATTTAATATAACTGCATAAACACAAAGTATAATTTTATATACATCATAAATTAACATAATTTACAAGATATATGATTAGCCAAATTGAATAATGTATCAGAGTAATTAGATTATATAGAAGTTTACTTTTCATTTGTAAAGTTCTTAGATTCGTACATTCGATACTAAGCAAGTATCAATAAACCTTATTCTAAAATTCTTTTTATAAGGCAATGATACTCTAGTACGAAATTACATGTAGCTGATGGTGAAAAATAATAACATAGAAGACAATTAACAATTAACATTGAAGAGTATTAAAAGTATGCATATTTAAAATAATGTATAATAAAAATTTTTTAAAATGTCCTCTTGTATACATATTAATATTTTATGTATTAAATAAAATCATTTTTTTTTTCAATAAAAGTATCGATAATGTCTTGATTGAAATATCTAAAAAAAAATATATTTACATATAACCCGAATCAATGAAAATGACTTTATTGCTATACTTCAAGGCACTCAGCTGTAACTAATTATAATTACGAAAATTCAAAATTTACAAGAGGTTTTTTCACAAGCGCAATATAATTATTATATTTGTCCACGTGAAAATCTATCATTCAACATTCCTGCTTTCATTAAAACAGATCTTTTTTGCGCAGGATCCATATATCGATTTACTTGCAAATCAATATTGCGATCGAATGGCCTCCTAGTTGGCAATCCAGCAGCTTTTGCTTCTTTTTCTTCCTTCTAGAAAATATTTTGAAAAATAAAAGAAATAATTTATAAAATATCAAATTAACAGTTTTAAGTATTAATATATAAATATAGATATTAAAAATACCTTTCTTTTCTTCTTAAGTTTACTTTGGTGTATCTCCAGCAATGATTTTTCTTGTTTTTTAGTCTTTTTTGGCTTTTCTTTATGTAACTCGATGCTATCTGGTTTCTTTACACTGCGTAATGCTGCTGCTTCTTCTTCTGCCTAATAAAATTAAAATATTTAGTTGTAAAAATGTGTTCGTATTAAAATATTTGTCATATTATTTAATCGACATACCTTTTGTTTTTTAGCTCTATCCTCTGGAGTATCGGTCCAACAAGATCTATCAGACATGTCTGGTCCAGGTCTAAGTCGAAATTTTCGCGCACGTAATCCAAAATCAGCTGCTCTAGTTGGAGGTAATTCCATCATCCAGTTTTCACGTTTATGTACTACATCATCCTTGGCAACCTTGAAAAATGATTATTTTAAACATGCATACATATATTAATGGCGTAATAGTTGCAATGTAACATTTGGTCCTTACTTCTTGTTTAATTTCATGAAAATAATGTAATCCAGGTTTTTGTAATTCCTGGTATTTTTGGCCCTTATTTGTTGCACCAAAATCGGTTAAAGAGGGCGTATCTGAATCCTCATCTTCTAATTGTGAGTACATAGCCATACGTTCTTCCTCACTAAGTAATTTTAGATTTTCTGGCATTACAGGACCTATCAATTTACTTTTTGTGTCTCCTTCATTTGGTTGTTTTATTAAATGAGGTGGCAATGCTGGTCCAAAAGCAGCAGCATCATCCACAAATTCATTAATATTTTTCGATGGACTGTGAGATTCTTGATGTTCCTGATTTACTTCTTCCAAATTTAAAGCACTCATTGTATTTGAATGTTCATGATTATTTGACGAATCTTCTATTTTTGGCAAAGAAGGTCCAATCAATTCAATGTTATAATCTTCATCACTAACATCTTTAACAATACATTCTTTAGTTTCAAGTTTTTCAGTACATAAAGATGTATACAGATTTGTATCTTTGTTTTCATTTAATGTACATTGAGATGTTTTAATCTGCGGTGGTAACACTGGTCCATATATATAACTATTATTTTTTTCACTAGACTCACATTTTGCATCTTTTTCTTGTAATGATTGCACCTGATTGTTCATTATAGATGTTGGTTCTAAAGAATCTAATAAAGTATCTGAAATGGCACTAGGATTATTATTACTTGAACTTAACACTGGTGTATTGTTCTTGCAATTTACCTTTTGTAGTTCTTCCACATGTTCCTGATCAGGTGTTACTTGTTTTTTATTTACACATTCATATTGATTTTTTAACTGTTCTCTTCTTACTTTAGTCTTATGACAATAAGAAGATGAATATATACTTCTAGAATCCGAAATATCAGATACGTTTTCATCTGTTTCCGATAGAACATTGAAATCACGTAAATCTAAATCTTTACAATCTTGTGTATTTAATAGCGTGGCTGCTTTGCAGTCTTTATTCAATGAAATTGATTGTGATTCACTATAATCACGAATCTGTTCAATATTTTGACACGCACTATGTTCATTTTCTAAAGGATGCAGTCGTTTATCTTTGGTCTTTTTAATAGAATCATGTCTTCCATGTTCACTTCGAGGTTTGTCATTATCCGATAATTTTAATCGATTCGACTGACATGATCTATCCCGACTTTTATGTCGAGAATATTTATGCCTATCGTGATATTTGTTTTTGTATTTGTCTACAGATGATCTCTCATCGTAACTTCTATCACGAGAATGTTCTCGAGAATGTTCTCGAGAATGTTTACGATGACCATTACGTTCTCTTTCTCTAGAGTGCTTCAAATCTCGTAATCTATCTTTTGAGTCCATGGAATATTTTAGATTTTTATCAGTTGATGTAGAATTACTTTCTTTTGTGCTTTTATAATCTTTATGTGTTCCATATTTTGCATGTTTGGTAATATGTTTAGATTCTTTTTCATCGATCTCTCGATCCCTTGAACGTTGTGACTCTTTTCTACTAGTTTCATGCTTAGACCTTTCTTTTCTATCGCGGTAATTTTTATCCTCTAAATGAGATCTGTGTTTTGATTTCTTCTTAGGCGATTTCTCTTTACTCACAGTGTCTGGGATTATAGCTGCATCCTTGCGAGTAGCTTCAAAGCGGAATCGACGCCCGTCATCGCTATCCTGGCTTTCAGAATCTGTATCCATCGAAGTCATAGTTTTATTATTTTCTGAAAATACGAAAAATTTATAAGTAAAGTATTTAATAAACATAATGTACGTTACATGCAGAAAGTTATTGTATATTTTGATTTCTATGTGAAGACTTATACAGTATTTTATTGACATTAAAAAATATTGATAAAATTCAAGAAAAGAAAAAAAATAGAGAGTAACAAAAAATAAGGAACACTTGATTAAAGCAATTAAGTAAGATATTAAAACATAGAATTTAAGGGATTAAGTAATAGCTAGAAACAAGAGTTAGAAATGCAATAGTACTAGACCATTTTATTGATTAAATAGAAGCTAAAAAATTGTACATGTGGTGATAGATTGAAAATACAACTAGAAGAGATGTAATTACTACTCTAGGCGCTTGTCAGTGTCCTTAGCCTCTGTTTGCTTCTTCACAACAGTTTCGACTAGATTGCTAATTTTATCTGATTTCGATTCAGAAGGAATATTCGTCTGTAATTTTGATTGTAACATCTTCTTGATCTTTGCATTACTATACATAATGGATTTTTTAAATCCAGCTGTCAAAATTCCTTTTAAACTTTGTGTAACGCTAGATCTCCAGACAATTTTTTTTAAAGATCTTTTTAATATTTCACAGCATTCAGGATCATATGCGATAGAATGTAAACAGTCTTCCATATCCTTCGTTCTTGGACCTACAGACCATGCTTTTACCAACTTAATTTGAGGTGTTAGAGGTAATTGGTTTAAATGATATATTCTAGTAGTTGGATTTGTATCTTGATGACACATTACTGTCGGTTGTTCAGATTTAGGAAAATCTATAAATTGCTCGTAATGTTGTAAAATTGGTGCATACAATTCTTGGAAACTTTGTAATTGCGGGACTACAATATTGTGTATTTTATCTTTATTTTCTCCAAAAATCATACGAAAATCACCGCTGTAAGATAATCCAGCAATAACTTTATAAAAATTTATTTTGGTAAAATGTTCAGGAAGTAACAAGAATGCTGCACGAACAGCTGAATGTAAATTTTCCACAAGAGCCATACGTATCGGAGAATTTTCAGCTGGTTCTATCAGAACTTCTACAGGCTTATGTAATCTTCCTGCCACATATAAATTGTTCCAATCTATTAAATCTTCTATCAGAGAAATATCAGATATTACTCCATATTTAATAGTTTGTCCTGCTTTGGTTTTTACCAAGGTATTGTAATAAATTTTTGCACCCCAATTGTCTTGTATATTGGTAATAAATTTATGTCCGAGATATCTCATTGGTAAAAAATAATGTTTTGGATTAAGTTTTAAATTTTCTGCATGCCATTTGTTTGGGTTTTTTACAACAAATATAAGGTCCAACATTTTATCATCATGATTATTTAACTGTTTAAATGCACCAGATCCGTATGCAAAACAGAATTTAATATTTTTCGGAAATTCATTAAGAATCATTTTCAAATGAGACAATTCAGATATTTTCTTTAGCATTTTGACAATTAAAATACTGACTAAAGTGTACTAAAATCTTTTGTGTATTTCTTTTATAATTGTACAAATTATTTTTTCATATAATAAATATTCTTTATTGATCTTATTTTTTTTCTTTTCTTTTTATAAATATTAGAAATCTCATCTATATTTTAAGATACTAAAGATCTGACATTTAAGACCTCCTAATAGGGTCAATGTTAGCATAAATCATAGGAATTTGTAGTAATTTTCTCAGAGTCAATAAATATACTGTTGGACAATACTTTAAGTAATCGGCACCTGTTTGTAAGGATAATTCTTCACTAATGGTATCTCCCAACGCCGTCCGCACGGATGAAGAAAAGATAAATGAGATTTATCACTATCTGCGCCCCTTTTCAACGAAAGTCTAGTCACCACCTAACCTATAAAATTAAGGAATAAAATATCAATAAGATTATAAGAGGTATATATTTCACAAAAAATTATTTAAATCAATGCAAATAAAGTTAAAATAGATGGGAATAAAAAAACATACTTCCATTAAATATTAGTTGTTCTGACGTATTGCACACATGCGTGTCATAAACTTCAAAGATTATACAAATTATTCTAAACTTTTTTTCTACTGTTACACGAACAATAAGAAAAATGTACTAATTTAATAGCATTGCACAAACAACTCTAAATCTTAATCAACACTTCATAAGAAACACTGCACATGCAAAATTTAGATAATAAATACTGTAACTCTTTTAAGAGATCAGATGAGAAATAATCAAAGGAACGTACACACGTAGACGCATGCGTAAGAACAAACTTTCGATTAACTTTCATATTTTTATATCAGATAGCGCTGCTGTCATTTTCTATTTATTTAAGCCTTCTTTATCGACGAAACTTGTTTAAATAAATATATTTATTTATTGTCTTTTTTTCTCTTTTTCTCGATAAAAAAAGAATTTTATTATATAAAAGAGCCAATGCATATTCTGTTTATATCATTTTTATGAATTGAGTATAAGACTAATGAAATAGTTACACAAAAAAATCTTATTCTCATAATTACAATATTCGATATACATAGGCTATGAAGATATTTTCGTGAATTTCTTAAATTATATTGAAGTGTAATTTTTGTTATAAATTCTACGGCTAAGGAAGAACATTATTTCGGAACATTCACTCCTTGATATTGATGATGACACGTAAGCGAATGGTATCTGATATCTAATCAGCCTTATACAATTTTATTAATAATATATATATATATATATAAAACAAGTTATTTCGCTTTTGTAGAAGAACGAGATCTCAAATTCTTTTTAGTTGCTTGATCCACTTCAGGTAATTCATCATCTTCAGACAAAGTTGATTTTTTACCTAAAAGCATGAATTATTAAATTGTAGATATTTATAAAACCTAAATATTTATCTCATATTATATTTAAACTTACCTTCTTTTTTTTCAATTTTTGTTTTGGTTTTACTTTCGTAATAACAGGGGTTGTATTTTCTCGAGCGCGTTTAATTTGTTTCATGACGAACGAATGTAAGAGATAAATTTGGAAAAATACAATAACACTTAAAACAGTATACTGTACAATAGGAGTATTGAAGTTACCAGTAGTATAATCAAATGAACTTTCAGTTTGATTAAATCCGTATAAGAATACTAAAACTGCAAGTACTAAAGATGCGATATGAACAAACACGTATACTGAATTGGCAATCAGGAATGATACTGTAAACAAATTTATATATAACAATATTATTTTTAATTAATATGTGCAGAGAGAATGTAAATGACTTATGCGAAACTCACTTCTCGTTGTATTTTCTTTCTGATTAACAAAGTGATTAATTCTTGCAGCATGCAGTAAAACATCTCCAGTATAATGAAGGACAAGTAGTATGACGGTTACTTGTTGGAAACTGTAATAATTATAATAAAGAATTAATTATATTGATATAAAGTATTAAAGTATTTTATATGATGAAATTATAACATTATCATACTTTAAGAAATAGGCTGCGAAAGTGAACAACAAGCCAATGGTGGTAAATATAACACGTTGTACAATATCTTCTTTTTTTACTCGTTGAAAGTATAATTCTGGATAACAATGTAACCAGTAGGAAAGTTGCCCAATAAAAAATAATTTTAAGGAGAATGATAAGAGTACTGGATAATCAGTCCATAAAGAAGTTATGTTTAACAACAAATTATCTCTGAAACATTAACAAAATTATAAGTACAGGTATTCTATTTAAGATAACGTATTAAATAATAGATTTAACTTTTTACCTGATTATGATATCAATGCCCCAAATAACTGAGAGCAGATAAAATACTATCAATTGACAGGATTCATTGAACTTTGCAAGTTTTACTTTACTTAAGTGAAGACGTTTTGATATTTTCTGAAAAGAATAAAATAGATATTTTATAATAAAATATTTCTTTTTCAGACACATACTATATTTGATGCATGAATATACTTACATCGAATATGTATTCTTGAAATACAGCATGCATTACAATAGTTATTAAAAAATAAAAAAATACAGCACATGCATCCTTCCAACCAGTCGTATATTTTAGTGGTAATGTTGGATCATTGGTAATTGCTGTAGAAACATTATGATGTATAGCAATAAACGTATAAGCCCATGGTGACGTGACCTGCAAAATAAACATTTACAAATTTTAAACTTTATTTAAAAAAAGTATGTACATTTAAAAGACTATTTTAAAAATTCATATATTTACATAGAAAAGCAATATTTAATAAAATACAATAAAATTAAATTTAAAATATTTGATCATAATAAATATAAATCTAAGATATTACATTCATTAATAATTCAAATATTAATTAAAATTCTACAAATATGAATAAAATGAACCGAAGACATTAATGTCAGAAAGTAACATATGTTCGTAAGTTACTCACTGTCAAAGTCAAATAATTTTATTAAAACATTTTATAATTCGCACATAAATCTCGTGATTTCTATAATGCATAAAAATGAATTATTATAGAAACACAAAATAATAAACAATTGAAGTCAATTTAATGATACATTAAGATAAACCAAATAATACGGACACTGACCTGCATCATTAAACCGATTACAAATACCATAGCCACGCAGGCGACAATATCCGCGTGATTTTGAATAACAAATTCATGACTGAATATTGGTGGATTTTTGTTAGAATTTTTTCTCCCTTTAATCGTAACCATTTTTAGAAAAAAATTAATTTACTTTTGACGTGATAGTTTTGAATTGTAGCGTTGTGAGCGGCAGCTCGTTTCACACAACCGCTCACCACCGCACTTTGACAGACTACTATCTGCTACTAACCACTGTTCGCCACCTTACGTGGCTTTCGGTTTAAAAACGTTTTGACCACGTTCAACCACGTTGCCGATAAGAGTTGTATTCATATTTTAACAATCATCAATTTTAGTTTCTTTTTTGTACGTGACGCGGAGCTAGTGTATTCGAATTAATTGTTAACAATATTTAACAGCAGATGGCGTGCACCTAACCACGACACTAGCGAACCTATTAATAAATGTGCTGTTATAAGTGAACTATATTATACCATATAAATCTGCTTTTTTGTACATTTGCGGCGATCCTGGTAAATTGTCGAATTTTCTGTTATTTCAATCAACGAGACAAAGATTACAAGTACGTTATTATTGTTCTTCTCACAAAACTGTTAATCAGATAATCGGATGATATATATTTCTGTGCGTGATTAATTCATATTTGATAAAATATTGTTAGAATTACTTTATACAATAAATTCATTTATTATATCAAAATTGTATTTTGACTTAGCAATAGAATAATTATTTTGTATTTTATTTATATTACTTTTTCCTTTTTTCTTTAAGGCATCGATAAAAATACCGTCCAAGAGGGCTGTTCAGCCTTTTTGATATCATGGATGAGTCTAAGCAAAGAGGTAGCGATATGGAAATAGATGATAATATTGTTGCTCCGGTAGACGTACCAATGGAAGTTGATGAAGATACATCTGAAAGAGATCCTAATGCATCTTCTGGTCTTTCAAGTGCGATGAAAGTTATGGCATCTTCTGGTACAGTTGGTTCCGTATCTATCAGTTTACATCCTTTGGTTATTATGAATGTTAGCGAACACTGGACCAGGTTAAGAGCTCAAGAAGGATCCGAACAATTAGGTATCTTGATCTTGCATTAATTTTCTTATAACTTTGAGTTTATTATTGAATGATTATAATGACAAGTTTCTTTTTCAGTTTATGGAGCGTTAATAGGAAAACAGAAAGGACGTAATATAGAAATTATGAATTCCTTTGAGTTATTATTTACATGCATTGCTGATGATGTTATCATTGATAGGGATTATTATAATACAAAAGAGGAACAATTTAAACAAGTTTTTAGTGAAATGGACTTTCTTGGGTGGTATACTACTGGAGATTTGCCCAGTGAGAGAGATATTAGAGTTCATAAACAGATTTGTGAAATCAACGAAAGTCCAGTACTTTTAAAATTGGATCCAAGACCAAAAAATACAGATGTAAGAAATACTTCATGAAACTGTAATGATTTCTAAAGAATTGAAAAATATTTTACATATATAGTGTACCTTTTATTACAGCAATTATCTGTTTCCATGTATGAGTCTGTGATTGATTTAGTTAATGGAGAAGCTACTATGTTATTCGTTCCATTAACTTATACGTTAGCTACAGAGGAAGCAGAAAGGATTGGAGTCGATCATGTTGCGAGAATGTGTAGCAATGAACAGGGAGAAAGTTCTTTAGGTAAAATATTTTTTGCTTCTTATAAATTTTATTTCTCTATTTTAATATTTGATATCATTTTTGTTAAATGCTTAGTGGCAGAACATTTGGCAGCTCAACACAGTGCTATTAAGATGTTACATTCGAGAGTAAAATTAGTTTTAAGATACGTGCAAGCGGTACAGAGTGGCGAATTAAAAGGAAATCACGAAGTTTTAAGAGCAGCCTGTTCTCTTGGATACCGTTTACCTGTATTAAATAATCCTAAATTTAGAGCTGATTTTTATAATGTATGTATTTAAATATTTGTATTTTTCTTCTATATATATATATTACATTTATGTAAATATAATAATTTATTTGTATTTAATTTCAGCAATGCAATGATTTTGCTCTGATGACATACTTGGGCATTATAACCAAAGGTTGCAATAATATAAATCAATTTGTAAACAAATTTAATATACTATATGATAGACAAGGTGTTGGTCGACGTTTGCGAAGTTTGTTTTTTTGATAAGTGAATGGAACATTTTGTTTTTTATACTTTCCTTTTCTTACACCTTATTAAAATAATAAACTCAGGATTTTGAAAATAAAATCATCAGTGCAATCGGTGAGTAAATTTTGCAGAACAATGGAGTACATTGTATTGAATATGGAATAAAGCGCTAAGCAGGTACACTCAAACTCTAGTTTTATAAGTTAATCGACTGAAGTAAGACATTTCACTTATATGAAAAAAAATAGCTAAACGTAACGAAGGATATTTATGATACTTATAAAAAATATTTATATACCTTATTCGTATGCTTTGATTTAGAAACAATAAACCAGGAATGCGGTATTTCATTAATTGTGTTTTAGGATATATTAACTATCTCTAAGATGTAAAGTCAATAAAGCCTGTGATGCATTATGTGAATTATATTGCTTTACTTCACATTCAGTTTTGTATTATGTTATAAATAATATTGAAAGAACAATTTGATATAATCTATCGAATATTAAATAAAAAAATTTTATATGTCGATTATGTAATTGAACGTAAGTCGATTTATAGTGAAATTTTGTTTAAAATTAATTCCATTCGGCTTTTCTTAATATAATATAAAAAATAATGGATACTATTTACATAAGTTTATACGGTCTCGCAAGTTCAATACAAACATAATATAATATGCTCAAAAATGAGATACGTATAAATAGTACATAAGAGAATTGTTTAATGAATACTTTCACTCGTTGTTTTGTAATGGAAGACCTTGTGTTAATAGACGCATTCTCCTTCACAGGCTACATTAATGTCTATTCCATATAAGTAGATGTATACAAATTATTTAATATATAAAAAGCAGCCTGTATATTTGTTTATAAAATATGACAAAAAATTGTTCTAAAATTCTATTCATTGTTGTAATACCTTAGCTGTAGAAAGTTGTAAACCGCGAAGATTATTCATCAAATGGGAAATTTTCTGATCAATACTCTTTCACTTTTTACATTTCATTTCTATGAGATTGAGGCTTACAATCTTATTTGCTAAAATTATTTATTATTCTTAAACTAGAGTTTATTGTATCGTGCAGAGTTTTATTTATAGTAAAAGCAGTATCCTTGATTATTTTGGATAAAAATCTTGTTCATAAAAGCGCTAAGTTCGCTTTTAAAATATCACTTTAGGAGTAAAACTTCGTCTCATTAAATATTGATATATTTGCTGCAAAAAATAGAATTTCTTTTTTATTTTTATGGGTGTATATAAATTTTGTGAAATATTTCTGTTATTTTTGGACCATATGGTTACAAATTGCGTATAGATAAACTTATTTTCTTTTAAACATAAAACTTGTTTTGGATTTGTCTTCTTTTTTTCCTCCTTTTTCTTAGCTTCTTTTGATATTAAAGTGCCGTTTTTCTGCTTGTACTAGCAATTACTCTTTATGTTATATATTTATATATATATGTCAATGTCTTACAAATTTTACTGTATAAAATATAGATCAGTATATATCGTGTTTTATTAATAATTATATGCAAATATGTTTCATTGTATAAACAAAGAGTTAGAATTGACATGTTATACATTCGTGTTACTAATATATCATATTGTACATCTGTTTAACTTGATAGTTGTGCTATAGTTATTATCATTTTTTCTTTTTTTTTTTTTTGAATACTACTATTCCTATATAATCATTAAAACCTTTTTTCCCTGAAAAAATGCACTTTTTCATGTATTTACAGAAAATATCAGAATATCTACTTTTACTTCGATAGGGCTATTTTGTACAGCTTGTGCAGTTGTGAAACATCGTATTGATATGCTAAATGATAAATTACTTCGTTTTGATTATTGATCATTTTCATTTTTAAGTTTAGTTAAGTTTAAATCTTGGAAAGATAAAGTAGAAAAAGAAGTTACTTACTTTTACGTGACTCTTTCATTCTAACAATTTAGTGTAAGAATAATTATGTTTTACTTGATGTTTTATAAAATTGACAGTATCAATGATTATTACATTCTAGTCGTTTTATTGAGAGTTTATATTAAGGAATTAAATTAGAGATTATATTTACAATGATTTTAGTTCACCAAATTGATAGAATGTAAGAGTAAAACGTAAGCAACATCTTATTCGATCGTATACTTATAAATATCTTATTGCAATTTTTTAGTTTCAATTCATTTTTTTTAGACCTGTTTTCTTTTTCATTATTATTATTTTCTTTTAGTACCATTTCTTATTTCGATTCATTGTCGTCAGCTATTGACATTGTATTTTGTTCACGCGACATTAGTAAGCTGTCCTCTATCATAGTAGCAAGAATGTCTACTAAAACGGACAGCATTTGGTCAGGTTAAGGACTTAACTTGTCCATGCCAATTAATTCTTCAAAAAGATTATTTCTATTTACTACCTTTTCTTCTATTGCTTGTTTGGAAAAATTCAAGGTAGCTGCAGCTAAATCACCTACTGACCATTGTCTATCTAGAAGAACTCTACTTATTGTATCCAACTAAAATGTAAATAATATAATTAGTTTAAATTTGTTCTCTTCGTTTTATTTAAAAATTTTCATTCGATTCTTACCTTAGATAAAGAACAGTTTCCTGCGGTGTAATAAATTAATCTTGGTACACCTGCCAATGAAGCTGCTAACCATTGTATGACAAGCTTCAATTGTGGATCACCTTTCAACCTTGACCCACAACCCCAATTGCCTGTTGCTACGGACAACAATCCGCCAATGTTTGAATTATTCTCTCGAGGTATCTATAAATATAATAGTTATTACAGATTATTCTTTGATTTTATTTATCACATATTTGCATAAATATATTACATTTTCATATGTAACATAATTTTATAATATAAAAAATATATAACATTTGTAAATGTTGCTGTGATATTGTATAAAAGTGCATTGACATGCAGTAAATGAATATTTATAGAACATAAAGTATTATTGTTAATAAACTATGAGACAGTAGATAAGAAGGAAGCATAAAAGGTAATATTTAGTTTCCTAATTTAAATATTTTGGTTATAGTATTTTTTTTTCGTAAACAAACGATGTTTGATTATTGTTCTATATTGTATCGAATTATTCAGCTTTTTAGAAAAAGATAATTACTAATTTATAAACGAACGAAATATGTTATCTTAATTTTCACAAATAAAAAAAGCACATTATAAGGTAGATAGAATGAGAGACAGATAAATGTTATGTTAATTATTAAAAACTAGTTTTGGCTGAAGCTAAAGCAGTGTTTATAATATTGATCATGCACGAATAATTAGTATATGTAGAAGTTCGTTGATTTTTTCTTCTTTTTTTAATTAATAATTGATATATTTGTCAGATTTAAATTATTTAAACATATCTTTAGAGAGAAAGAGATAGATAATCGAAGTGATAGGCATCAGATAAAAGTTTAGAATTGTCGACGTTATTACGTTCATTTTATCATGCGTTAGATTGTTACATAGATATTTATGTATACAAATTCACAATATCATTATTGTGATTCTAACTAAGAATAAGTCTGCTCACTTCATTTACTAAATATTGTATGGACTTCTCTATAGGATTTCCATGCGTAGTATTATTGACATTAACTGATTCCGTAATATTATTATCATCAGTTCCAGATATCTTTCTATCTATAGATTTGGGTAGGTATACAGTAGTATAATCATCGACCAAGGTTTGATATACCTCAGAAGTAAATGCAACAGCTCGCAGTTTCCTGCGTTGGCAATCCTTCGTATCCTTTGTTATCGTAGCCTCATCGTTCAGAGCATCTTCGTAATATTCTATGTCTTCGGATTCAGTAACCTGTATGGTACAGCTTTAAATGTGTGTCTAATAAAATGTGAAATCTAACAATACAATATTCATTTGTCTAATTTTTTCAATGAAATTTTTTCTTATTTTATTTATATTATAATTAGGGTTATATATATAAAAAATAAATTCATATAGTCTCTCATTCTATCTCAATGGCGGTACACGATTCAATAGAATGGAATTATATTTTTATCATCTATTGAAAATAATAAAGTTAGTAAGAAGAAAATAGACTTTTTACCGATTGTTGCCTTCTGCTTTTCTGACGTGCCAGTTCTAAACTTAAACTTCTCACAGCTGAAGCTAATTTGTGCCCCTGATTGATATCAGTCGAATCGATGAAAGGTTGTGGTTCACCTTCTTGAAGTGGAACACCTGCGAACGATTCGCTTAGCGCTCTTTTTAATAAAGAACCAGCGAATCTAACAACTGCTCTGTCACGTGCATCCAATTCCCGATTTTCATCCGCTGCAATTGGATCTTCCAACCATTTTGATAATTGCTCGTAGACTTCTTCTAATTCAGAACAGAAGTCTAATAGAATAAGAACGAAAAATGTTCGATCAACGTATCGAAAATATTAAAGTTATACATGTTTTATATAAAATGTATTTTTACTTACCAGAATTATATTCGGTACTAAAACTATATTTACTGCTAGCATTAGTTTCTCTCCTTTGAAACGCTGGTGGTTGACTTTGTCGGAATCTACCTAACCACTTTTGCTCTGCTTCCAAAGACTCTTTTAAAAAATCTTCGTCTACCGTTTCATCTCGTAAAACGAATCCCCTTGAACCTCCTCTTTTGAGCCTGCAATATTCAGTGATACAACAGTAATTAACTTAATAATAGCTAATAGATGGGATTATTTAAGTATAAATAAAAATGATTTACTTGATATCCTGATCACAAACGTTACTTCCTGCGATACTTATCCCAACAGCGTAACTGCTTTCCCCGGAAGAAGTATTGGAAGTAGATGCACCAGTAGCTGTACTTTCTCGCTTGAGAGCTTCTTTCAATCTTTGTGCAAATGTACCTCGTCTTTCGGGTGTATCCAATTGCGAACTATAGCGTCTTGTTAACTTTTGTTCTTCTTCATCTAAAATTGATTATAAATTCTAAGCGAATCCTGAGAATAATATTCGTTCTTTTACGTACCAACTTCTTCGTCCATTGTATCTTTCGCACTATGAAAACTATCCGTACTTTGACTATTGCAACTACTGTAAACAGACATTTGACCAAGTGATTTCCGAGTGACTGGTAGAACTTCACCACTAGATCCAAGAACGATGAAACGATTTCTCTTGTTCGTATAACTGCTATCCTTGCAAATTCTTCGAGGGCTCGCTGATCGAATGAATTTACCGTTCGGTTTTGTTCGAAGTTCAGTACCACTTGGTGATTTGTTCAATTCACTAAACGTCGTTGTTTCAGCTGTAATAATTAGTAAATATGATAGATCAATCCTAATTATAATAGTTGTCATTATACTAGAAAAGTAATAGTTTAAATTGTTCGATTTCTAACCATCTTTCGTGCCATCGTAGGATTTATTTTCATTCTCAATTTCAGGTGGAGTGCTACTAAAACTTTCACCAATCGGCGATAATCTCCGAGCTCCTAAACTCCCATCTGGATCTAATTCATTTTTGATTGGGTCTGTTGGGCTACTCGGTACGTGTCTTTGTCGAAATCCTAGAAGAGACTTGTTCATTTCTCTCAAAATATTGTCCTCTACGAATTGAGTTAATGGTAATGTTGAATAATCTTCTGGATCTATACAGCAAATGGTTACCTTAAGAAAAAAAATAAATAATATAAAATTAATATAATAATAAATATTTTTTAAAACATAAGGAAACTTATTGATCACAATTAATATAATCAATTACGGTATTTGGTTTGGGAATAGCTTCAAATATTGCTCTGTTATGGGGATCGTTTATGATAGATATACGCCTAACATTTTCGACTACTAAAGCTTCGTTATCTTCCAAAGCCTCGACTGACAAAATTGCTGCGATCATTTCTGGATGAGTTGCTAACTGAAATAACAGATATTATATATTAAGATTGATATTACAGATGTTATATACAGATAATTATATTTATTTACATGTATGGTTTCTTGTGTGATATCACCGTCGAGTACTCCACCCCCGAATTTCGCACTTGCAAAACAAACGTAAACGGTTTCTGTTTCTTGTCTTCCCAAACGACCTTCATGACGAATCGTCAATGGACATAGTGGTATATTACTTTCGAGCCAATCTTCAATAGTCAACCATTGTTTTGATGTCATTACCTACGTACAAAAAACATAAAGGATTAAAATAATTGTCCTCTTTATTATTTCTTTTATTTGTTTGTTTATCCTGATTCATATCATTCTTAACAAACGCACTTTCATTTTACCTGTCTCGAAATAATCACTCGTCCGTCCAAAGCATCTTCGTTTTCGAGATAATCGTAGTAACGAAATATGCTTCTTAATTTTGCCTTTTGACAATTCCTAAAACATAGCAATATCTTTGTTAATATTTCGCCAATAATTATTATAATTATTTTTATCGGAATTTGACTCACGTGTGAAGATGTTTGAAAAAATTCGTGAAATTGAAATCTCTTAAGGTGGGATGTGTCTTTGTCGTTCTTTTTGGATACGTTGAGAAAAATGCATTAGCAATGAGAGAAGAGACAAAAGCGTAGCTATATTCGACACTGTCTCCTAACAAAAAAAAAAATATATTATATTATGTTTAAGTATACGTTTGTAAATGATCGCAAATATCTTATTGGAATATTAGAAAGTATTTTTTATGTTTTAACAAATTTATTATTTTTCTGTCTTTTATTATTTTTAATTTTTTTGTTTGTTAAATATTGTATAATTAGTTACCTTGTTGCTGTAAGCTGTAGTGTAAGCCCAAAGAAGGTTTTGTAGATCTCAAAGATTTAGCTCTTTCTACCATTCGTGGTATTGTTTTAGTGAATATTTGTTCACGCTCGTTAAAGTCGAGATCCTCATCGAGGAATTTCCCCAATCCTGTGAATAACTCGGGATCTTGAATGTCCTCTTCGGGATCTAAGCTTATGCTGAAACGAAAGTTCCCGCTGTTGTTTAAAATAATCAAATGAAATTAGACAAACAAGCGCCACCTTACGTAAAGCGCGAAGTAGAAAGCTCGTTTATAACTTCCTCTAATTGTATCGTTAAGCATGTGTTCTTTTTTTTAATTATTTTTTATCATAAAAGATTTACGAATATCATTTTAAGAGGATCATAAAAGATGAGACACTTTAACGAGATCCTTTAAACGTTTCTCTAATGCGCAGAAGCGACAAGTTAGTCGTAAATTTTACATTCCTTCGAGCAGTAACATCAAACAAAATAAAATACAGGCGTGAGATCATCGACCGAATATAGTTTCACGTTTGTGTGCATTGTCGTATCTTCGCCGAGTTAATTTTATAACTATGTCAAACGGAAATATTATTATAAATTAGATAAAAGCAAAAAAAAAACATTATTTCTTCTTTTCTATCCATTTTTTTTTTTAAATATTTTTTATTCATTGTCAGTCATTTTAAAGAACTTAAAAACATATCTATACCTACGTTTGTATTGTATACGCGCGTGTGTCCTTCGTGTGTGTTTTTGTTATATTTAACGCTACGTAATATAATACAATAAGATGCATAAAATGTCACGCTTACTTGCACATGTCGTGCAATCTCTGCATCGCGTCCATAAGATCCGTGGAGTTTTTGGCGAGTGCTGCTCTGTCCAATTGTTTTACCACAGCTGACCACCATGGTAGGTCACAAGGAAGCATAACTAAAGCCATTGTAGCTAAAAATCTGTTGAGAGAAAAAGAGAAAGCAACAAAAGTTGTTCGTCATTTCTTTTAGTTGGAATTTTTTTTACATTTTTTTTTGTTTCTCACCTCGAACTAGTCGAATGATTTTTCTATTATTTAGGAAACACTATTAATAGGACAAAGATTGATCACGATGAACTGTTCACACCGTGAAACGCGTATTTTCTAATCGTTTGGATTTACGAGACATCACGATTGTCAGTTAACATTTTCTTTGGCATCTAGCCCACGGTGAGTTGTGTTCTATTTCGTATTGACCTATATATATATATATAAATGTGTATATGTGTACGTATATATATATTCTTCATAGATATTATTATTGTATCGCGAGAGAGTAAATTTCTTTCGTAGGAAGGAACGTTTACAGGCAGGTCTATAAAGGTGCCTATTAGATTGCAACGATGCTTAGATACGATATCGACCCTTTTTCTCCCTAGCTTACCCTCTTGCTAAGGGTCTTTCTCGGGAAAATCTTTACTTGCTATGCTATCGTAAAAAATGATCACACCATAACTTAATACAATGATAATAATTTTGATAATAACGATAGCGATGAAAATGGCGATTACGATGTTAATTAAAACGATTTTTTAATCCTTTTTTTAAAATATAAAACTAATATTATTAATGAAACATTGTTTTTATTTAGTACAATAAGAAATATCAGATATACTATCTTTCAAATTATTTTGGACAAAATGTACTTTATATCATTTGTCTTGATAATTGCAAACCAAAATTTATTAATTAAAATTATTTTTTATTTATCTGTGAATTAATATCATTAATATTATTTGTTTTGAATGATTATTTTTGATTGTTAAAAGAGTTTTATTATTTATTTAGATTAATAAATAAATAAATAAAAACAAAGAGAAATGCATTTAGAGACTCGTTTGATCACATTATAAGAGTCTTCTCCTCTTTGGTGAGTTGAGAGGGGGTGCGTTACGTCCCGCGACATTTCGTAAATTCTACGCATGCGCGATGCACGTTGATATATAATTAG
Organism: Polistes dominula; assembly: GCF_049000335.1. Lineage (NCBI taxonomy): Eukaryota > Metazoa > Arthropoda > Insecta > Hymenoptera > Vespidae > Polistes > Polistes dominula. The sequence continues at coordinate 4,754,048 of NW_028300998.1, read as the reverse complement.
GCGCTTTTTCTTGCAGCAGGGGCGAGATGGACGTCGTTCGAGGTATAACGCACCGCTCCTCTCTCTCGACTTATTCTCTCTAACAGGGCATCACCCCGTTTATATAATCACCTTTCCTCCTTTCTTCGCCAGCACTTTTACACAAGCACACACTCTCCCTCCTTATTTCTCTTTTTCTCTGTTTATTCTCGTTTGCTCTGTTCGATTCTTCAAAGGAAGAAGAAGAAGACGAATAAGAAGAAGAGTCAGATTTTGAGACGCGTTGTCGCGGCGCCGCAAGCCACGACGCTCTGCGACCAATTTCTTTTTTGATCCTTCAAACGCCTGCACATAGTTGATATTTTTTCCCACCCCCTTCTAAAAGTATATCTTTTATTTTTTTTCTCTAATCTTCTCTCTGATATCTGTCTAACTTTATCACAATTTGTTCCTTTTTCTATCTATCTCTTCTTTTTTGTATTTTATATTTTCTTTTTTTTTCTATTTAAACCTACGATATCACAAATTTGTATCTGTTTTATAACAATTGGAATATCTTCCTTTTTTTGTTTTTTTTAGGACCCTTCAAACTTTAGGCCAATCTTCGTTTTTTCTTTGATTGGAGTCACTATATACTTCTCTTTAATCGCATTCCGGGAAAGGGGAAAAGGGTTAAAGCCAAAGGCATGGTATTTAATCTCGGCTTTACTTAAAGGGCGCACGAAAGAACGAGCGCACTGCCACGGACGTTACTACTGCCGTTGTCGTACGTGCGTACGTCGTTTTCTTCATAGGATTTTGCCGGTCCCCGTAAACCCGGACTATCTATCCCTTCTCTTTCTCTATTCTTCCATTTCACCACCCCTCAAACTCGTTATTTATAGAACGGCGTCGGCGCCCTGGACAAAACCCCTATATGTATACAACTCCTATTGCACAGTTTCAAACATTTCAGCCGAAGTAATTCTTCGTCAGTATTATACGAAACTTTCTATCTTATCAACAAAGACAAAAATGTCTACCTTACCAACACAGGGTAAGACAAGAAATCATATTTTTTATTTATTGTGAAATTTAAAAGTTGACTTACATTAGTTTTATCTGATCTGTAATTAGGAAAGTAATTAGTAGACCAATGTATTAGAAAAAATAACAATTATAAAACTATTTCTGTTTATTGATCAGTTAAAGTGGATTCCTATTTTACTAACGGTGGTAATAAATTCTAGCTTATAGGCGGTCAATAACGATATGGAACATGTATGGAACTCTGTCTTACTTTGATATAATATAAGTCAATTAAATTGTTATGGGAATAGTAAAATATATTAATATATAAATGTAATACAATTTTATTATAAATAATATTTATATATATCTTAAATAATTCCAATAATATAAAATATATATATATATATATATATATATATATATATATATATATATATATTTAAAATAAATATTAATTAATAATATATAAAATATATATTCTCTATAAAAAATATAGCTGGAAGCGAGAAGGAAAAACCTGCAAGAATATAGGTAAAAATTGCTAAATGCATAAACGTGTCTTTAATCTACACAGGTAGCTTTAACTGAACGTATATATGCGTCCTAAATTCACATAGATAGCTTTTACTGGACGCAAATATGCGTTCATAACACTCAAAGGGATAATTGAAAATTAGAGATTATACAAAGTTGTAAAGATTATAAGCATTAACGATTTAATGTCACGTTGGTTACTAACAACCCACATTGGACTCGCTATTCAGACCTTTGTGGTTAATTTTTGAAAAATGATATTTGATTAAAAAGTGCTTTACAATATCATCAGTTTATGCATTATTATCATGTATAATGTAATTTTCATAGCACAGGCTTTGAATGGGACGGGAAGTTAGGTAAATATAGATCGACATCCAACAGTGTTTGAACAACAGCATTTTAATAAGATTGAATTTATTTAACCAAACTGTTGGTACATTGAAGTAAACCCAACTACAGAAGGTTTGAGTGCCGCTAGAGAAAGAGAGAGAGAGAGAGAGAGAGAGAGAGAGAGAGAGAGAGAGAGAGAGATGAAATGAAATTTACAGTAAATCAAGTTCGTTAAAGTGGTTCTTAGAGAGATAGTCCTAGTTACATAGTTAAAGCCAGATTAAGTTAACATTAGGGTCGATATATTTATTCCTGTTCTAGGTGTGTTAACTGGTTGAGGGTACTCTAAATGCGCTTGACTGAATGTCGTATGTCACTTAGTTCGGTTGACGAAGGTAGACAATGGGATAGGTATCTCGGTCGCCATAATTTGAATATCATCTAACGTTATCATGACTAATAATCTTGTACAACTGAATTTTCTTTTGTTTACAAAATAATTATTTAACGTGGGTTAAATTATGATACTTTTTATGATATAATTAGACGATAATATATACATACAGAGTGAGCCAAAAGTTCTTGCGTAATTTAAAAAAATTTACTACACCTGTTAGACGGTTTTTTTTTTAATCATAAAACTCTTCGAACAGCTTTGCAGTTCTAGTATATTTAAGATGACCTAGGAACTTTTGGCTCACCCTGAATAACTTATGCTTAAAAAACACGATAAACTTTCAGATATGAAGTAATCAAGTAAGTTTGTGCCAAAAAAGAAAGAAACAAATAAAATAAAATAAACTGGAAAATAATAAACAGGATAAATATAAATGTGTGTCTTTGTAGTTTATACAAATTTAGAGAGGGATGAAATAAAACTGTAACTATATATATAGTTACATATATCTATTCTGCATCATTTAAATTAAAATTAATAGACGACACATCACTTTAGTTTTAAATTGAAAATTCTTTTATCTGTAAGAGTTTTATATCATTCTTCCTATAGGTATATCCTGTGGAGAACACTTGGTCAAGCTAAGTAAAAAAAAAAAAAAAAAGAAAAAATAAGAAAGAGAAAGAGAAAATTTTAACGAATCTTTGATAAAAAGAGAGAAAAACATGTTGTACTCGTGAAAGGGTGGGAAAGAAAAAGTGAGAAAGAAAGGAAATATAATACTTCTCTGAGTAAGTAACTACGAAGGAAGGAGTGAGAGCTCGAATAGAAGAAAATTGTTGGAAAAAGGGAAGATAAAGACGGTCGAAAGGTGCTTCTGTGCATGCTGGACACGCTCCACGTCCATTTCTTTTAGCCACGTTCTACGCAACGTCCATTGGTCCGGGCACCTAGCTTTATTAAATTCCCGTTGTGCAGTATTGTCCGACCACTTTTACCTCGACTCGCGGTTCAAACAATTATCTACGCGTTCCTTTTAATCTCGCCGAATCGTTTCGAAATTTGATATGATAAGTTCCTTCATTTTTCAGTCTTTCATTCAAATTTTTAATTTCGTTTTATTTTATTTTATTTTATTTTTTTAATTTAATTTTCTATTTAATCTTTACGTTTGAATCGATTATTTTCAATATTTGATTTTAATTTAATGTGAAAAATTGTATTAGATTAAAAATTGATGAAAAATTGGTAAACGTCGACACATTTGTCGATTTGTTTTTTTTTTTTTTTTTTTTTTGAAAGAATAAAAAGAAAATGTTCTTAGTGCTATCAGTTTTTAATAGAAAATCGTCGAATCTCTTTTTACGGTTCGAATTGAAAATATACACTTATGTAAGAAATTCTGCGTTAGTACGTTGTTTCCGTTCAAGCACGCCGTGGAAATACTTCTCTTACCGTCTTTAATCTAGACTAAAGCTAAACGTTATGTTTCCTACGTGTCCGTGAAGATCTTCTCGTTCGGTTGGTTTTAACCGGTTGAATCGTAGTTGGGTTTGTTCCATTTCGAAATACCCGAAAAAATCCAGACACAATTTTATCTTTCGAGTCTCCATTCTTTTGGTGTATGTGTGTGTTTATATGCGTGTTCTTTTTTTTTTTATCAATTTAAAGTGATTCGGGATAAAAACAAAAGTAAATAGGAACATAACGAAAAGTTAATTTCTCGTTGATAGGTACGAAACTAATAAAACTACAAATAAAATGTCAACTAGGGAATTCTATTGAAAATTTTCTTTTTTTTTTTTGGTCGGAAAATAATTAAAAATTCACCGAACAATGTAGAGAATTTACTAACTCGTTGCGATGATAAAACAGATAGAGAAGTTCGAAACAAGTTTGAGAGAGAATAAAAAATATATTTTTAGAATAATATCGTTTTTTATGGGTTGCGGTCATGACGAATGCGGCTTAAAGCATTCGTGATAATCTTCCTTCGAACCTGTTGATATGCCGTTTCGAGAATATACTATTCATTTTTCCTACAATCAAATCGTTATTAATACATTATTGATCGGTTATTACAAATATGAAAAGGGTAATGTTCATTTTAGACACAAATATGTACATGTGTTCGTAATGAAATAGAATTATTATACAAATTTAGGAAAATCAATAATATCAAATTAAATTAAACACCATATAAACTAATAAATATTCTTATAATAACGACTAACATAATATTTAATAATTGTATAAAATTTATACAGGCATTAACACAAGTATACTCCTCAAGTATTAAATAATATTTAACAATAAAAAAAATCAATCAAAATTAAACTAAATGAATGTTATCCTTTTCTTATTAATCATCGTTTATAATATTTATAAATTTCTCGTCAAATTTCATTATCAACATTATCAATTTGATCGTTCTATTAGCTGTCGAACGAATGCATCGTTGGATTAGAAAATTATCCTATTATGTTATTAAAATGTTAATTATTCAAATTATTCACTTGAACCCTTTGATTATTGGTACAGAACGTATATGAATAGTTATTATTCTTTTAAAATTCGATACTAGCTTAATTTTCGTTCCAACAATTTCATCCTTTTCATCCTTTCATTGTTATATTCCTGAAATACGTTTACCACTCGCATAGTATATAGATACAGAAATATATATATATATATATATATATATATATATATATATATAGAGCATATGTAGTACATTGTTCAATTTGGCGTATCGTGTCAGTCGTTCGCGAATGGATCCATTGCCATACAAATATTGTTTTGTTGCAATTTCGAAATAGTCTGGGTAGGAACCTGGCTTGCCCGCATTGCAGTTTCTAACAGTACTAGCGACAGCACTACTATTAGCAGCAGCACTAACTGCACTAGCACCAGCACCATCACTAGCACCAGTACCAGCACCAGCATCAGCATCAGCAGGAGCAGGAGCAGGAGCAGGAGCAGGAATAGGAACAGGCTAGGGTGGCAGACATATAGACGTAGTAGAACGAGTTACATCAGCTAATTGTTTCTAACTGGATTAACCCACGAATTGTATGAATGTAAAGCCCGGTTCGTATCTCTGCAAGTCTCTCACCGCACCTTTCCACCATTGTTCTTTGATCATAAGGGAAGTGGGTTGAGCATTAGACTCCTTTTTGGGAGATTGCCTCCGGTTATTCTTGCCATTGACCTGCTACCAACATAAGACCTCATACAAAACGTACTTTTCGTTTCATCATTCTAGAGATAATAAGTACCTTTACATCATATATTGTTGTTATTATTTTATAAGATAAAGGTAACAAATAAAAGATATGTTTCAATTGTACTGATATTATATTTTAAGAAGAATTATTTTTGAAAATTTACTTCTTGTATCTTTTCATTTTAAAAATATTTAAAATAATATAAATAATTTTATTAATATTATTGTGTATTTTAAATATATTTATATATTATCTTATTATATATAAGTAATAATATATAATTTAATATAAATATATATATATATATATATGTATATAAATAAGTTAAATAATTCATTTACAATAAATTGTTAAGTAATTTTAATGGATAAACAGAAAATAACAAATATTTAGACCTTATCAGAATATTATCCTCAAAAATAAATTCATATTCTGAAATTAAAATTATTTGAACTCTTTTTTCGTGTGTGTATATTTGTGTGGGTTTTTTTGTTGACATACACTAGAACGTGACTGTACAATAATCAGGTACTTTGAGAGAAAAATATAACACATTTTTGTCCTCGAGTATCATTTTTAATTGGAAATCTGCTTAGGATTATCTCTCGAAGATTCTTGAGATCGTTATTATTTGCTCAAAGAACTTTATGCCCCTCGTTATTTACAAATTCTCGAGCCTCCAACAAAGCAATTCGTGTCGTGATATTTTCGATAATAATATCTCCTCGATTATTTTCTTTGTCTTTCTTCTATTTTTTATAAGTTTTTTATAATACATTATTATTTTTATTCAACGCGAATTAACCTTAATGAGATTCTCTCCAAATGATTGAAACAACAGAGACAGATAAAGGGATAGAAAAAAAAGGAAGGAAGGTAGGAATAAAGAAAGAAAGATAAATAAAAACAGAACAATATCAGTAGAGATTAACATGGTGACAATAATAATCTACAAATAAGTTATGTTATAGAAAAAAAAAAAAACGAGGAAGAAAGTGAAACACGTAAAGATATATTCGGTGAATTATTTTGATATCTCGAATAACAAAATGATACAAAAAAAATTCTGCATTACATTGCATTGCATTGTACTGCATTGGGTGAAAGAGGAGAAAAGATGATGAAAAAATAAAAAGGGAAAAAACGAATATGCGAAGATGTAATACTCGCTTTTATTTCAATTCTACAGAGACACCGAGAGTGACAATTTTATTTTTCTAAATTCCTTTTGATTCAACAACCATGTGAAAGCAAGATGCTGTGTCTTTATTCCTATCTTTGTATCTCTTTCTCTCTCTCTTTCTTTTTCTGTGTATCTATTCTTTTTCTTCTTCTTCTTCTTCTTCTTCTTCTCTTTATTTATCTATTTCTCTCTTTCTATCTTTCCTGTTACTTCTCCAACGTATACAAACATACATTAGATCATGAAAGAGAGAAAGAGGAAGAGAAAGAGAAACATTTCTCGCGAGAACACATTTATCAACGCTTGCTACCAAGCCACAAGAGAGATAAATAATTTTCACAGGCTGCAAAATGTCCTGCTTGTTCTATCTCCCTTTCCTTCATAGACGACATGTCCTTTCGCACATTTTACCTCTTTCTCTAGAAACTTCGTTGACCATATTGCGTTCACTGGATATAATTAGAGTATGCACGTGTACTTATACGTGAATGTGATTCGCATGTGACGTAAGCGTATGTGTTTTTTTTATTTTTCAGGAAAGTTAAATCAAATTATTAAATAGCTTAATTTATTTAAACCTTTCTTTTTTGTTTGTTGGAAAAGAAAAATATAATTAATTAGAAAAGAAATTAACAATGAGTTTATATTCGTTAGCACACGTAGGTGATTTGAAAACATTGCTTGATGAATTCTTCTGATTAATTTAATTTTTAAGCCATACTAGATCCCGACGTATTATCATGACACGTAAACATTTTCAGATTATTCATTAAAAATATTTCATTCTCTTTTATAGACAAAAATTTGTATACCAACGTGGGTTGATAAAATAAATGAGAAATAGATAACAATATTAAATAATTCTAGAAATAAATTGCATAATTGTATATTGTATTAATAAATTAGATCGCGCGATGTTTCATTTCTCGAAAGAGTTTCCATTGAATTCGTATTTGAAAGAAAATAAAGGAACGAATTCTGAGACCGACGAAGAAAACGTCGTGTAATTGATCCTAATTGATGAGTCAGTATAAGTTATGTCATTATTTAAGCTTTTCTTTTCTTTACAAGTGTTCTTGTTCCAAATTCTTCTGTGTCTACTATTCAAGGTCGTAAAATATTATTTCTATTTGATCCTGCTATTTAATCAAATCGTATAGAAATTTATTTACGATCAATATTTTTCAAACTTTAACCTGAAAATATATAATTTATCATTCGAGAGGAAGAGATAGAGAGAATTATATTCTATTTTAAATCACGAATAATAGATATTGATCCATATTCCTGCACATGACATGTTAATCCCGTGTTAGAACCGTTTACGATCTCTGGATACTTTGGAAGATAATTTAATTAATGATCGTTTCGTAATTATGATATACGAGTATAATATGATAGATAAATATTTTCATTTACATTTTATCGTACATTCAAATATATGTGTAAATTTTATTACCACATAATATAGATATATATAAAATATAATAAATTACCAATAATATTTTTATATACAATATGTATAACATAAAATTTGATATTTAATAAATTTATAAATATTAATATTAATTAATTATTAAATAAATTTAATTAATGATTAATTCATATTGAAATAATCATGGTATTGAATATATGACCTGTTTTATTTTTAAGGTGGTATAATCTTATGTATTTTTATTTTAAGATATTTAAACGTTTGTATTTAAATTAATTGAATAATATTTGTAAATGTTAAATAATTTGTGTAATATTTGTTAAAATATAAATGTGGTAAATTATTATTATCCGATAACAATATTAATAATTGTTAAAAAGGAACAGAAGTTTTTTTGAATTGCAAATAGACTTATATTAATTTCTAAATAAAATATTAATGAGTAAACATTTTATTGTGAAATTGTTATTTATAAATTGGATAAATTGAGAAGTATATTATACCATTATGACCTTGTTATTAAAAAGAAATTATCTATGCCTAATTGGAATTAGTCTTAACTCACTTTTTAAGAAATTGGATTTATATCATTTTACAAAGAATTATATTACTTTAATATATACACAATATAAATTATATATAATATATATGAGAGTGGGGGGGAGGGTTGAAAAGTTTTGAGGCATATTAAACAAAAATAACGTTATTAATTTTTTACAAATAAAAGTAAATTTAACTGAAAAATTGTTTTTATGTTGGACCCAAAATTTTTCAATCCACCCACATATAATATTATATATAAATTATTTTATTAGATATATAAAATATGCGTATAATATAACTTGCTAATATTCGATTTACGCATTGAAAATTTTAGTGGTAAAATATTATTTTTCTATGTAAAATGATTTGAAAAGTTTGTCGAACTAGAAATATGGCGATGCAAAGTGATGTTACGGGGATGAAAAGTAAAGGAAGTAAAAAAAAAAAAAATATAAAAGATGAAAGTAAGGAACGAGTAAATTCAAGGCGAAATATTCAAGTTACTTCTTCAAGAGTTACTGATACGCTCGGTCTCCCTTTGTATTCTGTTGCTGTTACTTTCGCAAATGCGAATCAAATAAAAAGACGATTGTACTTTAAACGATTCTCCTAGTTGGAGAGACTCGAGTTCGTGAACGATATTAAATAACTTTCTTCGCGATCCTAGACTTAAAGATTTACGTTACGCGTTTCTAAGTTAAAATGGAAATTGAAACAAAGTAGAACGTTTATATTTATTTTTCTTCTCATTTCTTTTTCATGAACATTAACAAAATAAGACGCGCGTGGGCTGTTATTATTATTATTATTATTATTATTATTATTATTATTATTATTATTATTATTATTATTTTTTATTTTTGCAACTTTTCTAATCAATTAATTTTTTTTGCGTACAAAACTTTCGTTAACGAGAGTCAAAGAAACCAAAAAAAAAAGAAAAAAAAAATTAATATCAATCGAAACGAGTAGCAACGTGCACTGCGCGCAAATCTCTTTGATCTGAGTATGTTGAAGGGATTATTTAGAAAATACTCGCAGAGAGTTTGGTGTATTATAAACGAAAAGAAAAAAATGGAAAAATAAAAACAAAAGAAAATGTTTTTCACTGTAACTGACCGTAAAACGTTCGACTCCGGTGCTCTCTAACCATTTTCCAATCTCTTCGCGTTTCCCTTACGATTTACTTGCTAATGGAATTCTATTCTCTCTTTCTCTACTTTCTATCTCTATTTCACTTCGATTTTCCGTTTTAAGCATGTCGATATCCAATTTCGCGAGTGCTTTAAAGACCATCCTAGGACGAATTTTTATTTTTCTCTTTTCTTTAACTCTCCCCTCTCTCATTCTCTCTCTCTCTCTCTCTCTCTCTATTCCCATTTATTTTTTACCTCTTTTCTTTCTGTTTTGTTTTTATTATTATTATTTCTTTTAATTTTTTTTTTGCATCTGCACCTCCTCTTTCACACGTCGAACGTACAACTAACCTGCAGTTCTTCCAGTTCCCTTTTATTCTCTATTCGAATTTCGAACTCGAACGGTTATCTAGGAATATTTCCGTAAATTATAAACACTTTGGGGTAAGAGATTACACGTATGCAGAAAAGTAAAAAAATAAAAAAAAAATAACGTTAGGGGATTACGAGGAGGAGGAGGAGGAGGAGGACAGGAAGTAGTGGGAAGGAAGAAGGGGGGGAGTAAAGATGGGTTGGTTTCGATATTGGAAAAGCCATTTTTCCGCCAACTTTTTCTCGACCTTCGACCTAAATCCTATTCCAGGCAGATATACTCTATGAAGCCTCTCTCTCGTTCACTCGAGGGAACAAATTCGGGCGAATGGAATCAGCCGATAATAACGAATGCTCGTCTACGAAATTTAATCAACTTTTGAATTCGTCGAAAATTCACTAACGCAAGCAAAGATATTGTCCTTTGCGTGGTGAATTTTTATACGTATATATATACTACATTGAATGATTGAATTTCAAAAAATTCGATAGTATCGATACTTGTGCCAATATTCAGGCATTATTCTATTCGAGTATCAGACACTTATCGATACCTGCGTTGTCGATATTCGACGCCTCTACTCCTATCTTTTCAATATTTTTATGACTCTTTTTATCTACTCTCGTTGGGAAGGACTATCGTTTATTTTCTTCTTTTTTTCTGTCTTTTTTTGCCATTGTGGGGCACAAATGCAAATTAAAAATAAAAAAGGGACGATCTAGGTAAACGGCCATTCTTTTTCTATTTTTTTTTTCGTACACACGTATACGTGCATGCACATTTACTACATGTATATGTATATATCGTTACATATAATTTGCGTATGTGTGTTGTTTACGAGCATTATCGACGAACCCCTCGGTGAAAGGAACGAGCGCTTCAGTGGTGCGTGACAGAATTGTTCACGATCAGACGAGCATCACGCCTCCACAAATTTTGCACGAACGGTCGATTATCCTTCCGTTCATTTACCTGCGAGCGACCGATTTTCAAACGGGAGATAAATACCTAGGCTTTTCGTGGCACACACACACACACATACACACACACACACACACACACGCTTTCCTTCTTTTTTCTTTTTTTTTTCGGTTGAAGTCCTTTCTTTTTCTTGCTTTAATCTATTTATCTGTAATATATTTAAAACAAAAATTCTGAAACTGCGTGTAGAATCTTATCATATTATCTTATAAGAAAATTCGATAAAATTGAAATATATTATGGGAATTGAGTTTTCTTTCCAATATTGATATTTCTACTTCTTTTCTTTTCCATCAAATTTTCTCCCTACGTTTAGAGATATATGCTTTTAAATGACAGAAAGACAGAAAAGTTGGATGGCCAAAGTTTGATAGGTAAGTATAGAGTTTGACTTGAAAAATGCTATGCTAAGGAAATACTAAAGTTGAATATAAGAAAGAAGTTACAAATGTAAGCGAAAGTAAAGAAGAATTTCATCTCGTCTATTGATATCAATCAATTCTATTTCATAGTTTTATTTTAATATTATCGAAAAAAAATTAAAAAAACAAGAAAAAACAAATTGTACACATTTCAGGAATGTATAATGCAAAAATGTTTAACTAAAATTAAATTACGAATTTCGTTATATAAAAATTGGTAATTTTCTTGTAAAATATTTTCTTTAAAAGGTTCAAAAAAAAAAAAAAAAATTCAAAGGTGAAAATGTTCAAGCAAAAGATCTATACAGAAGCAGTACTGCGTGAGGTCCTGTTTGGTGTAACATGAAAGAACGTATCCCATGGGAGCTAGGAATAGAGGAAACATACTGTAAGCGAGTTTAGGAGCAAGGCAAAGTTTATGCAACCGGACGCGCGCGTTAGATGTCGCACGTAATTGAATATAATTCTTATTCCTCTCACGTATGTCCCGTAAAGCCGTCGTGAGAGTCGGGTAAAGCGGTAAAATCGAGCAATGCATGTTTGCATATATGAACGTACACGTGTTTGTTATATGTATACATATACATAAATAGACAGAATGAGTCACGTAATCTGTTACAAATCGTTTTTATCTTTAAATGTAAATAAAATAAGAGACATCTATACATAACAGAACATAATAATTTGATTATATAAACTAATAAAAACAATAATAGATTGGATCTGTATGACCGAGATATCAAATAAAAACACGTTACATGATTCACGTTAGATATGCATATACCTACCCACGTATATGTATATACGTTTATATAACATATGTTGTCTAATTCTAATGTTTGAACTTTTTTATCTCTTAATTTGTCTATCTCTATCTCTATCGTTTCCGGAAGCAAAATTAGGCTATATAAATTGTCGGAAGAGCGATTAACTAATTTATTAATTTACTTGTTTGTGCTCCCTGAAAGGTTCTGAAAATTCTTTCTTCTTCTTCTCCTTCATCTCCTCCTCAACCTTTTTCTTCTTCTTTGCTTCTATGATACACCTACGCGACAATTAAAATGCTAATAGCTACGATGAAATAATCGTTCCATTCTTTTACAAAGTCGATAATCTGTATGGAGTTAAAGTGGATATTGTCCTGGGACGAAGTGAAGCCTTTCTGTGAAGCCGTCCTATTGTTCCCTACATACCCTACTACCTTTGCGAACTCACCCGGCATAATTTTAGATCCTCTTAACTTATCCCATTCGAGTAAATGAGAGAGAAAGAAGGGGGAAGAGAAAAGAAAGTAAAAGAGAGAAAAAGAGAGAGAGAGAGATAGAGGAAGGGAGAAATAGGAGGAAAAGAAAGTTCCAAAGATCGATGAACTTTACTCGGTGGAAATATTTTCTACTTCCGGTCGATACCGGAAAACTCCAAACCATAGAATTTCCCTTTGGGGCTCGTGAAAAAGAAATTTTAACGAGGTCGTGATTTCTTTCAATCTTTCTCTCTGACATCTACATGTACCTATTTCAATAAGAGAGAGAGAGAGAGAGAGAGAGAGAGAGAGAGAGAGAGAGAAATAAAGCGAATTCATATTTAGTATGAAAAATCAAAGGATTCATTATCGTTTGAAAAGATTTCTTATAAAATAAACCGATTATTTGGTTAAACTGTTAAACACATCATACGTATTATCTCTTTTCTATAAAAGAAAAAAAATCTACCTAAAAAAAAAGATAAGAGAAATGAACGATGATCTTTGAAAGAAAGTAGGATCAATGCAAGAGACGAGAAATTGAAAGAAAAGAAGAAAAGATAGAAGGGGGAGAGGTTTAAGGAAGAAGAAATGAAGGAAGTAGGAAACGTGGGTGGAAAGAGATGGAAATTTAGTTTGCCTCGACGATCGGTAGGCGTCCGATTGAACTACTACCCATGCCAACAACCAAGAAGACGATGCTGGAGTTAATGGCGGAATTAACCTTAATTATCAGACCCTTCTGACTCTTTCATTCTTCCTTTTACGTGCCGACTGAGCACCAATCGTACTATTCCTTCTTTCTCTCTCTCTTTCTTTCTCGTTTAAAGCAAGCTTACCGATTCTTCTTCGATGAGTTTCGGCTTATATTCCCTTCCATTCCTTCTTTCTTTCTTTCTCTTTTGAATTCTTCCATCGTGTCTCTGTACTTTTCTTTTTTCCTTTTATTCTTTGCTCCACCATTCCCTCCCACTGTTTGTACCCTTCCACAAGAGATCTTTTTCTTTTTCCCCATACGACCTCCTTTACGATTTCTTTCAAGGTATTTCGCTTTCGAGTTAGCCGAGAGTGAGATTGATAGAGAATTGTCCTTTGTCCGTGTGTGACCCTCTTTTCTTCGTGTTATCACGTTTACACACCCTTTTTAAACGTGTTCTCCTCTCTCATCGATAGCCTTGCGCACGTATACACTACGTGTATCTTTGCCAAGAGAGTTTTTTTTTTTTACGTTCAACGTGGAGTCCTCTTTGAAAAAAGAAAAAGAAAAAGAAAAAGAAAAAGAAAAAGAAAAAGAAAAATATAAAAAAAAAGAGATAAAAAGATGGATAGATAGATAGATAGGATAGATCGATCGATCGCCTTACTACGAACGGACTATCTCAGTTGCATCGGATTTCCATTAACTGGTTGATACACATACGCAAACACACATATTGAAATACACATACTTGTATATATTTATTTACATATCCCCTTGTATCTCCCTCATTAAAAGATATAGAGAGAGAAAGAAAAACAAACAAATAAATAAAAAATTAATAAGATTTTTCGAAATGAAAAGCATATCGGCTTCCAACTTTTATTTTCTTTTTTTCTTTTTTAATTTCATATTTATACACATAATAAGCATACGATTACATCGTATTAGGTACTAAGATCATGTACATACACGTAATATATATATGTATATATATATATATTATATATATACATATATATATATATATCATTATATATTCAGCGTTTTGTACAATAAATAAAGACTCTAGAGCATTTTTTTAAAACACAACTTTACGTAGTCTCTTGCGATAATTATTTTTCTTCTTTTTCTTCTTTATTTTTTCTTTTCTTTTCTTTTCTTTATAGATTACAATTTGAACCAACGATTAACCGCATATACCTACATACACATCGTCTCATAGATTCGCATTCGAAAGGAATCTCATTAAAAAAAAAAAAATGCATTATCATCGTAACGTACGATCATGACAACTAGATCGAATTCGAGAGAGAAGATAAATAATTAAAAAAGCTAACGAACAATTAATATCTCCCCAACAAATTTCAACTATGATATAGATATAAACTTTGTTGTTGTTTTATTTTCTTTTTTTTTCTTTTTTTTTTTTTAAGAAACGCACGGTGGCACATATGTTTATTTATGCAGTTAATAATTTCGAGACACTTCGGGCAGAACTATCATCGTTTTATTCGATCATTTATATCAGGGCTTCTCAAAGTATGACTCATAACCCTATAAGGGGTTGCGAAAATTTGTAGTAAAGGTAAATAATTCTTGAACTCGAGAAATTGGTTTGATATAAATATGCAAATAATAGTATCTTTGATTTTTTGATAGTAAAAGAGAAAATGGAGAATTTATATGACCAGAATCGCGAAAATATTGGCTCATGTAAAAGAGGGTGATTGTGTTAAGTGGAAATGTTTGGGAAACCCTGATCTATACAATATCAGAATAACCGTAACACATTGCAAGGATGATAGTAGGGGGGAGGGTATTATTTAATAAATTGGAGATTTACGATCGACGATTAAAATTTGCCTAGTTTGCGTAAAAAAACAAAAAAACAAAAAGCCCAAATTGGCATTGAACGTTTAAGCCACTGCAATTAGATATTTTTTCATCTGTCTCTTTGGCTTTCCTTGATGAGATATCGAAAAATGTTAAAACTTACGAGTACAACGAACTCGGATATTAATCTTTGAAAATTTGTCCTATTACTGCTATTTCGAAGATAGAAAGATATCTACGTTGAAAAGCCTTACTCGTTGAAAAAATCGATCAAAATTGGTTTTTTTAAAATCGATATTGTCATAGGTTTCTCGAAGAAGCCAAAAATTAACGAGTCCGACCTTATAACGTTTATCTTTTTCTATTTCTTTCTTATATTAGTTATTAATTATTATTATAACTATTATTAATATTATTGGTACTTATTTTTTTTTTTTATTATTTTTAATTTTTTTTTCCTATTTTTTTTATACCTTTCTTTTTCTCTCTCTTTTCAAGACAAAATTGTATTCGTAATATCTCATCATACGAACGATTTTTCTTTTACTATTTGTTAAAAGTAAAGTATGAATGAAGGAAGTGATACATTATATATATATTCATACGTATATATAGTATATATATCGAGATATACTTTATATACCCATTTATATGACTATATATTTCAGATGTGTCTAACTAGAATCGATTTAAATAAAAATCGTCAATAATAGTTTCTCTCTATGCTAACTAACAATACTACGTACTCGTGAAGTACTATCGAGAGATATCGATGTCGTTGATATTGAAAAGCTTTATTTCTTTGTTCCATTATTCTTTTCTCTTTTTTTCCTTTTTTTTCTTTTTTTCCGTTATTTCAATGCACACATTTTAAATAAATTTGACGATATTTCGAGTAAGATGTGAATTGATTGAAATCGGAGAAACGATTTTTTTTTTTATTATTGATATAGTGCGAAATTACGAAATGCCATTTATGTCAGAAAGAAAAAAAAAGAAAAAAAAAAGGGCGAGCCTTATCCGCGAGATCTACGTGACTCGAGAGATGAGAGAGAGAGAGAGGGGAGTACTCCTTCGTAAAGGATAGGGTTGGATTGAGTGAATGGAGTAAGGGTGGTATAAGGTGGGTGTAGTAGGTAAGATGGTTGATACGAGAAATCGCGGTGGAGTCCGTGGTCACGTCAAGAGTTTTACTGCGAGGATCTGGAAAGGATAGCTGAGGATAGGAGTGCTAGAAGAGTCGTAGAGGTAACGAGGTCAACCATAGCTCTTCTCCATCCAGCTGCACCGTTCACGCAGGTCTCACGAGTTACTACAATCTTCAGACCTCGTCGACCAAGAAGATTGTGAACCCCTCGTCTGTCAGCCTCACCGAGCGTGTGTTCCCGTGAGAGTAGCAAGGAATAGAGTTGGCTTGTTGGGTATCGCGAGCAGAAGGTCAACACCATGTCCGAGGCTACTGCTTTCATCACGTGAACGCAACCAGTGAATTGTCTATATTTCTTTTCTGCTAACGTTCCTACGACAGAAAAATACCCATGATATTAGAATTTTTACATTTTCCTGTGAATATATATTTTTGTATCGTTCTTACGTTATGCATTTGATATGTATTTGTAATATATCAAACTTGGGTACACATATAATGCATTTTTATATTACACATTTTATTGTACTAAAATCGAAAGAAAATTTGTTGGATATTCTAAAAAATGGTTGGAGTAATTTGTCAATGGGAGATGAATAAAAATTAGTTGTAAGTATAATGGCAAAATTGTTGTAAAGACAATAATTAATTACTTTGATTAGTATATTACGTTTAATTTTATTTGATTATTCTTAACTAAATTTTTCTAATTAATTTTCTATCTATATGTATATAAAGTATTTCTATACATAATAAGAATTCAGTATTTGAGAAACATACCTTTCCAATAATTTAAATGTATTTCATATGTTAGTACGTTAACTCGAAATTTTTGGATGATAATGTATGTAAATATGTATCGATGTATGTATATTAAGTAAACAAGAAGGAAATAATGATGGATATTGTCCCGTTTCTATTAAAATATATCAATAACGTCATTGTGTATTTTTTCTTTTTGTTTGTATGTAAAAGGTAGTCATTATTGCATCCTAGTTGTCAACGGCAGATGAAAACGATAAAAGACATGGGATGAAATTTTTTACATGCCGTTAATTGCTCGATCGGTGAAAGGCGTTTTCAATGAAATGTCAGATTCAGCAGGGATCGTCGACATTTGTAAGAGCGATCATCGAAACGTCACACGCATGAAACGTCGTTCTGTTCTGTTCTGTTCTGTTCTGTATCGTACCGTATGAGGTGCACGTTAAAACGCGAATTAAAGTTTACATTTGTGACCGAGCTTTTATATACATATGTAATTCTCGTGTCTGCGAGTAGCTACACGTATAATTTCTAATCAAAGGCTAAGTAGCTATCTAACGACATAATGACACGTAATACGAGATACGTGTTCGTATCTTGTTACTCTGCAACACGTTTTCCAAGTGAACGTTTTGACGTGAAACTAAAGTAACTAGGACTCTCACCAAGTGCTAATGGTCAATTTATAAACAGTCATCAAATATTTATATCTTTTACGTTCAACCAAAAGTCACTATCTAAAATTTATGATCATTATGAATCCGAATTATTACTTGTCAAACGAATTGTTAATGAGACGAATCAAGTTTGGAAAAAAGTATGTTTTTTTTCTTTTAACATTTTCTACCATGCTTTTTCTCTGTAAGAGAGTTAATGTAGTGAACTTTTTTCTTAATTGTTTATAACATTTTAAGTAATGTAAGCTACATTGGTTATTTTTGGCTAAAAAATGTAGTTAACGATGAAATAAAATATCTTTTTCTCTTTTTCCTTTTTTTTTTTTTTTGATGAAAGTGACTCTCACTGGATAGGAAACGTGATAAGGTTCTAATAAAAGTGAAAGAAATTAAAGGATCGTTAAAAATCAAGCAAGACTCTGACGTGTCGAATTCAACGATTTCTTGCTCTAACGAACTAACTATCAAAATTAGATAATGATGCGTCGTCGAGGTCGTTAAAGTGACTGTGCACAGATTTCGTTCCTACCTGCTGAACCTTCCTCGCTCATTGGCTGTCAAGTGCTGACCGGGGACGAACGCGAGTGTAAAAATTTACCTCACGTTTCGGGACCCACGAAAATTACGATTTTCAACGTCGAGAACGTAACAAACTCGTTCACCAATCCCCCCCTGACCCTCTTTCTATCCTTTCTCGTTTCTTTTTCTCTATTTTTTAAATCTTTTTTTTCCTTCTCTCTTCGTCTCTTTTTTCTCTCTCTTTTTTTTTTTTTGAGTACGAACTAACGGTCGTTGCATTCTGATGAGATATTTGCGAACGAACCCAAAGAATTTACCGTGGGAAGTAAGTACTTCTCAATTTTCACTCTCGTAAGTCCATAAAACGTCATCTCTTCGAGATCAACGAATTTCAACGTTCGAGTAACGTGATTGTGCATTAGAGTTACGAGTTTCGATTCTTTAAAACGAACTCGTTAATTTATTGCTACGACGACTTGAATGAAGCCTCCGACAATAAGAAATTTATTTGCTCCGTCGCATTCGTTTATTGTGAATTTTACGATCGTTGAAAAATCAAGATTTATTGATAAGAAATTTATATTTTACGATTTCAATATATACGATTACGTGTGAAACAGAAATATATATATATATATATATATAAAGAGAGAGAGAGAGAGAGAGAGAGAGAGAGAGAGAGAGAGAGAGAGAGAGAGAGAGAGAAATGCAAAAAGATTTTGAAATGAAAACAATTTGAAACAAATCTATTAAACAAGCGAAATTTTTATTAAATTATTTATCATTTGAAATCCTCGCATCGTTAAATTTTTCTATGAATTTTCTCCGTTTCCAGTCGAGTTTTATGTTAGTAGAAAAATTGTAATTGTTTGTTCCAAAATTATAAATGAAAAAGGGGAAAAATTTAAAATAGAAAATGGTAACAAATGCGAGGACGATACTTTTTCGTGATAGAACAGAAAGTTTTTCAAAAAAGAAAAAATACTGGGATATGAAAAAATTAATTTTGAATTTGTAAAAAAAAGAAATAGAATGTTGCACACATGTCAACTTGTAGTGAGTTTCGAAACGAGAGAAACCTTTCATATAATATACCTATTACATATGGAATATCAACTAGTTCGATTGATCAAAAAAAATATCGTATACGTGTTTTGTTTCGATGATAAAATTTCTTTTATTTCAACTTTAGAAAAATATGTCCTTACAGATAATTATTAATCGAATATTTTGAATTTTTGTTGGTGTTGGATAGCTATTTGTTTGACTATAATTTAATTTTCTTTTTAATTATAAGTAACATTAACGATCTGCCATCTGCCTTTTTACGATCGAGCTAATATCTCGAGCATGAATTTCTCCTAATCGAAAAGGCAGCTGCATCTATAGTAATCCTGGACAATAGAAAGAAAAGAGAGGACGACCTAGGAAAAAGATAGAATATAAGAAAGAGGAGAACATAAAACGATTGAGAAATTGTTTTTAACCGAGCGCCAGTGCTAATAATTATTTCCAACAGATTGAAATTCATTTTCCAACCGTTGCATTGATTTGAATAATATCAATGGCTTGTTTTTTTTGTTGTTTCCAATTTTTTTCTTACTCTTATCGAGACATAATTAAACGATCAATCGATTTTATTATTTTTATATGTTCGTCGAATTTTATTTATAATCTTTTTTAGAAATAATTCTTCTTATAATTCTATAACGTTTCAATTGTATCATTGTCGTGATAAAACAGTGGTTCCCAAATTGTATACTTTGGTACCTTTATCGTCAAATATTATACCATTTTTGTAATTTTAATTCCATTTGCTCGACTTTTTATTTGTTTCCTTGATCAAATATAACAATAAATATCGTGGAGAAAATCAATACGGAAATGGAAGTGAGGGTGGTGGTCGTGTTCGGTTTAATTCCACGATTTGAGATAATGTGCGGCTACGAACAGATTCATTCGTCCCGCACCAATAATATAGTTAATTAAATTAATTCAATTACATTTATTTGTTATTTTAAATGCGTTTTATTTATTTTTATTTAATCATTGGAAAAAACATTATTGGTTATTCTGTAAAGCGTAAATTTATATTCGGTAAATGCTACGAGAATCGAAAAAGTTTAACCATAGTTTTAAGAAATATAAAAATTTACGTAACGATTATTGAAAAAATGATTATTTCTTTTGGAAGTTTTACTTTTTTTACTCGACAAAAACTTAATCCAACGAAGTCTGGATTTGAAACTGTGACCATCGGTGGTCGTAAAGTTTTTCTTTTTTTTTTTTTTCTCAATACTTTTCGGAATTGGAATCATGACCATGGAGAAAAGAGTTAATGAAAATATGGTAAGGACGAAAAGTAGATTTTGATTTTTAATGGCTGGCCATTATATAATCTCGAAGATAAAGTAACTTTGTAGAGGCTTTATGGTAACTTTATAGTGGTAACTTGGTCGGCCTGTTAATCTAATTTATTCCTCAAACAGTTTCGAAAACTTCTCCTCGAACGGCCTCCAAAATACATCGGGAAGTTTATGCGATCGGTTATCTGGAAGCTTACGATAATCGTTTTCAAAAGAACTTTGCTTTTCCATTGGAAGTTGGTTCATCGAGCTATCTCTTTCTCTTTCTCTCTTTTGTTTCCTATCAAAACAGAGACTTCAAAAAGACGGAATCTATCAAACAGTAAAGTAAATTTCTCTTCCCACCCGTTTCGGACCATCGGAGTTACGTATATTCTCATTGAAGGTTCTTTATTTCCTCGATTGGTTTTCTTCTTCTATTTATTTTTCCATTTATATACACGCTGGAATGATTGAATTGAAAAAACAAAAAAAGAAAAATTGGAAAAAGGATAAAAGAACAATGGGAAGAATAAAAAAAGAAAATATTTGTAAATTCGTGATAGCTTCACGACCTTAAAATTATTTAACATACATTAGAATAAACTTTTTTTCTTGTAATATAAATTATCGATTTGAATAATATGCGTAATACGTGTATAACATAGTTTACATTCAAACAAAAGTCATTAACTATACTTTTGACCGAAAATGATTTATGTAGCTTACATATTGTTTAAAATTTTATAAACAATTTAGAAAAAGTACTCCTTGATGCGTGAATGTGTAATGCGTGAAAGTATATTTTTACAAAACCTAATTGTAAAAATTTGATGAGTAATAATTAGATTAGCATAAATGTTAGTGACTTATATGGCTGAACATAGACGATATGTATAATGAAAGCAAAATACCATTTTGTAAATAAGAGGAAGTCCAGAATCCTGGTCTCCTGGATATGTCAGATATCCGAAACGTATATTCCAAGTTTCCAGCAGTCTCTGTCCAGAGAAGTGTCAGCGAGGAATATTCGTGCGAGTGTAGTTGAACGGTTGGACAGGAATCGAGAACTACGCGATCACTGTTCATAGGTCTCATAGGATCGTTCCTATGTTCAAGAATTTCCACGACATACCATTTGCCCATTATCTGAAAACGGCACATAAATCGATTAGCTTATTATTTATATTCTATTTCCATCTAATTGTAAATTTTTCATTAATAGAATATATTTCAAAGTATTAATGAAAAATATAACGTTTGTATATTTAACAAAAATTATTTACATCGTTTTAATTATACATATGTTTATATATCTTTTAAATTATATACAATTATTGATACGCTACAAATTTATTTTAGAATCACGTAAGAGAATTCAATAATTTTCCTAATAAACGTAGGATCTAAATTACCTGTCGTTTATTATTGTGACAAAATTTACAAAAAAATAAATTACTTTTATTAGAAAAACTAACAGACAAAATTTATAAAATGTTTATCAAATATTTCAATATTATAGTTTCATCAAAATAATTATCTAATATTTTCAATACTTGCCTTACACTCTCTTGGCATCTTGAATAACAATTTTTACAATTTTATGGAATTAATTTGTTTCAAAAAATAAATACGATTGAATTATAGATGCGATCAAAAAAATATTTAATCAATGTATCAGAAATACGTTTTGCACAAATGAAATTACTTTTTGATTGATGAAACATTCAAATTGAACGTAATTATTAATTTCTTGAACAAACCATTGATTTTCTATATAAATATTAAGAAAAATTGGATACGATTTTCATTTAGATCAACTTTCAATTATTTTATAAAGTGATCAAATTATTTTGATAGATAATGTACTTCAAGAAAAAAGAATTCATTTAAAGTCCATTTTCTTAAAATAATAATTAATAATGATTAAAGAGAGAGCTTAAAACAAGTATGTAAAAGATAAGATGAAGGAATATATTGGTTGTAACTTATAGACAATTAAAAAGAGAGAGCAAGAGAGAGAGAGAGAGAGAGAGAGAGGTCTCAATTGTTGAGATAATCCAGGAACTTGATAGTTCTATATTCAGAATGTACATAATGGTACAAAGTGCTTAAACCAAATTACTGGCGATTTATCGAGCACATAATCGCCAAGCGATTAAGTTCTCTCTCACTCTCTCTCTCTTTCTCTCTTTCTCTCTTTCTCTCTATTTCTATGTTTCTGTCTCTCTTTATCTAGCACGATTCTAGTGAAATGATAGCAAGCGAATAGAACGAATATAGTCTCCAGAGTATCCAATTCCCGTGGCTAGCCACGAAAATTCTTTTATACTCTTAAACATTAAATTCATTGACCGAACAATGCGTAATTTCTATGAGAGAGAGTGAGAGTGTATATGTGTGTGTGTGTGTGCGTGTGTGAGAAAGAGAGAGAAACAGACGTAATTATTACTTATGAATAGAAATTATTAACCAGATTTCCAATGAATTATTTTATTCTCTTACGATTATAATTTTATTCAATCGATTAATTTTCATTGTATGTACATCGAATTTAATTAAATTTCTCTAATATTCGAGATATTTATATATAATTCAAATAAAATTATTTATTAATAATTCTGTTTCTTTTGTTGTTGTTGTTTTTTTATTCTTTTCAATGATTTGATGAAACATTTTATTATCAACGTTTTACAAATTATGCCGAGTAAGTAAAGGTTTCGATGAAAGGCTTTAACGGAACTTTAGTAATTTTTTGCAATAAGAGAAAGATAGAGAGAAAGTAGAACTCACTGGAACGCGAACTTGGAAATCCTTTATACAATTTTCATTTGCGAAAGATACAATCAAATAAAATGTTTAATTGAGTCTCGAGCTTAAATAATTGATATCCCTGCAACTGGTGGTGGTACAAGCAAGTAGAAGATTATTTTACATGGAAAAACTAATTGTAAGTAGAAAATGTGGAATAACATTTGTTGATAATTTGTTGAGTACTTGGTGTACTTGACTGAGCTTGCAACCTTGTTCGATAAATATTAGAGTAGAATCGTTGGAGAGTGGAATCAAGCTGAAACTGAATCAAGTGCATGCATACTTGACAAATTTACAAACTTATTTATTTCGAAAAACAAAGCTTTATTTGAACAAATTGTATTTTACATTTGAAACTTAGTTTTTCATATAAAATCATCCACTGTTCGTTTGTACCATCAGTTACAAAGGACTACCC
Organism: Polistes dominula; assembly: GCF_049000335.1. Taxonomy (NCBI): domain Eukaryota; kingdom Metazoa; phylum Arthropoda; class Insecta; order Hymenoptera; family Vespidae; genus Polistes; species Polistes dominula. The sequence goes on along the minus strand of NW_028300998.1, from coordinate 4,730,033 downwards.
GTAAACACAAGATGTCTCTGAACAAGCGAAAAATAATTTAGTACCAACTTTAACATGTCTAAACAATATATATATATATATATATAATTCTTTCGCTAGGTGAATTTAGTGAAACAGTGACAACGTTGAAATTCTTCCTGAGAGAATTTGATAAAATTTTCACAAAATCCGGGTAACATTTGGACATGTATATATAAAAAGTAAAATAGTCGTTGTGATAAAGTGGGCAGCAGCAGCAGCAGCAGCAGCAGAAGCAGCAGGCTTCACGAGGATGTCATTTTAAATGTTTTTTTATGAAAGTATATTAAAAAATAGAATTTATTCAAAATCAAATCAAGGATATGTGTTCACATGAACCCCTCTTTTTATTTTTTCATTTTATTGCTGTTAGATGTGCTGAAGTGGCTTTAAAAAATATTTCTCATTTATTCTGCTATCATTCTCTATACATACACATATGTACACATAGATACGTATACATAGATATGTATACATACATTTATATATCTATATCTATTTGCAGAATCTCAGTTGCAATTAAAAGTTTCACACGCATGATACCCGAGTCCCTGTCGAATCTCATTCGGCGCGATTACTGAAGCTACCGACGAGGCCAACACGTTTCCTAGTCATACTCGTTCGTTTTATCCTCTACGTTTAATAAACGCAACGCATACGCTTACGTGCATACATATACATGTATACATACTCGAGTATTTCTGCAAGTTCACGCGCGCACGCGTGAAAATACGTAGTACACGATTTTACTGTCCTCGCGTTATACTCCAAGTACAGTCCGAAATAAACCTCGAGAGATTTTCTTTATTTTTTTTTTAATACTATTTTTTTCATATGGAGAGAGAGAGAGAAAGAAAAAAGATAAAGAGAATAAAAATCGATATCGACAAATTATTACAAAATTTGTGCCATTTTCTTTTTCAAATATTATGAATTTTAGTGCGAATATACTCGCTTTACCTTTGAACTAATTAAATCGTACGCAATTTATCGATTAAATGTCACTGATTCAATCTGTTTTCGTATGTATATACGTATATGGATATGAAAATAGTTAAAATAAAACATGAATGTTTTTTAATTTTCTCATATCGGAATTGTCGACTGTAATCATTGTTCCCGACTGTACTTGATATACAGAGAACAATGCGAATAACGCAGCCCTGATATTCGGTAGTTCAGTTTGCCTGTTCATTACTTTAATTGGATCGCGTCAGGCCGAGAAATTACGCAACCTTTTAATAGGTCACCAGCGAATTTCAAAAGGATTCGTGGATGGTGTAAGCGAGAGAGAGATAGAGAGAGAGAGAGAGGAAAATGGCATAGAGCAATAGCTCGTAATAACCCAGGTGGACGAACATTTTATGAGCGTACAACGCGACGTTAGTGATCCTCGTAGCTCTCTTTGTATTTCCCATTCAGTTACGAAGATCGTAGGGTTTAACGATAACCGGCCAACGTTATATACATTATATTCAAAGTCGGCAATTAATCGAATACGTGCTTCTGACGTTTTATGTTATTATATTTTTTTTCTTCTTTTTTTTTTTTTTTAACATCACTTACTGCATTAATCGATTTTTAAAACGAGCGTGGTATTGAAAAAGCAACAAAGTAAAACATGAAACAAACAAAAGTAGATGCGAATTAAATTTTAATTAATACAAATGCTAGAAATTTGAGGATAATATTTATAAAATGAAAACAGATAAAAGTAATGTTATAATTTAGATATTATTTAATTGGTCTATAGTAAATGTAGACAATAAAGAGATCTATAACGTACAAAGTCTCTTCTGTAGCACGAATCAACGAAGCGTGTGGTTCCTTGTAAGCTCACAGTTACACAATAACGTAATAACCGTCAGCAAAAGATCGTCCCTTTATGGGGCTATTCGCGAATAGATATTTCCACGAGGCAACGGTACGACAAATACGAACACGAATAAACAAAATTATATATATATATATATATAGAGAGAGAGAGAGAAAAAGGGAGAATATATGTGTGAGTATGGGGATGCTCTCGTGCAACGTGCATACGCCATCCCGGTTTCTCTCTAACCTTTATTTTCGTCGTAAATTATTGTCATTCTATTGGATAGTTCTCCTCCTCCATTCTATACTCTCTCGCAATGTGGTCGTGGAGCTTTAAAATTAACGACATAGTAAATACGTTTCTGGCCAATCGTCCAATGCGAGGGAAGCTCTCAAAGTCACCAAAAAATATCGAATTGTTCGATGATCCAAGCATACAACACACACACATACTCTGATTTTGATTATCCGAATTTTACAATTATGCACGAATTGATCGTAGAAGAATTAATGATTGTTGTTTCACCGTTCGAAATCACTTGTAAAGGACGAAAACGGTATTAATTACTTTTACGATCGATGATGTTCTATTTTTATTAAAAAAAAAAAAAAAAAAAAAAAAAAAACAACCAAAAAGGAACTACGGTAATGAAATTCTTCATTATTAGAAATTTGTAATATTGCATGAAACAAAATATAATTATCAAGAATTGATCGTGAAAATATAATATGTATAATTATGCTAAATTGTAATATGACAAAATTGAGTCTTAACTCACGATTGAGTTAAATCGTAAAATAAAAGGATAATGATTTTTAAAATAAGACAAAGTAGTCACACATGTTGAGAGGAAAGAACAAAAGGAAATAAGAACAAAAATAATAAAAAAAATTTTGGTGGACAGGGACTGGAAGGTTTGGAAAAGAAAGAAAAGAAGAAAAACGGAGGGAAGAAGACAAGATATGGATTTGCTCGTCAAAAGTCGTAAAGATGCAAATGCACGTATTCTTGGAAAAATTGCCAGCTGTCGAGGTGTGCTCTCAAAACGGTTGGAAATCGATGAGGCTCTGCATACGTTGAGCTTCTCCACTAGCGTTGAGTGAGAGTGTCGTGTCCTTGCCGGATAATATTCGCTCGTATATCACTGGACCGAAATTGATGCCGGTGCTGGCACACGCAAGAAGAAGAGAAGACTTTATCTCTTCTCCTTCTCTCTATCTTTCTCTCTCTCTCTCTCTGTCTCCTTTTTGGAGATTGTCTGATCCAGTGACGTCTTGGCCGAACCTGCTGCTGGACGACGATCTAATCGAAAAACGCGACGATTTATCGGAACGTCGAAGCCCCTTTCATCTGAAGACAGGAGGGTGTCAACGTTTGAAGAGTTGTCCTTCTTCTACTACTGAACTCAAGATAAAACTTCGCTATATTCTTTCTTTTACTTTTCGATACGATTGTACTATTCTTTCCCGTAGAATCTCCGTGTTTCTACTATTCTGTCTCTTAAAAACTCGTACTAAATCCGATTTCGAATAATGCTTTAAAGTGTTCTCGCTCACTTTCTCCAAAAGAGAGAGAAAGAGAGGGATTTTATTTTCTTTCAATTGTTCTTTTTCTTTTATCTTTTTCTTTTTTTCTTTCGTTAGATTTTAAAGCAACATTATTTGTAAAACGAAGTTTAAAGGAAGATTTTATCCCTCGAGGTTCGATTTATCTGTACCTATCAATTTATTTTTTTTCTCCACCTTTTTTCTTCTTCTTCTTCTTTTTTTTTTTTATCTTTGAGATACTTTTTCTCGATATCTGGCAATCTCTTCTTCGTTTAATGTATACGTATATATATATGTATATGTGTGTGTTTACACAGACAATTCTTTTTTTTGTTCTTTCGTTTCTTCTACTCACGAATTTTCATCGTCTGTATCCTTTACGTATGTGAGTGAATCTGGATCGAGATATTTTCTGTTAGACGAAGCGCAAACTAAACCGAAATTGTATGGTCCGTACTTCGGATTCGTGCTCGTGGTTTAATGGAACGAATGGAGTTCCTGCTACGGCGAATCTTTAGGATAAAGTTTAACTTCGAGCTGGCTGAGCTTCACCCTTAAAAGGGTACCCATCGTCCCTTGGTGAACGCCAGCTAAACAATTGCGGCCAGTTCCAAGATCGAGTCGATAAGAAATTACTTTGGTTAGATTCAATCGGTTGATAACATTTTTCTATTTTACATTTTTTGAATTGACTTCTTTTTTTGAAGTAAAAACTTCTTTAGAATAGGAGTGATCTGAAAAGTAAATAAACGCGGACGGTCAGGAAACGGAACTATGAAACATAGTTATGAAACGGCTGCTATACTAAATAATGAGAGAAAAAGAGACAAACACATAGGATTGAGCCAGCGAGAGAATGAGACGGAATATAGCAATACAGTTTTTCCTATTCTCGATCTCCACTTAATGATATGCTTCGTACTTATTGCTCCTTGTTAAATATGTGTGTGTTTGTGTGCGACTGCATACTACAAAGCGTGGACACATATTATTTCGATACTCGAAATGTTTGTAGGTAGGAGCGATAGAAGGGTACAAGAATAAACAGAGATAAGCACGTAGGTATGCGACAAAAGTATAAGGTCCAAACGAACCGACGGTCGAAATAAAGAGAGAAGGTGCGTGGTCTGTTTTTATTTTACCAATTTGTCATTTCTTTTCTATTTAATGTTTCTATTTTATTGAAAAATTAATATTAAAATATTTATTTCTCAATTATTATAATAAACAAATATGAAATATATAGAATATAATAATTGTATTGTCTGCAATATTTAAAAAAAAAAAAAAAAAAATCATTATCAGATACATCCGAGAAAAAGAAATAGACAACATTCTAGAATATTTTTCTCATAAATATCCAAAGACATGTTCTTTAATTATAATGTTTAGGCATTTAGGAAATTTATACAAATTTTTCAATAAAATAGAAAAGTTTTTAAATAGAAGAAACTCGTTTAAGAGGCTTTTTTACGAGGCTTGTTTACGAGACACTCTACGAGGCCTAATTAAAAATACCCTACGGACTTATCGGAAAGACCCTACGGAATTATCGGGAAGACCCTACGGACTTATCGGAAAGACCCTACGGACTTATCGGAAAGACCCTACGGACTTATCGGAAAGACCCTACGGACTTATCGGAAATTCGGAACTACCAACATTCGACGGACTATTCGGAAATATCGAAAAAACCTCACTACTTTTTCCTTACTAGAGAAGTGTTTACTACACTAACAGAGGTGTTTAGTTATCATGCATTTTTTAGTTACCAGAAGCAACTCGTTTCATTTCTTTGAATTGAGAACTTGCTTACTGTGTAATATGTTATCTTTTTATATATGTTTTCAATAAAACGTATAATAATTTTTGAATGTGATAACAATAAAATAATAATAATATTATAACAAATAAACCCTACAATTATCCTACTCCTGATATTCTGCAGTCGTCTCATTCTCTCGAAACTTAGTTTTTCGAAGGTTTCACTTCTAACACGTGTGATCTGCCCACATGATATTTTTTTTTTTAAATAATGAATATCAAATCGTTTTTAATTAGAAAACGAATAGATTTCTATACGTTAGGTAATCAAAAGTTGTAATACAATTTAATTACAATATTTTACCATATCATTAATGTCCAACTATAGCAAAGGTAAACAATCTACTGAAACATTACTATCTAACATCGTAGAATGTCTAATACTTGTGAACAAAATCAAAGTTGAACGTATGAGATATTGCAATGTGATATTATGAACAGTACTGATAGCTGGGTAAGTTGATCTGATGAATATTGATAACAGTAAAGTTATGACATAATGCATGGTCTTCATGGACAGCCCTGTTTAATCGAAGATCCTCTCTTTTGAAAAAATAAAAACAAATCAATTAAGAAAAAAAAATGGAAAATAAATAATTGTTAGTTTTTGATATATATTTTAGGACCCCTAATGTTGACAACTCTAAATAAAATCATATAAAAAACGTGAAAGAGTAAAGAAATTTTAACAAAATGAAGTGCTGTAACCAAATTTGTCGGCTGGTATTATACATGTGTTTGTAGTATGAATTAAACAAATTAAATATGTATGTTTATAATAATGAAAAAGGGTTTTAAAGCTTGTATTATAATTTGTATGTAGTAAGATTTCCAATTTGACGGGCTCTTTCATTCCTTAAAATCTTAGCATGATATCAGAAACTATTGATAGTCTTGATCGTAAGACGATACATCAAACTGTTCTGACGGTCGTTTATCATTTACCATCGACACGATTATCTTGACGAGCTGTATAATCGACACATCGAGGATTTCACCTAACTAATGGCGAGTCAAGAAATTTCCGAATATCAAGTGAAGATTCTAACTACGATTATTACAAAAAATTACTTACATATTTGCTGTATCTATTAAACATAATTTCATTGGCAACTTTTTGATAAATTACAAATGATAAACGTTTGACGTTATTTTCTTTTTTATAAAAATAATATAATTGTTTTTTAATCGAAACACAATACAAATGTTTCTTTTCATCAAATATAAGAAAAAAAATTTCTAATTAAATATTTTGTCAAAGTTCGATCGATCACGTAAATATAAGCACGTTCGTCTCACGACAATAGGTAAATTCAAACTAAACAAAGTATTGAAAGAGAAACGAGTGTCAATAAAAGTTTAATAAATAAATTTGCGACCTATTCATTCTTTTACCTGTATATGCGTATAGTTGATATAACACGTGATCATACACAATGAATTTTTTATATTCTTGCTCAACGAAACGATTTTGCATCTTTTCGTTTAATTAATAAATTGTTCACGAATGACCATTGTGAGTTTGTTAACGATATATACGTTTTGTATTATTTCAACCTATGATTGAACTTTTTGTTTTTATTTGTATACCTTTCATGACTTTTCATATCTATGTATTATTTCGATACTTTCAAAAAAAATGTATTAACAAACATTGAGCTATATTTATTTCATTTTATAACCACGTTATTATTAAAGTCATCTAACAGTAATTTATTATTTTTTCTTTCGTTTATTATAAATTAAATCAAGGGTGCAATCCGTAATTTAGGGCATTATTTGTAATGTATTTTCCTATTGGAATGTCTACACCATGTAGAAAACTATAAAGCTCAAAACTTTTCAATCCACTTTCGTGAATTATCGATTCATAGAAAATTTATGTACCTTTTATGTATATTTGGCGTGGTGCAGCACGAAGTATAATTAATAATACATTTTTTTTTTAGATATTCATGTTTATCTTTCGGTAACCACGGTTACTGTTACAGAATAAGATTCATTGAGCAAAATTTTCTATAACGGATTAAAATTGTAATTCTTTTGTTGTACTATTCTATGTAGGTATATCTTTACATTGAAATGGGCTCTTTGTAATTGAAATTGTAACATATGTACATGCATATGTAGATATATTTACGCACATATATACGTATTCCAGAACATTGGCGCTTTGAATGTTATTATTACTTTATCGAGCGTTAAAGTTCGATCATCCGAAGCAGTTCTCGTTTGTATAAAGAGCATACTCATCCTATATTGAATTAATCGAACTCATTGGACTTTACGGTTTATGCTGATTTAACATCCGACCGCTTATCGCCCGCAGAAGTGCACAGAATGTTACGGGAAGGATATATATGCACAGATGTTTGTGCGTATGTGTACATTGATTCATTGAGAATCACTCGATATCACACTTCCAAATCTCACATGTCGTCGTGATTTCTCTCTAATTACACATCGCCTTTTGAGTGAGAATCTAATTAATTAGATTTTAATCAACGTCCTCCTATGAAAAGTTATTTTTCTATTTCTTTCTGTTAATGATATAATTAAATGTTACGACGCGAAAAAGTAATATAAATTTAATAACAGAGTAAAAAAGAAAAAAAAATTCTAATCACGTTCTAAAACAATGGGTTACAATTAATTGTTACGCGAAAAAAGTAATATAAATTTAATACCGAAGTAAACAAAAATTTCTCATTTCGTTTTAAAACATTGCTCATTCATTTTAAAAAATTACTTTCAATTTTCTCCAGTTTCTCATTAAAAGAAAAATATAATTTTTTGTTAATCTTACTCGCTTGCGTAGACAAAATCCTATTTACGAAAATGTTGCAATGTTTCTCTTTTACTCTTTTTTTTTTTCCTTTTTATAGTATCAAACTATCGCGATGGTTCTCGAAGAAGAAAGTAAAAAACACTTGAGCTTGGGCGTTCATTGCTTGCTCGTACCATCGATCAGAGATCCAATCAAGCTTTGGCCTAGCACAAAATAGTTAGGTGCTCGTTTCATTCTTCTTCTTCTTCTTCTTTTTCTTTATCTTTTCTCTTTATTTTCTTGTTTTTTTTTTTTTTTTTTGTTATACTCACTATCCTCGTAAAATGCGAAAGAACTGAACGAAATGGAAGAACGTTGTAGACATTTTGAGGAAACTCGAATTAAAAGAAAAATTCGGCTTATTTTATCTCGTTATTTAATTATTTAAAATTATCTTTTCATCGTATTATATAAATATAGTAGTAGAGATTTGTTTTAGAATTAAATACACCACTTTTGGTAAGACTTTTGATTCAACATCTTTTCGAGAACATTCACTCGTACTTATGATTTTAACGAAAAACGTCATTTATTCTATCTTTCTATTTTTCTTTTTCTTTATCTACTACTACTACTTCTTCTTCTTCTTTTTCTTCTATTCTTTGTTGAAATGTGTTGCAATGTGCTAGCTACTACTCCAGTATACTTTCTTTCTTGGAAAATAAATACAAGAAAAAGAGTAAAAACGAGAAAAAGAAAGAGAAAAAGATAGATAGAGAGAAAACGTAAACTTTTAGGAGTATCTGTGGACATTTATGTTGTGGTCAGGTTTAAAATTACGAACATTTTTAAAGTCCGTTCGACTAGTTTTAACAAAGACAAGCTTAGCAATGCAGTTTCTCTGTTCATTTATTTCTACGGGCTTAAACTTTTAGTAGTAAACTGGTAAACTTAAAATTCCGCAATATTTTAAGTGCACTTATGTTTATAAATAACTATGAAAATTAAATATAATTAGCGAGAAGAAAAACATTTGTCACATTTTTCTTTTTATTTTCGTTCTCTTTTTTTCGGGGGTTTTATTTTTTCCTTTTTTTTTTTTTTTTTTTTTTTTTTTTTTTACTTTAAAATCTCTTCTATCAGAAGTTTTACCATAGGATTACGATCGTACAACTTCGTGAAATCTTATACTGGTCAGTATCCCTTTCGTAGCCCTTCGTAGCCCTTCTATATAGATCCTAGTCGCGTCACGTTTTAAGCATCGAAGCCATAAATTTACACTCACGTTTTTACCTCAAACGGAAAACTAATTGCCAACTGGCTGAATTCCTTTCGTTTTATTACAAATTTTATCATTCATTGCTATTACACACGTGACACTTATAATAACTTGATAATATAAAAAAAAAAACTATCGTTTTAATTATAATAAATAAAAAGAAATATCCTTGAAAAATATTTCACATATATTTCTTTTATTTCGTATTATTTAAAAATGTTTTCTCTCTGATCAAAAATCATGACACGTAAAAGTTCTTAGCGAATACGAACGAGTCGTAAAAAACTTATGAGGCTAAGCAAAAGTTGTAAAAGATAAAACATAGAAATGAAAAAAGTGGAAGAGAGAGAGAGAGAGAGAAACAGAAAAGAGTTCCAAGGTATTTAAAGGTTTTCATTTAACTTATCCAGAAGCAATCAGTAAATATAAGGACGATAGTTTAATAAGATTATACCGAGCAATTTGTGCAAGAATGCATCGAAAATATTCAACATCTTGTCAAATCTTAAAACTTTCTTAAACTTAGTTAGAATTTATTAGATAAAAATTGTCATCGCCTTCTTGCGAAAACTTTTTTTTTAATTCAATTATAATAATCAAGTTTCTCATTAAAAACAAAAAGCAAAAAACTTTCTATAATATATTATAAAACATTATTAACTAAATTTCATGTTAATAAAAACGATTCGTTACGTACATTTATCTACAAAGAATAATATATTGAAAATGAAAAGGATTAAAAGAAAATTAAATATGAAAAGGAAATAAGAAGAAGAAGAAGAAGAAGAAGAAGAAGAAGAAAAAGTTAGGATACAATAAAAGAACATAAAAATTAATGACGGTGACAACGACAACGACGACGACGAAAATGAGGACGAAGAATTCGCGAAATGCTTAGGACGTAAATTTCATGGAGGTTAGCTGACATGCGTGATTCATAATTTTAATATCCACCGGCAGGTCTAATGTAAAAAGAAGAATCAAGAGAAAGAAGAAGAAGAAGAGAAGAGAAGAAGGATGAACAGAAACAGGAGAAGGAGAAGATCTGTAGTTTCGAAACGAAGAACCCTCTTCCTCCGTTATATCACGAATAGTTTTCACCGTGTAAATGATTCTAGTCTCTTTCTCTAAACCACCCCCAGCCCATCCCCCCTATCTCCCTCTATCCCTTTATAATCTCTTTCTCTATCCCACCAGTTCTTTTCTTTACGTTTTGCACATTGTTTAATAGCCGTTAACGAGAGTATGAAAGAGAAAGAGATAGAAAACGGGTAGTAAAGGGGTGAAGGAACAGGAGGAGGGGAGGGGGAGAAGAAAGAAGGAAAATTCAACAAGATTTTCAACCTTCTATCGCAGCTTCTCTCGACTTTCAACAGAGAAAACTCTGGGTGGTACTCTTCGTTTCGGTATAGTCTTCTTCTTCTTCTTCTTCTTCGTATCTCGCAGAATAATAGTGAGTGTGGTAGCGAGATGGGATGGTTTAAAGTGGAAGAGGATGCGGGGAGGGGGATAGGGTTGCTAGCGAGCCTTTGAAAGGCAAATGAGAACGTTCACTTGGCGACGACGGAAGCTACCATCCCCCTTTCGAAAGTTTTCTCTCATCTTCTTTCAGACAGGTAAGAGTATAAGAGATAGATAGAGACAGATAGAAAGAGAAAGGCAGAAAGAGAGAGAGAGAGAGAGAAAGGGAGAGGTGGGGAAGTAAACGAGAGAGAAAGATAAGGTGGTTGGAAGAAGCTTAACTTACGGAACAAGCATCGAAGTTTGGTTAAATACAAAATATAATAATAGCTGGGCACCCTCAGTTAATGCTAGTGCCGACTTCTTCGAAGGTGGGAAACTTCCTTTGGCTTCGCGACGTGAAAACGTACGATGCAGCCCATTCATTTTATCCAAGTTGACGTTACGTTACTCGAAGTTGATGGTATTTTACGAAAATGGATTCTTAAAAAAAGCAAAGAAAAGGAAAAAAGGGAAAAAAACCAAAAAATAATATCTTTTTTTTTTTTGAGATTTAACGCTGGTAAGTAGGTACGTACCTACGTACGTATGTATTGTGAGTAAAAGTTAAAATTATCGGTAAAATATTTCTACTCGGTTTTCTCTTTACATTTCATAGAAGAACAACTTGTTACTCTTTTTTTTTGTTTCTTTTTTTTAATTTTTCATTTTTTTCTTAAATTTTTTCATATCGTATTGTTTTTTTCCTTTCTTTTTAAATTTATTTTTTTGACTTTTACTTTTTTTTTCATTCTCATTTTTTCCTTAAATTGTTTTCATATTTGTGTTTCTAATTTACAGCAGGTATTTGTAAAAAAAAAAAACGATAAAAAAAAGGGTGAGTTGTTAATAATTGCCTGTCGAGAAGCCATCTATTTTAAAAGATCGAAAACTTAAAGAAACAGGAAAAAGTGTGTTAGAAAAAGTAAAGGAAAGAGTATTATTATCGATCGTACTCCCTCGCGACGTATTCCCAGAAGCACGTTCCTATTCTTCTAGTCGAGATAACGTAACTATTTCCGCGTCAATCGTAGGACGAGTTACACGTATCGGCAGGTAAATTTCAAAGATCGATATGCCACCAGTTCGTGTCTCTCTGATCGTTCACTAACACACAAACCAGTAACGGTTTAAAACCATTTGTTGTTCTCGATAGAAAACGCGATTTTAGTTCCTTTTTTCTAAGCCTACACCGACGATTCCAAAAAATAAAGCTCAGGTGTGTGATCGATTTATCCTCTCTTGAAATGAATTCGTTTAGATTGAGTTTTTTTGTCAACAAAAACACACCAAAATAAAAATAAAAAATAATAGGGGGAAAAAAACGAACAAACACAATGTAATTCGTGTGACGCGTAGATAACGAGTTTTTTTCGGAGATTTTTATTTTTTCGTTTTATTCATTTTTCATTTTCTAGTTATTTTATTTTATTTTATTTTTTTTTTTTTTTCATTTTTCATAAACTTCGTTTCGCTTAGCTTTGCTTTCGTTCGTTCCTAAGGACTTTTGGAACATTTAAATTTTTTCATTATCGCGACAGGCACAATGAGAATAACGATTAATATTAACTACTGTTATAGTTAAGAAACTTAGAAGGAGTTCATAACAGGTAGAGTTTAACTAATGACACAAACTTTTTCCCGTAAATTGTGATCATTTAATTACTCCCAGAACAAGTAGATATAAGTCAAACTTATTGCGTAAATTTCTTTAGAAAATGCTTCGATTTGAAATACGCTAGTTTCTATTTTATTATATTTTATATTTTTTTTTTTATATATAATCGAGTATTCTGATCCGATTTATCAAATGGAGAGCAGTCGACGATCCGAGTAATGTGATCTTTCACTCGGGTTTGATTCAATGAACCAATATGTCTCTTCAAAAGATATAACATTTTGAAAGTAATATAAAAGCTTATTGGTCATTTATTCCTATATTATCGTATTAATAATATTATATCTTTGATATGTAATTACATAGTATCCAATTTTTGTTACAAAATTTATTTATAATATTGCAATTTTTTATCTTAAGATAATATCATGAGCAATTATGAAAAAAATAAATAAATAAAAAGTATAATATGTTCTCGTTAGTTAAAAATCGTATTTTAGGAAATAATCCATGATTCTTGGATTCTATGGTAGATTATAATATGACGCAAAAAGGACAGATTAAAATAGATTTAAGGATATTGGGTTTTTCATGGTGTGAAAGAATAAAAAAAGAGAGGAAAGGAGTAATTAAAGCTTTCGTAGGGAAATCTTTGTCGAGCAAAACATAATCCTCTCTTGAACACCCACGCACGTTCGGGTCGTGGATGACGTTTAGTTTATGTCTGACACACAGTTACTATTCAATTCTGAAAATCAGTTGTCTTAGCCTCCTCTCATGAAGTAATAAGCGAGAGGGTGCTTTACTTATGCTAACTTATGCAATGCATTTACATGCAAGCTCGCGTTCCTCAGCTGAGCTTTACTCTTTCACATTTTACTCCACTCTGAACCGTTCTCAAGATTTGATATTAAAATCACGAGTTGGCTTATCTGCTTTTCGTACCATCATGGACCAACGGTACGATTAAAATAAGAGGTTGTTTTATTTTAATGTGATACATACATTTTATTTTAATGATGTAATATCTCTTTTAATATATTATAATGATTGATAATTATATTTTTTTTCTTTAAAAGAAAAAATCGATAATTTATTATCAAAGAAAAAGTTGAAACATGCTAACTAAGTGATTTTTCACGAAATAATTTATTATTTGTAATCTTTTAGACATATATTTTTATTTTTATTCCGTGCGTTAACCATCACGTAGTTCTAGCTATTTTCATCGAATTATTTTTTCTTTCTTTTTATTTTTTTGTCACGGTCGGGAACTGAGTTTGAAAGCAAAAAAAGAAGAAAAATCAAATTAAAGCAGGAGGAAAAGGACAAAAAAAAAATAGGAAAAAAAGGAGAAAAATAGTATACAAAACAAGACTCGAAAGTTGGTTGGACTTTGAGGTGCCATCTGCAGCGTTACCCCTTTTCGACCTAAATTTCACACCACCGTGTGTACATATCGAAGAGGTCATGTAGCAAGGCTCCATGCGAGCGTAAAATTTTCTGTTAACCCGTGCAAATTTTACGGTCCGAGCGATAAAGTTTGACGCTTTCGGATGAGCTTCCCCATTCGCGCAACGTGCGCGGAACTTTAAACGCGAGCCGCAGAATACTTTCCCAAAAGCAACGTTTTCATTTTCCACGATTCGCACGAGTAACCTTCAGTGAGAAAACTCAACCCCACTTGCTTGCCCCAAGTCCCTCGTTAATTCGACATTCAACAACGTTTTACCATCCTTTCAACCTTTTTGTTACCACGACGCATGTAACTCACGTTTCCTTTAAATTAGATTCCTCCTACTTTATTTTGTAAATTATTTTTTTTATTTTTGTTCTGCAAAGTATAAAAGCGTCTTTTCTTTAAAAAAAAAAAAAAAAAGAAAAAAAAAAGAAGTATAATTGAGTAAGTTTTACAGGAATGTATAAATTATTATAACAATAAGTATCTTTAATTGTTTGTTTATTAATTATACTGTCCTTTTTTTTGTTGCTTATCTTTTCAGTTTCTTTTTTGAATTTTTTTAATAAATTAACTTTTAGAAAGATAGAAAAATATTGAAGTAAATAAAAAATACTAGCAAATACCATTTGTACCAAATTTGCTACAATATCATTGAGAATTAATTTGAACAAGTTTTACTTTATCTTTCCAAGCAAACCTAAAGAACTGCATTTCTACCTAAGAATGTCGAATTATCGATCGATCTTTCAAAGATAAGTCCTCAACAGATGGAGATGGATGGATGGCGAACGTGAAAATAAATCGAGATTGCCGAGGAACGAATCGACGTTCGAAGAAATATAAATGGGAAAACGCGTGCTAACTTTTCTACCGCAAAATATTCTTCTCTGTACCTCTACTTCTTTCTTTTCTCCTTTCTTTCTTACTTACTTTCTCATCTTCGAATTCATTTTTATTGCTGGAACTATTACATTCTATATTTTAAAACATTTATTTTGAGAAGTTCAGAATTTTAACGGATATAAGAAGGGAGTAAGAAAATATACTCTTACAAGTAAAAAAAAAAAAGGAAAAAAAGTTAAATGTGGAAATATATTGAAGTTGCTCGAACATTTCTTGACGATCGATAAATTTATATTCGATTAATATATTTTTAATATTGAAATATAATTCAATATAATAATTTGGAACAATATTATACAAGTATTATTACATATATAATATAATTATAAGGTTTGTACAACAATTTTCTGAAAAAAAAAAAAAAAAACAACAAAAAATCAATAAAAACATGATTCACGTAATACATTCGATTTAATGACAATATCATAGTATCATCAATGAAATCAAGCACCAATGATTTCCAATAGATTTTTCCTGATATTATTATCTTCGTAATTTCATTGATCAGAACGAAGGTAGACAACAAAAAAAGAAAAACAACAAAAAATCAATAAAAACATGATTCACGTAATACATTCGATTTAATGACAATATCATAGTATCATCAATGAAATCAAGCACCAATGATTTCCAATAGATTTTTCCTGATATTATTATCTTCGTAATTTCATTGATCAGAACTAAGGTAGACAACATAATAATTGTGGATGCACCAATGTTAATTTTCTTGATTTGTCACTGTTACAAAAAGAGAGAACATAGAAAGTGTAGATGTGTGCGTATGAATGTATATTTATGTTATGTATATGTGCGTATAAATGTGCGTGTGTATATATATGTAAAGGTAAAAGATAGAGGGGAAGCATGCGCAACCGAATGTAGGCCATGGGATGTTGGTCCTTGGGTTCCCGTCTGTGATGTGCTAGACCTACATTAGACCTACATTAGAGCATGATTAAACTTTGCCTTTTAAACGATGCATACGTTCCTAGACCTCGCTTCCAAAGCACGCTACTCTACTTTCCATATTTTCTTCTACCTCTTTATCTTATTTTTCTTCCCTTTTATTTTCTTTTTTTTTTTTTTTTGATCTTATCTTATTCTAAATCGATGGACGCAAAGATGCAACAGTTGATACTATCAAATGGAAATTTTCTCTCTATCGTAAAAAGTTTTCTCGCGAAAACTTATTTTTAAAAGTCTATTTACGGTCTTATCCGATAAACGTTATTTTTAGAAAATATATTTTCATGGACAATTTAAAACGATGTATTTAAATTAAAAGTACACACTATATACGATATTTCATTTGAAAGATACTTTAATAAGTGTATTTTAATGTTAATATCTAATTTTGAATGTTTCTTTGACGTTTTTTTTTTTTACACGTCATTATCATAATATGAATTAATTGGAAGTAGTGATATCAGTGTAAAGTTACGTTTCTAACTTTTAAAGCTCATTCTCAGTCCGTAGTGAAAACGGACAGTGAATGGACATTGTAAAGCTGTGGAACGTGGATCAAACAAAGAAAGATTCCTTTTGTTCTTTCTGTTGCTAACTCGCTGTAAAATAGAGAAAAAAGAAAGAGAAAGAAAGAAAGAGTAAAAGACTGATAGACGATACTCTTTCTACAAATGGAATATATGAGAATGTAATCAATAAAGCTTAGTCATGGATTAAGCTTGGGATTGAGTAGACCAACTATCTCATTCCTTACTAAATCCTATGCTAATTAGATAATTTAATTGGCTGCCACGATGCAAATTATTCCGAAACTACCGCAATTCCTTCATTGAGAATCAATCGTATTCGAAATGCGATTTCGAACGATTACAAATTCCACCTGATGCTTTTCACGAATGTCCAAATTTATGGATAATTAATGAAATCAACGTGAACAAACCGATAATGATTTGTAGCTACAATTAAATTTTCAAAATTTTTTCTCTTGATGATTTAATCATTTTGTCAGTGATAGAATTACCATCGATTTTTCAGAATGTTGCATTGCGTCAAGATCAAAGGATATTACTCTCTGCAATGAAAATGACCGGAAATTATTAAAAAAGAAAAAAAAAGAAAAAACTCG
Source organism: Polistes dominula (assembly GCF_049000335.1). NCBI lineage: Eukaryota > Metazoa > Arthropoda > Insecta > Hymenoptera > Vespidae > Polistes > Polistes dominula. Next base: position 4,713,204 of record NW_028300998.1, on the reverse strand, counting down.
TACAAGTTTATCAAAAGCAAAACAGATCCTTAAAGGCTGATACAAATTTCCGAAATCGATTTGCGTTAACTCCAACTATGAACGTAGTTTCGTATGCACGAAAAGGGGTAATATTTTGCATGTACGCGAAATATACATGACGTCAGAAGGAAAACTTATTTTCGTCCGCGTTCGATACGACCCACTTTGACTGAAAGTTACGTTAACTATATAATATCGTACAAGCTGATTCCTATCAAACTAATTCTATTCTTTATGTACTTATTTAGACAAGAATGGAACAAGTAACAATATATATTACTTACGTAATATACAGTATCTATGAGAGATTGTATTACCTTTGAATTCAATATTGAAAACCTTCTTTAGCTTTAATATACGGCTAAATATGTCGAATATTGGCTATTCGTTTGATTATTATGTTGCCTATACAATGATATTATAAGGTATTATTAATAATCACATTTAGATATATTTATTAATAATATAAAATATAATAATTATTCTAAATAATATTTCATTTTTTCAATTTGACATTTTTCTTTTTCTTTGTATTAATAATCTTCTGGTAAGCTTCCATTTTTATATTTATCTTCACCTGTCTGACTTTTCTTCCAGAAGTTTACTTAAACGAATGGATTTTTGCGAAGTTGGATTGTCATTGTTATATTTTATCTCCTATCCATAAGACAGATTCTAATTAATATAATATATTATATTTTTATAATTAATATAATATACGAGGCTGGTTTAAAAAGTCTGAAAGCTCAATTAAACTTTTTTAACTATAAGCAAGTTTGATCGAACAAAAAATTGTTCCTATGGTTAGATATTAAACTTTTTCATTTTTCTGCATATATTTTTTTTATAATATTTAATAATAGATAAAACAATTTTTAATTAGAGTAATATAAACAAAACAACATTATAAATATTAATAATGTTAATAGCGTTATTCATAAATATTAAAACAAAGAAAATGAAAAATAAAAGCATTAATTTTATGTAAATTATTCTGTACGATAATATTTAACTATTCTTATTATTCTCATTTGGTAGAATAATTCTCTCTCTCTCTTTCTTTTTATTTCTTTCTTTTTCTCATAGTTTTTTCGTGCACGTACACCGTAGTGCTTGAAAAGCACCACGCAAGCTTAAGGGACGAGCTTTCTAATTTCTCACGAGCGCGTTCTTCCCATTTCTTTAGGATTTTCCTTTTCATTTTATATTTTGTATTCTTCTTATTCCTTAACCTTTGCCACCTAGCATATTACCCACGTCCTCGAAGCTTCCTTTTCCATCCTCCCTTCGACCCTTTTTCCATGATCCACGGATATGGACCGGATATCGAAGCAACATTTCTCTTTCACCGCATTGTTCGTCGTTGGTAAGCTTTTTTACTCTTCCTTCTCATCCTCATCCTACTCCTCATCCTCATCCTCATCCTCATCCTCTCTTTCTTCTTCTTCTTCTTTACTATATTTTTTCTTATTCTATTCTATTTCGAATTTCCTTTTCAACTTGGTCTCGTAGTTTTTTTGTAATTACGAGCATAAAATAAATCACGATAATAAATAGCTACGAATACGATATGTCTGTTTTCTTCCAACGTAGAAAATACTATTAATCATTTAGAATTTTCAACGATAAATATAACAAAGAGCTTATATATATGTACATTGTTCAATCGCCCAAGAGATGAAGATTTCTTTGTTTTATATTCCTTTCATCGTTCAATTTATACTCAAGTGAAAATTTCAAAATTTATGGGTACACTCACATTTCGCGTAGTTCATTTTTACTTTTTTTTTTATTTTTTTATTTTTTTATTTTTTTTAAAGCCAATGATAAAACCACTAAACTAGATATACGTCTATAGTCGGTAAAGTTTCAAGTAAAATTTGCTTATCGTTTGCAATTTGAAAGGACCACTTTCAGTCAAACATTCATCATATACGCATGTACACGTGCGAGCGCACAAACACAGATACCAAGTATCGTTTTACGAGCTTTGCTTTTAGCCAAGGGTTGATGGCCGTGCGTAAGTAATGAAACAGAATTGATTGTGGATGGGAAATTTGCCGAGAGTAAGCCGAGATTCGGTAAAGTTAAACGTCTCATTCCTTAATGAATCCCTAAACAGATTGGCAAAAGCATCTGCACAACAAATAAGCGTAATGGCAACCGACGCTATCCAACGTGTTGCCGTTTAATTACTAATTCAATCTCGAGTGGTCACTAATTGTACCAGTTGTAACTTGTTGGATTCTCGTGATGTGTTATAGTAATAACTGTAATAATAACCACCATAACAACAACAACAACTATAACAGCAACAACAAGGACGATGAAGATGAAAACAACGATAATGAAAACGATACTTGAAAACGTACGTGTTAATACATTTTCATGAATCCATGGACAACAAAATGGTTACTACCAGTCCAATTAATGAAAGCTAAAACAATGTGGCTGATTAACATAATTCAGAGTCCTCGTACGACGAAATTTTCCTCATCGATTAACTTTATTTTACTACGTTCATTTTGAATCTTCCCAAAATATATTATATATATAAATATATCTACACGTATGAAACACGTGCCGTTGACTCGCATATTATGAAACACATTAGAGTGATAAATCTCTCTCTCTTTCTCTCTCTCTCTCTCTCAAGATTTCTAATATAAATCCCAAATGGAAGTTTTGTCAAAATATTGTACATACGTAACTACGTTTCGATTATTCTACTGCATAACGAAAACTGTGACTATGAATATCGAGCAAATTTACGACTGTTCGCAAGTGGGATAAATTACGGCTCGAAAATCGATGCAAATTTGCCATTAAATCTCTTCCGGTTGTATGGCATTGATTATAAATTCGCTTTCGTAATTAGCGTTTATATGTATTCTGTGTTTTTTTAATTTTTTTTATGTTTTTTTTTTTTTACATTCGCCTCCCCCAGATATTACTATTACATCGTACTGTTATTATCATTATTATTATTATTATTGTTTAACCCTTAAACCGATTTCTCTTTTATTATCGTACTTCCGGTAGAATTAATTCGTAAAACGTGTTTCTCTTGTAACAATAACAGAATAAAATATAAAAAATTCAGTATTCGCATACGCTGATACGCAACTCGCAATAATATTTTTTTTTATTTTTTTTTTTTTATAGTTTGGTCTTTCTTTTTCTCTTTTTTTCTTTGCTAAATAAAATCTCTCCTCGTATTACAAAAATCTTGAATATTTAAATGAAGTTGACACCGAAAAAATGAAATTGCAAAAATTCTATGACTAAATGAGAATATTATAGAAGTAACAAAACAAAAATCAAAAAAAGAAAAGAAAGGAAAAAGAAAATAAAGAATTATAGAAGACTATGAAAAGCAATTTGAATGGAAAGGATTTAATGGAACTGCCTCCACGAATATCTTTCGATCAAACGTGGAAAATTGTTGTCTGCGAAACGTAATGGATTCGCGATGCGTCACAACCAAGCGTTAAAATATTCCTATCGTGTCACGAATTTTTCAAAAGAGATAACTAGAAAGCGTATACGACATTTCTCTATCTATCTATCTATCTATCTATCTATCTATCTATCTATCAATCTAGCTACTATATCTATTCATTCATCTTTTTCTTTTTCTTCCATACTTTCCTAAAAGTCAAATTCTCGAGAGAAGGGATTCAAAATTGAGTCTCTAAAAAATCCTATAGAAAGTTAAAATCAAAAAGTTCGAGGCATTTCGTCCAGCTATATCACGAATAATTCAACTAGCTTGTCAAAATGCTTTCATTGAAAAATTTTGAATCATACGTTTATTCTTTACTAAATTTTTTTCGTTTCTTCTTTCGTCTCTACACTTCTATTTCAAAATTCGTTCCTTTGTTAGTAATATATATATATATATATATACATACAATTTGTTGAGTTAATTAAAACGAAAAACTATTAGAGAATTTCAATGACTCGGTTTGGTTGACAAAATTTCAAAAATATTCTATTTTTCTATCTCTCTTTTTCTCTTCTTTATTAATCGTATAAATCAATAGAAAAATCAACTAGTTTCAAAACACAAAAGTTTCTATACATACGTATGTTACCGCAAGTTTTGACGTGTACGAACAGATGTGGTATCTACCTATTATCTATATATATATATATATAGATATAGATGTACGTACATAATATACTTTTACATATTACTTTATATATTTCACGTTTACCTGTATAATATGTATATACTCGTGACATCGGTGGCCTTTAACTTCGCGAACGGAGTTTTCCTCGAGCCGTGAAGATGCACAAATATTCTGTCGTTCTTTACTAGAGATATTTTCAATCCCTCCTCTTTCTTCACCGTCGTCGCATTTACAAAAGAGAGAAAGAGTGTGTGATAGAACGACAAGAGTAGGTGAGTGAGTGAACGAGAAAAATAGAGAAATCTTAAACTCACATGAGATAAAATTCTTTTCAAACTCTGCAACCCAACAGCTCTAGTTTCTAGTGAAAAAAGTTTCATCGATCATTTATTTGTTCTTTCTTTTTTCTTTTTTTTTTTTTTTTTGCACAATATCCTCTTTTGGAATCACGATAAGAAAGAGAGAGAAAGATCTCCCTTATTTCTCTCACTTTCAGTTGTGATTTACATACGAGCACACTTATGGTTAGCCCCCGAAAGAAAACTTTTCAAAACTCGTTTCGTAAGTTTCGATCTTTATATCCTTTCTTCTTTCTTCTGTTTTATTTATTAGTTTCTTTTCCCTTATTTTCTTCTCTTTCTTTTTTTCTTGTCTTTCTTTTGGCATCTTCACGGTTTGGAAGATACAGAGATGCAACATCGTTCCGTCAGCTTGTTATTTTGTAACAGTACACGTGGTGGACGATGCCGGGGCTTCTCGTCACGCGAGAAGGAATTCTCTTACTGAAATTTAATTGCTTAATGTCGTAATTACGCGCTTACGCGTCGTCTAGTTTTCCCTCAACTCCGGAAATGAACTTAACATTGTGATTATACGCGGGACGGGCCACGTAAAGCGTTACATTCTGTTTTCATCGAAACCATTAGAGATACCTCGAAATTAATTTTCTCCGTGTTTTGAATAAATATACGAGGAGGAGGAAAATTTATTAAACGTGAAGATATAATATAATGTAATTTATACATATATATATATGTTTAGCGGTAATTTGCCAAATACGTTAATTCGTAAAATGACCAGTTACTACACTCAGAAATAACTATACTGACTTATTTAAATATAAAATAAGATAGAATTACGTACTTCAATTAAATAGAAATAATATATTAAATATAAGAAAAATATTATTCGATTTTGTTTCAATATTTGTTTATACTGCAACCGTTGTAAATTAGGAAACAGAAAATGTGTATTTCTTCGTTTTAAGGCTTCAAGATCATTTATAAGCTGTATGATACAGATACACTTTAATACATTTTTTACTCCTTGTAAGGTACAATATATAAAGATAAACGCATATAGGGTAAAAAATATCGATAACCTTGATAAAATTAATAAAAAAAAATAACCTCAGAAGAAGATATTTTTTCAATGATATACCTCTCTCTTCTGAAATCAATCAAGGTATGTTGTAAATATTATTTATATCATTAACAACAATGAAAATATTCAGGTAACCATTTTCAAGTGGAACATGTTGTATATATAATATTATATTTTTTATATAAAAAAATATCTATTCACAAACATTTTCTATCTCTTTTTTAATATAAAATTAGTTGAAAAGCTTCCTTTAAATTTATACAAAATTCTACTTTATACATTTTGTTATATTAAAATAAAGATCATTACCAACAAACATATATTACAATATTTAATTAAAAAAGTATGCTTAAAAATATAAAATTTACTGTGGGAGTTGGTTTACTACATTTTTGTAGCTTCATTTTTCATACTTTTATTTTTCAAAATATTACACGTATGTAGATTCGGTTTAAACGTAAAAACTCGTCGTTAGGTATTTAAATAGATATATAGAGTAGGTAATAAAAAAAAAACACATGCGATAGGAATGAGATAGACTTTAGGTAGGATGCTACTGTGACTGCCGCTATTCAGGTAAAACTTCTCGTTTCATTGTAAAACCTTGTTAATTCGCGAGCTCGTTACTCGCAAAGCTCAGTTTCGAGAACTAGTAGATTATAGAAAAATGTATAACAGAGATAGAAATAGAGAGATGATAAAACGGTGAAGCTTAAAGTTAAAACGATGAAAAGAGAAGAATTTTTATACAGTTGTCTGGTAAAAGGATGATGGATCGAAGAAAAATCGCATTGGGTTTTGGTTTCTCTTTTCTAATCTAAAGTCTAAGAAAAAGAAGAAACCTCATGACTTTTCTTTTTTTCCTTCATCTTCTTCTTTTTCTACTTCTTTTTTCCTTTTTCTTTTCTGCTGTTCTTCTTTTACTAAGATAACCATTATCTCGAAAATACGAAAGAACTTTCTTTGCTTCCCTACCAGAAGGAAAATAAAAAAAGGTAAAAAGAAAGAAAGAAAGAAAGAAAGATAGAAAAAGAAAAAAAAATTGGTGGGGGAGTTAGTCGAGGGGGTGAGAATTGAAAGCTATCACCACCTCTTTCATTTTCTTCCCTACAAAAATCGACTTTAGAGACGAACGTTCGTATTGAAGAAGTTGGACGTAGAAAGTGTCCTGATTCCCTTTCGCCATCGTAAAATTTTATATTCCTCGATGAATTTCATTCGGACGCCTGATGACGTTATCAGTCTATCTTTTTTCTTGACGCTTCGAAACGAGAGAGAACTCCGTATACCTTTCATCGATTACAGATACTATAGTTCTCTCTCTTTCTTTCTTTCTCTCTCTCTCTCTCTCATCCTTTTTCTATATTTTAAATAAAAAGAATAGATGTTAATAAAATATATTTTGTTAATCGTCTGATACCTTCGTCAAGCTTTGATATAATTGAGAGAAAATTTGATAGAGAAAAAAGATTGTTTTTAAAAGAACCTTTTTGATTGATAGGTTCTTCGGAAAAAAAAGAAGGTAAAAAATAAAAAAAAAAGCTAATGAGGTCATTTATCGGACGTTTAAAAGGAAAGAGAAAGACGTCTTTCATCGTGACAGCCATCTCGTCATCGACAAATCTGATTTTCATCGTTAGCTTGCCTTCTATGTTATGTAAATGCTAATCTATCGGTCGATGACTTCGTACACACCTATCGTATGTGTGTATACATCAATTTATCTATATATGTATGTATGCACTATTACGAATACTTAGAAACCTGTAGAATTTAACTTTGATTATCTAAACGACGATCAGAGTGCAACGAATAGAACACACGCGTTGATCAATTTATAGTCTAGTGATTTCTGCCTGAACTTTCTCGTTGATTATTTCTATTAATTAATTTATATATGTTATACCGTGAAATATAGAAATTGAAGAATGTCAAGATTCATATGATCGCTTATCAACACATGCCAAATGCGTCGGTGACAGATCGAAAATATTGGGGTTTATTCTTATACATTAAAATATAATAATACATATACCATGCGACCATGTGAATCTTGACATTTTCCAATTTCAGTCATTTCACGATAACGTATAGTATATGTATAACTAAAGTATTATACGAGTCATAAGAATATTCGTACTACTACTGTCAATTTTAAATAATTGATATTTGCTTGTAATTCATTGTTTTCAAATTTTGATAGAAAAAAAAAACATATTTTAAGATATATTCAATTTTCAATTTCATTACAGAAGAACATTTTATTAAAATGATCAAAAATTGATCCCGCAAAGAGTAATCGCATCTACGTAAGATATAATAAAAATAGAATTATTTTTTTTTCTATGTAATATTATATTAAACCTCCTTAGCATCTAATAATATTTTTCGGATGATTGGACATAATTTTTAAGATTAATTTTTTTTTATCAGTTGTATCTAGTTTTACTTGTTTTTTTAATAAAATATTCTTTTAAAATAAAATTTATATCACAATTAAAAAATATAATAATCTTAAAATATAATTCTACGTATAAGAATATTGAAATATTGTATTACAAGAAAATATTAATTGTTTAACATTGACAATTAATATTTTATTTGTTTTTATTATAAATATTAATTATTTAACATTGACAGTTAATTTAATTATTTATATAGTAATCATACAACTGTTATACATTGAAATAATTTCCATTATTTTTGATAACTTTGGCCTATTTTTCAGATAACAGCAATCAATTTAATATCATAACACCAAATAAATTGTTACGATTAATAGATAAACCTACAATATTAAATGATTATATTATAACTGATTAATAACAAATGAAAAGTATACTAATTTAAAAAACTTAAACGTTACCAACGAAGACATTTTATGAGTATAACTCCAATCGTTGTCATCTTATCGTCCAATTGACCATAAAATTTCTCTACATATATTTTATACGAAGGATGGAAAAATATATGATTGAGATAAAAAAAAAATCTACTGAATATCTAGGATTTGCGATATCTACTACAACTAAAATGACGACTAGGATGAGGACGAGGACGAGGACGAGGACGAGGACGAGAACGACATCGTGTAAGTCCGGGTAAAACGGAAGTTCAAGATCACGGAAAGATTCAAGACGAAGGAGACTGTTCATAAATTCCATCCCGATAGCCACGTAAATCTTCAAGCGAAGCGGAAAAATTGTAGCAAAAAGAACAAATCAAACTTTTTTTTAACTCTTCTTTACCAACGTTTTCTCAATCAAAAAAAAAAATATTTCTAAGGAATATCTTTAAGACAATCGTATTTGCAATACTAAAGAAAGTATTGTATATCCTTGGGTTATTCATCAATGGACACAAATTACAATGAAATTGTTACCCTCCGGTTACTTTTTTCTCTTTGATCATAAGTGTAACAAGATGTAAAAACAAAAAAAAACAAAAAGAGAGGAAAATTGAGAGAGAGAGAGAGAGAGAGAGAGAGATACGCAGCTGCAACCCTCGCAACAGCTTGCCCATAACTTCAACTAGTAACAACGACAACGTCTCGACTCGCTTTATATTCAGCGCATGGATTTTAAGCGAAGCTTATGCTAATCGAGAAGTCAGCTATATGGAAAACAAGAAGGAAACGGAACGTGGAAAAGGTCCTACCACTTCGTTTCTCTATACCAACTCGACACACGACTTCGTTTCGTTTCGCTTTTCGTATTTTCTTACCCTTTTTTTTTTGTTTCTTTTCAACAAGCAAGAGAACACCAGTGATGGAGGGTAAGAAATAAAGAAAGGAAAAAAAAGGAAGAAAGAACGAAACTAAAGGGTAGAAGACGTGAGATGCAAAGTGTTTACGGTTTATCACCAAGCAGGGAAATTTCAGGTGAAGAGAGAGAGAGAGAGAGAGAGAGAGAAGAGAGAGACTTGATGGTACTTGGACGAAAGAGAGAAATGAGATCTCACGATAAAAGTGTGAAAAAGAAAAGATATTTTTAAAATCAACGAGTGAAGAGAAAATAGAAAAAAAAAAGATCTTGGTGAAATTTTTTGGTTAAAATAAAACCAACTCCCTAAGCCCCCAAGCCCTCTTTTACCCGTCTCTCTCCACTTTCCTCGCCAAGTCCCATCAACTAGCGCGAAATTTTATCGAATCGATAACGGAAGTTTACTATTATCGAATTCTACGTTCCATGTTAAATTCTATGCACATTCTAAACGTGACTACGAATATACGTATATATATTGGTATAGTATTCGATGTACTTCTACCTTCGATTATCCACCTTGCACGTTTCGAAACTTCGAATAATAGGAAGTACTATTAAGCCTCGACGAACTCCGCGATGTAACCAGCTTGACAACGTCAGTTGACAACGCCGAATTCTCTCTCTTTCTCTCTCTTTATCTCCCTTGGTAGACGTCGAGCACTCTCTCCATCTATCTCGTATGATTCATCTTCTTTTTATACCCGACAATATTCCATTATAATCGTAATAATATGGATGAAACTATAAACTATACGATCGAAATTTACGAACAATCGACCAACGAAACAATGTCACGATATTGAACATTGCATTAACGTAGTTACGTAAATAAATGACAATTTTTTTAAAACGACAAACAAATGTTAAAGTTGGTATTAGATGAATCAATTTTACGGTGAGATAAATTAGAAATAAAAGAAGAATATCAAGATAATCCAACCAGATATGCGACATTTTTAAACAATGAAATAACATTAGTCAATTAACCCATCTAACAATAAATCAAAAAACTCAATCAAATATGTAACCATTAGAAAACATCTAAATTAATCTCCTGTGAATTAAAAAAGAAACAAAATTAAAAATAACACTATCAAATATGTGACATTTGTAAACGACGAAAAAATATTAATTTAATTTAGGTTGATTAGAAAAAAAAACAAGAAAAAGATCAAGAAACGTAAAAGAAATATGTTATTTCGAAAATTTCGTCATGCTCTGTCTGTCTCTCTCTCTCTCTCTCTCTCTCTCGTAATATTTTTCCATATTCCACTTATTTCAACAAAATATAATATTTCAACGTTGACATTAGAGAAATTCTTAAAGGAAACGAGATTTATCCTGGCAGATGATTACCAATGCAAGCAAGACACACGGAAATTGTTTTCTAAGCTTGAAATCCAACTCGACGATTTCTCATAAATCTCTCAAGGGACATTAGAGATAGTCATGCATACGTAGAGCATATAGGAAAATGTCAAATAGCTTGCTTGGTCAAAATGAATGTGATTTTCTAAACGAACATTTCATTTTATTCAGATTATATTATCCATCGGTTAACTTAACTTTATATGTAACGACTATAAACCAGCTCCTCCCTTTTTCCCTCTTTCAGTATCTGTCTCTCTTTTTCTTTCTCTTTCTATCTCTCACACTCTCTCTGGACTCGACAACTTCGCCGAGGCAGCGTGCCAGGAACTCGTAATTGTTTTGAATTAACGATACTTTAAGCTTCGGCCAACTACGAGCCATTACGTGACCCACCTCTAACGCTTATCGAACTTATCTTTTCGATCGCGTTTCGAATTTCTCCTTCAATTTTTTACTTTTTCTATCAAAAAATTAATACATATGTGTATAAATGCGTACGTGTACAAGAGATATATAATATATATGTATAAAAAGAGAAAGATAGAAAGAGAGAGAGAGAGAGAAAGAGAGATTTCATGAATACAAATTGAAAATTCTTCGAAATTTGACCAACGAACGTATTACAAAAACAAAAAAAAGTCAAGAGTTCCATTATTCCACAAGCTTTTATCCAGCTCATAAAGGTGACATTTACAATTTACAACTTTAATCGTCCGAACATCGTCTCACCAACCGCCCAACCCACTCATACATTTTTGTTTGCTCGAAACGTGATAAACGCGAGCAACTGCTGATAAAAAAAAAATGAAAAAATGAGGGAAGGAGGGTGAGATAAAGAGAGAGAAAGAAAGATCGAATCACAAGTCGTTCATTATGGATATTACACGAACCATAACCATTTACTCTATGCTCTCTCTCTCTCTCTCTCTCTCTCTCTCTCTCCCATTCTCTTCTTTCAACCCCTACCCATGAAAATTGTAATTTGGTCTCTCGTAAAAATTGCGCGAGAACGCGCGTATATTTTCATTCGTGAAATTACAGGAGAATATCGTTGAAATCTGTCTCTCTCAATGCGTTCATGTACTTGCATATAAACATGAGAAAACAAAAAACAATAAAAAATTAATTCATTTTAAAATAATAATCCGTGGTCAAGATGAAACATCGATTAAACAATCAATCAGTGATATTTGATTTATTTCCTAAATTTCATTTTTGTTTAGATCAATTTTTGATTATAATTATATTTCTATAAAATTAGGTATATATTAGGATTGAGATAAATCGACGAACTAACCTTATCAAGATCGATTTCCTCTTGAGAATTGAGTTCGGGACAGTTGAAATTCGTATATTCCGTCGTTTGGACCGCATTGTCGGCCCTGGTTAAAGCGATCAGTGCCAGCACTAGGTAGTACCACTTCATTGTTCACGCGTGTTATACGGTCAACGTTAGCACAACGTTATCCTCAAGTTTCTGAAAGCCAAGGACTTGTTCCGGTCCGAGATATGTACAACACTATTCCGATGAAGATTTATATTCTTCCTTTCGGATATAGAGTACACGAGAAATGACCGAATTTATTTCTAACAAAATATTCTCCTTCTTGTTTTGATAATCGTTCAATGAAGAAGTCAATGACACGGATAAAGATGGAGAAAAGGAGAGAGAGAGAGAGAGAGTGAGAGAGAAAGAAAAAGAGAAAGATAGAGAGAGAAAGAGAGAAAGAAAAGGAGAAAGAAAAAAGAGATGACTATTATATTATATTGGTACAAATGTTATCAAAGATGCATCCTAGAGGAAAATTTAATCGTGTATAAACGCACAGTATATATATATATATATATATATATGTTTCAATACTCTCTGCAATTTTTTATTTTTATATCTCAGCAGGCATCGTCATTCAGCGGCGCATCGCGCGAAAAATCTTCTCACGATGATTTCGACCTTTATCCTTCGTTATCACGCGACCTCTTGATCCTATTAATCCCTTTCTTTTTATTTTATTTTTTTTTTTATATATTTCTTCGATCGATTGATAATAAATATTTAGTCGATGATTGATCGATGAACACTATAATATACTCTTGAAACTTCAACAACAACACCATTCATACGCTCATAACAGTAACCATATTACAATTCGAATGATGAAGTATAATACGAAGGATTCCCTTGTACTTTTTTATTTTTTGTTTTTTTTTTTTTTATTTTTCAACAAGGTGAAACAAATCGATACCAATTAAACGTTATTCTCGATCTTCCGAAATACCATGTAATTGAATAAAAGTGAATATTCGAATAATAATTCTTTCATTTCACTCTTCTTTCTTTTCCTTAATCTTCTTAATCTTCGTTCTTCTCCTCGTGGTGATTTTGATTATCGTTATCGTTGTCCTAACGTATTTCGATCTTTCACCGGAAGAATGCGCGAACTTTCAAAACTTCGAAAGTAGTTTTTCTCTCTTTCTCTCTTTCTCTTTCTTTCTCTCTCTTTCTACCTCTCTCGTTGACGTTCTTGGGGTATCTTCTTCTTCGTAGTGGTTGTCAACGCGCGCGCTCTCACGATATCGACTCGATATCGTTGCTCTTTGTAGAAGAGGGATGCGTGCGCGGCCAAGTCGGAGGGCACTCTGACGATCCCGGTTGAGCTTCTGCTGGTCCTCTGTTCGTTTCCTCCCCCTCTTACTCCTCCTCTCACTCTTTCTCTCTCTCACTCTCTTCCTCCTCCTCCTCCTCCTTCTCTTCTTCCCACACAACTACCATCTCCTTCTCCTCGTCGTCCATCTCCATCAACTCTTCCACCTACGTCTCTTATCTTCATGCGTACTCTCAAATAAGAGAGTCAGTGTTAGAGTTAGTTTTATTGTTAGAGAAAGAAAGAAAAGCTTTAATATACGGGTGGTATACAGGGTGGGTCACCACATTTTCCCATCTAGATTTACGTTATTATTATTACGCGTAGCAGACAATGTTTCACATGCAGTTGAATGGTTTTGAAAGGGGTTCATACTGATGGTACTTTATTTTTTGTAGGTGGATGTGTAAAGGACATATGAAGGTCATTAATGTTTTTTTAAACGGAATCATATATTTTTTATTGCATCATCTGATGCTCTTTCATATTATTTACAAAAAAGAAATAACCTTATTATGTAAAAAAAATTATTACTTTAGGAGATATTTTAATTTTTATATCTATTTACAAAAAAGGTTCAATGTGGCGACCATTTGCATCAATACACTTTCTGAATCGAGAAATTAATGACTCATTAACGTTTCTTAATGTATCTGATGTTATTTTCTTGCATTCATGTTGATTATCCATTTGTCTAAACCAATGAGGATTTTCCGTTGACCAATAATGGGCATTTTTTGAATTTATTGATCCATTTTTCATAAACGTTGTTTCGTCCGTGAACATAACATTGCTGAAAAAGTTGTTTTTTTGAGTGAGAGCCCAATTACAAAATTCTAAACGTTGATAACAGTCATTTACGGTCAGTATTTGAACCTATGATACATGATATGAATGGTATTTGTGCTTTCTCAGTATGCGTAAAATGCTTTTGCGGCTAATTCCAGCTTGTCTTTTGATTTCTAATTAATAAATGGATTTATCGTAACTGCGGCTGCATTACGGTATACATTAATTCATTGCAGAAAAATAATAATAATGTTAACCGAAAAATTTCGAAAGATAGAAATAGCGTTTAAATCTTTTTTGATTTCAAAAGTTATAATATAAATCATAAAACTGTCTAAATGTATTACTCAAAGATGATGTTTGGTAATTCTGCATATGTTGTTTATTATCTTGAAGCAATTCAACGTATTATTCTTTGAATAATAAATTGATCGCTCAGATAACCTGATCTCTCCTCGCTTAATTTTTATTTACGAAAGAAAACAAGAAATATGTGCAACTAAGATAGCTATACTTAATGTTATGATAAAACTAATTAAGTATACAGTTGCAGAAATTAATGAACACTTTTAACAGCACAAATAGAAAGTTTTTTAGTGTAAAAAATACGAAAAAACCTGAGACATGTGTATAGAAATATAAATTTTGATTTTCGATAAATCGACTATTACGTGTTTAGATTCAAAGGGATGTAGATCTACGTGTCATTAGAACGACTATAAAAAATCATTTGGATTAGTATATACGAATTTGTAATCTAATGTAAATTATCTAAAATAATTTTGTTTCTAAATAATTTATTAAACTTCTACGTATACAATATGTATATTTAATAATTAGGTCGAATTATGGTTTTGTTTCTTTTTTGCAGCCTTATGCCTGTATCGATCTACTCATGTAAAGTAAAAACTCGCTTCACTCGATGATAGTAGTGCTCGGCAAACAACGTTACATTTTATATTTCTTTTTTATTTTTCATAGTTTCGTATAAATTTTTCTTCGATAGTTTATTAAATGCATGTTTGCGAATATTGAAAGGTAATGAGTTGTGCAAATATTTATACGGATATGTTTGAGTTCACGTATCCATACGCATGCAAGTCTGTGTGTGTGTGTGTGTTATAAATATAAAATAATAATTTTTGTATAAATTTTTTCTCTCCCTTTCAATTCTATTCTCTTTGGACATTGAATTTTTGGATTTACGCTTGAGCGTATATATGTAAGTACTTTAGAAACGTTCACCGTGTACGAGCTATGTTCTCTCTAAGTGCTTTCCCGCATACTCGCTAATTTAACCAGTTCGCGGACATTTGCTTGTTCAGCAACGAAGAGAAAGGATAGGATGGCAAGATAAAAAGATTTTTAATCATTCATACGTTTCTTTTTATATTACCTACAATAATCTTGTTACATTATCGTTTTATACTTAAAATAATTTTTTTTTGAACAATATGCGCTTATAAATGAATCACATAAACGATAAACGAGCTCGTGCTTCCGTTTAACCTTGCAATTGTTGTCCCAGCCAATAACCGCGGTCGCCTCACGACCTTCCGTCAAGTCCCTCAATAAAGAGAAGTACTACGATGTAGTGGGAGAATTATTACGATTAAACGGAGATAGAACAAGATAACAAGTACACAAGTATACAGGGCTGGACATGGCATTTAAAAAAATAAGATACATGGAAAAAGAGAGACAGAAATAAATACTACGAGTTAAAAAAAGAAAAAGAAATAGAAAGAGAGAGAGAAAAAGAAAATGGAAAAAAACAGACGAGTATACTACGGATGTGTAAAAGAAAAAGAGAGATAGTAATATCATGAGTAAGAAAGAGAAAGATAGTGATACTACGAATAAGAGAAAGAGAAAGAGAGAGAGACAGAAAGAGTCCCTCGAGTACCACACATCGTCGCAATGAAAACTTAATTCGTTCATTCAATCTGCTCGACAGCACAACTTGCTGCCAGTGAAGCTGCTAAAAGCTGACAGAAACGTACACGAGACTGCTAACGATGTATTTAGATAGATCGAGTTTATGTCTCTTTCAAAAAAAAAAAAAGATAGCTTATCATCGAGACTTTGTTCTTATAATTCAAACTTGTTTCAACTTGTCCAACTTGTTTCATTACATAATTATATGTATTTTTGTTATATTTTTTGTCTTCATTTTGATTTGTTCGTTGTTTCGTTATCAAAATGATTAATGTTATTACATTAACATAATATATAAAAAGAATAACGTTATAATTATTTCTAATGAAGATCTAATCTAAACAAAAGTTGATCGTTTTAATTAACATAAAAGCTTTCACTAATGTTTCTTCTCGTTACGACATCCCAGAAACTAAGCTTAACAAAACGCATCTGTAACGCTCCTGCACTTGACACGTTGAATACTTAATTTCCGTTCCATGAGTGAAGTAACACATTTCTCAAAGTATTCAATTAATCATTTAATTTTAAATCAAATGCCTTTATTTTCTTTCTAAACATACGATACGAAAGAATTGATTTATAAACGTATCCTTCATGTTCAACCTTGAATAAAAAGTTTACGATTTATTTCTTGTTTGAAAAAATTTTCTTACAAATAGAAATAATTATTTAACGATTTAAAATTAATCTTTAAATTTTTGATATAAAGTCTAAAAAATATTGTTAACGATTTCGAAGTGAACTCTTCTCATTAACGATCGTATTCAGAACAAATAACAAAAAATATTTATATAGATCATTTGCAAAATAACGATGAAAGTTTCGAATAATTTTCCGTTAATCTTCATCAAGCTTTCTTTATCGACATTCATATGTTCTTTCTACGTGAGAAGGATGACATTGATGTCGGATAACGATAGAGGCGAAAACTCGGTGATTTCAATAGCTCTCTCTCTTTCTCTTCTTCCTTGAAAGATCGATCGTCCTTCTATAAGAACTTAAAGTTTGCTTTAACTTAACTTCGTGTTAGAAAACTTTCTGAATGCTTCCCTTGATTATATGATATGATTTCCAATTGGAATGTAGGAACCTTATTAAATATCGTTTCTTGAATGTTCTTTCTTATCACACGCATACGCGTATGTTTAACACTCACACGAAAAAATGATCCTTCTCATTGACAATTCTATTGAAATTTTTCTTTAATAATTTCATCTATACCGTTGAAATTTTTTTTTTGTTTTTTTTTTTTTTTTTTCTAATTTTCATTAGCATTTATTTCCCTTTCGTTATTTCGATTCGAAAGGAATGAACATGACCAGTATAAATTGTCGTTGAGTAGTTTTACCAAAGAGGTTAATTAGACACGCTGAGGGAAAAGATATATATATATATATATGTATGGCACGATCCTGTTTCCAGGGAAACGCACGTGACGCGAACACTACTTTCGTAGATCGGTTATGCGAAAACATTCGTCACTAATAAAACGTTCTTAATGAGTCGCAAACTCTTATACGTGTTTAACAAAGATTCGCTACTAATTGTGTCGAGAAACGTAGAAGAAGAATATTTATGTCGGTTGGGTTAATGATGTTATATATCTATGTATTTATATATGTATAAATGTATGTATGTATGCATGTAAGTAGGTAGATATCAAGTTAGGAATGAAAAGAGAAAACTTTCTTCTCCTATATGACACTAATTATTAATTCTAATTAAATTCATTAATCACGCCTTAGGGAAATTATTTTTCCCACTCATCTCTTTCGTATCTTTAATCTTTACCTAGTCCCCCACGCTCCCGATTCCTACCCTTAACCACACCCCCTTTTTCATCTTTTCTACAATCGAGAAAGCGATTGCTACCTTTCACTTCACTTCACTTTTTCTATTAACTGATAATTTTCTTTTTCCCTTTGTAGTAATTTACAAAGTGAGTGGTACATTTATACCCTTCCAAAAAATGAATGAAATGAATTTGTTCGTGATATGATACGAATAATCATCAAAGGAGAAATTCGTCGAGAAAATGAAAAGAAATAGGAAAGACAAAAGGGGAGGATAAATTTAAAAAACTTTTTTTTTTAGCTTTTACCTTCTATTTCTCTTTCCGTAATATTGTCGCGAACAACGTTGGTCAACAGAGAAGAAAATAAGAGATTGAATTGCTCACGTAGCGTGATTAAATCGTGCAAGAGCAGTGGTATATATATAGTTTTCCAGGATTGCCAGATAAATTTGCATACACGAGCCATTTCTGCATTCGCTAATTGTACCCGATGATCAACGATGGCTCTTTCAGCAGAATAATGGAAGTCAAACAGTTTGATCCTGTCTCTATAATTCATGTAACGCGAATTGCTTCTAATTTGACTGAATATTAATCGGAAAAAATAAATCATTTTTTTTATTATATTTAATCATAAGTTACGTTTAAATCAAATATTCATATTATATGACGTTAAAAAGAAACAGTAAAGAACATTTTAAAAGATACTATAATCCAATGTATTATTGGATAGAAAATGATTTTGGTTTTGGAATTATATTTGGAATGGCATTGAAAGGATTTATCAATTTGCTTTTCGATCTTGTTAGAGAAATACAAGAGGAATATATATGCTAAATATAGGGAATATTCATGATAGAACATCTACCTAGTAACTGTATCTGACGATAAACGTACGAACAATTGCTGGAGAATAATTTGAGAGAGAGAGAGAGAGTAAGTGAGTGGGTGAATAAGAGAATATGAGAGAAAGAGAGAAGGAGAGAAGGAGAGAGAGAGAAAGGATTTTATGGACCCGTTGATTTAACCAGGATTCTCAACGGACCGTCACAGATCGATCGTACCGTGAAAATCGGATATATAAGCTTTGGCTTTGACCAAGCTTTGTCCTGAAACGAGAGAGAGAGAGAGAGAGAGAGCTTATTACATCAACATGAGAATATGGAAATCCTTCGTACGGTGCATCGTTCTATTTATTTTCTAAGAAATTTGGAAGAAAAGGAAAAGAAAGAAAAGAAAAGAAACCATGAATTTTAACTTACCGTATGGTTACTATTCCGAACTTAAGCAAACGGACGATGTTTTACCTACAAAATGTTATCTCATGTGAATGCTACTTCACGACTGAATATACAATATGCGATCAACGTGAAAATTCTTTCTTAAACTATGTCTATGATATGCCTGCTCACGTTGTATATATAATCTTTCCCCAGTTGTCCCCTTCTCTACCAATCAGTATTGACAAAACCGACGATGTTCCAAGCTTGCGATAAGACTTTCAAAGATGGAAGAGGAAAAAGAATCAACTTTATGATATTTTTACGATTAAATTTACGTTACCTGTGTATACGTATAAACATCTAAAGTTAACTCGTAAAATATAGATCCTCGTATAAATATGTGTATGGATCATATGTATATATTTAAACGCTAACTTATATTCAAATAAATACCTACTCCCCTATTGTGTGTACAAAGAATGTAAAATATTATATATCAAAGTTTTCCATATAAATAATATCTCTTTTAAATTTTTCTTGATTTATATTAAGCGTGGAAATTAATTCAGTTCCTTGATATAATACTAAATTTAATTATTGTTTTGTTTTCTTAAAAGGTACCGAATTAATTTATACACTTAATGCAATACTCTTCAAGTTCTAAAATTGATTATTTCGTTGATTACTTTTTTAATCGTCTCGTTAACTTTCCGCTAAGTTATTAATTATAAAGGAAAAAGGAAAAGGAAAAAGGAAAAAGAAAAAAATATTCGCAACTTTCTTTTAATATTTTTTTTTAATTATAGATTACGATATGAAAGAACATTTTCGAATGTGGTATCATTGCTCGATCGAGTAACCTTTCCTTCTTCTAAGAAACCAACTATTAAGTAGAATATACATGTTTATATATATATATTTTTAGATCTATATACGTATACATACTTTGAGTGAAAAGGGAACACCTATCTTCGGGAAGAAGAGATGTACAAGCCAGGAAGGAAAGCGGACGAAAGGGGTCATGTATTATTTATAAATTTATTTATTCTTCCGTAGGCGCGGCATGAATGATGCATCCCAAGAGGGCATGGCCACTATGTGATATCCCATCGCGAATATGTGAACACGAGGGATAAAATATTTACTTAAGTTTTCAACGAAAAAAAGGAAATTTAAAAAAAGATAGGAGAAAAATTTTTCAAGAAAAAAGAAAAAAAAAAGAACAAAAAGGAAGGAAAAAGAAAAAAAAATATGTATATAAATGAAGAACCCTCGTGGTCGAGTTTAACTAAGAGAACGTGAAAAGGATTTTGCTATGATTAAAGCTACGCTGTATGTGCAAAAGTGAAATTAAGTCGGTCCAAGAAAATGTTCACGTGGTTTCATCGTGTAGATGTAATACTTGAACATATAATACAATAAAAGGAAACATTGTAATACTATGACAGGAATATTCGACGTGAAAGGAGAAAGAATAAAAAAAAATAAAAAAAAAAAACGTTAGATGAAATTAATATTTGTATTATAAGAAGATCTAACAATTTTCATAAAAAAGCATCGTTCATCAGTCGAGAATCTACTAGAAGGTTTTAAATTAATGTTTGCCCTTAACTTATTTTCTAGATAAATGAGATAGAGAGATAGAAATAAAAAGAGAAAAGGGAGAATGAGAGAGAGAAAGAGAAAGAGAGGATTCTTTCTTCTGTTAAACGACTGCCTAGTCATCGGAAGTCTCTCATTTTCTTTTTGATATTAATCCTCTTTGCGTGAACTGAAGACGAGTATTAAACTTTCTTCCACCGCGCAATTGTGAAACGAGCGTTAGACTCGAAGAAGTAAAAATAAAAACTATCGTTGAAATATCTTATTCTCTTTTCTTATTCCTCTTATCTCTTTTCTTATACATTTAAGATTAGACGATGTTAGAAGAAAGAAAAGAATTTTTAAACTCTCGCTGATTTGACTCAACGATCTTTAATTAAATGGAAATAATGAATGACATAAATTAATTATCTAATAATTCATAGAGAGTTAAGTTTTGACTTCTTGAAATTATTTACCAAATTGAAATAATTCATTGGATTTTCTTGTAGTAACTTATGTTCTATAATTAATTAATCATTTTAATGAAAATTTAATAATACGTTAATTTTTTTTTTCCTCTACGTATTATCATTCTAGGTCTTGCACGATAAAATGTTAAAGCTATTTCTGCGATGAAATACGGACTGCGTTACGTGCAATATTACGCGAGTAAGAATAATCTCTAGTAGCAGCTTTCTAGTGCACCGGAGAGTTTTTGTTTATGTCAAACTATGAAACTACGAAAAAAAATATATATATATGTATATTCGAAGAAGAAAAGGATATGCTTATCCTTAAACGATTTACGAGCTCCTTAAAAATCCTAGTGTCGCATCGATCAAATTTTATCTAGTTTCAAAATAATATTATATTATCGATGATACGTCCAAGTGATTTCATTGTACCAAAGATCGATTACTCTAATCAATCGATCACCATTTTTATATTATACATTATCATTGAGTAGACAAACTATACTGAAAAAAGTGAAAAAGTGCATTTTTACGATCAACTATCTTCAGACATTTCTAAATTAATCTAATGTAAAATATATTTAATTAATAATTTTTTCTTGAAATTTTATCTATTACATATATTATTAAAAAAATCGTAGTAGATATTTAATGTAAAATAACGATTTATTCTCAAGATATTTAAACATATTATGAACTTCCGAAAATGACTCGTCATCTGCAATAGTATTTACACTCTTGAAACATAATTGTGTGAGGGTTTCTTTTTTGCTTCGTGCTCTAACTATTATTGTAGTTCATTCTCTAAACAGACGAAAAGTTTATGTACCAAAAAACATTCATCCCCTAAACTGTGTAATTAAAAAAGCTTATGTAATATTTCGGATTATAAGTTATAATATAAACATATTCCCGCGTTTTTAAAACCCTGATGCAAAATATCTAATAATTTACAGAAATTTTTCTTATAAAATAAATGTAGTCTAAAAATGTTTTAAAAGTTAACTTGCTTTAGTTTATGTAGATACTTGCTCGATCAACCAACACCAGGGTGATGAAATACGAAGCACCGACTTTAATGAAATTTACATCATATCTTCTTTATTCTATTATCAACAAAGTAGCACAAACTTTTTACTATTGGATACCTCGTTCCCTTCTTATTTAATTTTGTTAACTTCAAATTTTACTTGTCACCCTCTACCCCCTTTGGGCCAAATAAGACCCAATGGAATATTTCATTTTTTAACAAATTATTTGATAAATCTAAATGTTTCAATTGATTATTTAAAAAAAAAAAAATAAAGAAAAATAATATGTCAGATGGACAAAAAGAAATTGAATAATTAAACAAACATAAATAAATTTAGATTGAATTTAGCACAATCATATAGAAAAATATAAGATCCTCTAATTCTGGTTACAAATCATCTTACCTAATTAAAAGGACATTAATACCAACGATTACGACCGCATAAAACCCATAAATCAAATGAGATTTAATTAGATATAAAATTCTGTAATAAATTATTATTTAATTATGGAGGAATAAATTCTTACACGGAAAGCAAACACGATTTTAAACATCGTTTAAAATCAAAATAATACTTATATATATATAAAGTTACTTTGAAAGACTGAAATTGGAGAACGTCAAGACTCACATGATTGCTTGGTGTATGTCCGAAATATTAATTTATAAGAATAAATCCAAATATTCGTTCTTTCGCGAAAATATAAAATATACGAGTCATTTTCCTCCTTCAATTTATTAAAATACAAGTCTCATAAATGTTCCCCATGAAAACAATCAATATTTAAAAATTACAATGAAACATTTAAAATATTTTATAGTCAAAAAAAATCAATTCAATGAAATCGATGCTTTGAAAAATAAAATACGAATTAAATGTACTAAAACCCACAGTGATTATTCCAACAATGTTTGCATTAAATTTTCAACTACATCACAAATAATACCAATTGTCCAGGTTCCAAAGCGTTCCAACGCGTTCAATGCAAAAATACAAATAATTCAATAAAAATATAATGTTATTTATAAAATGAGATTAAAAAAATACCTTTATTATTTCAATTAATAATAAGCTGTTTAAAATGTTGATTACTAATTCGTAGAATAATTGATTGCAATGACGATTATAACTTCTGCGCATGCACAAAAATTATTTAATTAATGTTTATCATTGTACCACATAATTTTAATATTTTATAAAGCTATAAATGATTAAAAACGTTGCATAAAAATATACATTTCATTAGAAATTCTGACAATAAAAATAATTAATTAAGAAGAAAAAAAAAACATGTGTGTATATCAAACAAGTTAAAAGTGAATCCTTCAAATAAACAAGTTTCGAAGATATAATTTATTATATAATATTATTATAATATTACTTGTACTTTTAATTTTTAATTATTTATTTAATTATTAAATTATAAAAATGAGCGCCTGTTCGTATGCAACCCTCCAGACACACTTTGAAAATGTTGCTTGCGAGCGCCATCTACTGGGAAAGAATTTTTTGCAGTCAAAATTTTTTAAACAAGTATATATGAAAGAATGCTTACCTTTCGGGCAGAAAAAAATTCCGTCACAGTAGATGGCGCTCGCAAACAATATATTCAAAGTGTGTCAGTTGCATTCATACAGGCGCGCATTTTTATAATAATTACAAAGTCAGTAAATAATAAAACACTTTAAAAAGTGTTTGCAAATCGTCTACATAAGCCACTAAATCATCGCGTTTCATTTTTTCAAACCACATCCATTCTAAAGAAGTTTTAACTTCAAAAATAATAAGGAAAAGATGAACTTTTAATAAAGAAATAATTTCGTGTTCACTCGTTAAATGTTGAAAATTTTTAATCAAACAATATCATTGGAACTCGTTTGCAATGCTCGGGTACGCTTAACGGGAAACGCGTATACTAATACTATTTAGTATACTAGTATACTAGGTATAGTAATACTAGTATACTAAGTACTAGTAGTACTTGTTAGTATAAGTACTACTAACCTAGTATAGTATGAGTATAGTATAACCTTTAGTGTATGCACATGTATACTAGTACTAAGTAGTAATAGTACTTACTATACTTTGTATAGACAATATATTTCAAATATATAAACTATGGTTTCTTATGAAGGGAAGCTTTTCTTTAACGAATAAATATTGTTTTATTATATCATCCATTAGGCTCGATCACATGTTTTATTTCTCATTTTATATTCTCTCATCTTCCCCTCATCATAGCTTTTCGATTAGGCCAGAAGACTTTATTTTTTATATATCTATTTAACAATATAAAAAATGTGTGTAAAAAAGTGTTCGTGCATTTTGTGCACGTAGAGAGGTGTTTAGTTACCATGCATATTTTAGTTATCATAAGCAACTGTCTCATTTCTTCAAATTGAGAACTTGCTTACTGTGTAATATGTTATGTATTATATGTCAATAAAACTTAAAATAATTTTTGAATGTGGTAACAATATTATAATAATAATATTATAACAAATAAACCCCCCTACAATTATCCTACACCTGATATTCTGCATTCGTCTCATTCTCTCGAAATTTAGTTTTTTGAAGGTTTCACTTGTAATACGTTTGATCTGCACACGTGTTGTTTTCATTCAGCATTGTTTCAAATCACTCCCTATTCTAAAGAAGTTTTTACTTCAAAAAAGGAAATAACTAAAAGTTAAATATAAAGAGAAAAATAAGGGTGAGAGATGATGAGAAAGTAGGTCGGAAGGAAAAGCACAGCGCGTATCGGGTCGAGTAACCACGATAATTAATATCAGTTTAGATAGAACTTAGGAGATGCAATAAGTTAATAAGTAAAGAGCGAGGAAATTTCGTGATCCAATCGAGCGTTTCCTGTATAGTAACGAACTTCTATCTTACCATATTTACGTACACATACATATATATATATAGAATGTCCAAAAAGGTTGGAATCAAACTTATAATACATATTACTGATTGTGAGATTAAATAGATAAAAAGAAGCTTGCATAAACTTAAACTTGGTCCCAACCTTTTTGAACACCCTATATATATCCACAATTCCATATAAATTAGGTAATGATAAGTATAATCTTAACTACAAGTAATAAAATATAAATAAAGTAAATAAAATATACGGTGAGTCGCAGAAGTACTCGTATTTGCCCACCACTGTAAACTTTAAATAATTGATATTTGCTTGTAATACAAAATTACAAAATTCTACAGATAAACCTATTTTTAAATTATTAAACATTCAATCTGATATAAATTTTATTATATGAGAATATTTTATTATTAGAACAATATAATTTCGCATAAATAAAATGAAAATATATATTGGTCAGGAAAGTAGGGGTATAAATACTTTTTTAATTCACTGTACATATTTTGTTAATTTTTTCATGATCAAAGATATCTAATACTAAAATCATCTTTTTTTAATATAAATAAAAAAGTCGATTAAATATGATCAATTGTTGATTTTTTTCTGACTATTCAGTACATTTGTATATATTTCTATATAAATAAATATAATACATACGTTAATGTAAGTGCTTGTTCCAGTAGATAATCTTCTCTTACAGTTGCCGTTATCGAGTAAAGTCAAACTTATCTGTTCTAGAACTAAACATGCTCTAATCCTACTCTCAAACTACCTTACGTTTTGAAGTCTTCCTAACCTACCCCTTTCTATGCTTAACTGCTTGTATTTGTTAGACATGAGGCAGACCAAAGTACCCCTACGTTGACTTCAATATAATGCTCGAGGTCTCTATTAATCGATACAAAATCTAATTAAAAGAGAACAAAAAATAAGAAAGAATTTAGTCAGAATCTAATTTTGTTAAACAGCAGACTCATCAAAATTCAGAAATCAAAAGAATAGTATGTTCGTGTAGATCAAATTATTTGTGATAAATAATGGAGAGTCATATGTGGTTTCTGTTTAGTGTCTAAGAACATTCATGTCTTCTTTTATCATTTTTCTTTACTACATTCATCCAAAAGCGCATGTTGAAAATCGTATGCAAGAAAATCACTTTATTGAGCAATAAAACGACAAAGCTTCTATGCGTAATCTGAAATAATAAATAATTCTTTTTAAATCTTATCCATATATATTATTCTATCTCTTTTTAAATTTTAAATAACAAAGTCCAATTAAAAAAAAAAAATAACAAATATAGTCAATTCATTAATTAACCAACAGAGTCGATAAACGTAATTAACGAAAAGCCTATTTTTAAGCTACCAATTAATAAACTCTGCCAGTGTAAATATTAATCGATTACCGATATAAATAATGTGTTTAAAAGAAAAAAATAACATCTACGATTACATTGATATGATTCTGCGTTAATTATAAACGTGACTATTCATAGAAATATTATATAATATAAACTATATTGATAGGTTTTGAAAGGTCCATATATTCTAATCCATAAGTCAGGTGGCTATGATATCAATGATATCGAGTACACAATTGCAAGGAGTTTACATTAGGCTTGACACGTAACATGTGCGAATCCCAAACACATCGTATCTGACTATGAATATATATATACATATATACATATATACATATATATATATATATATATACACGTACCGTATGTAAAAGCTTACGTATGTTCAGATCGGCTTAAGACCGGCAACGAAGAAGCTGTTCGCTTTCTCTGCAGTATGAGAAAAGAGGATATTGCCATGGGAAATCCCCTAACATGAAATCCACAGAGCCGAAGTTCGTGCAACCAACCTTATTATCAGCCTACTACAGACCTATTAAGCTATGAATAATAGTAAATTTTCTCATAAAGATTAACGATATGTACGTCAGAAATTTTATTATGACTTATATACCATATTCATTTGCTCCTCTACTTTGATCATAATTGAAATATTTTTCCCTTCGCTCTATAGTCTTGTTTTCTTTATGTACAAAACTTCAACTTAATCTTTCTATATATTTTCATTCTCCATTTTCTACATCGTTTTACAAGAAAATCTATCCTAACGTATGCACACAAACAACTCACATCCTTATGGAAAACATGATAAAATCTTGTATATCCTCTTTTTCTTGTTCTCTCTTTATATTTCTCTTTCTTTCTCTCTCTTTCTCTCTCTCTCTCTCTCTCTCTCTCTCTCTCTTTCTCTTTTTAACGTTGGCATAATGTAATAAGTTTAAATGCAAATAAAAATAAAGTTTCTTAAACTCAATGAAAAAACATTTCTTGATGCTTTATTTAATGAAAGAATAATTGAAATAAAATAACGATATTATAATATACGCTAAAGTAAGTTCGTTGCTCACAAATCTTATCTTTTCCTATTTGTCTGTCTGTCTGTCTGTTTTTCTCTCCATCTTTCTTTTCCTTTCTTTTTCTCCCACTTTCACAGTACTTTCTCTATCTATATTTAATCAAAAATCCGCTTACTATTTTACTCGAGCAAACCAATTTTAAAACAGAATTCTAAAGTTTCTGCGTTTAAAATACAACTAACGATTGAACTTCTCATAACAAGATATGACTACGAATATTCTTTGTTAAATCAAAATTACGTTAGTAAGTTCAAATCCGAAAAAGAAAACTAAAGATTTATTGAAAGAAAGAAAAACAGATAATAATTGAGTTAATTTAGAAACTCGAAATCATTGCAAATAGTAAACTCAATTACGTCCTGACACACCTCATTAAAATAATCAGTAATAATTGCATCTACAAATAAAACACGAACGATAACTATATAATAATAATTGTCGTCATTATTATTAATGATATTAGAATAATGAGAGTTATTATAAAATGTTAAAAAAATTAATGAAACAAATATTAATTAACTCGACGTAAATTGCATTTAATTATCCGAATATGTATATTTAGTAATTTCAATATCAGGTTGTAAATCATTAGAGCACAACTAATTTTATTCAACAATTTTCAATACCTATTAAGCTTTTCTATCCTCTTGAACGAAACAATTTAAAATTGAATTTGTCTGTCGCCAGCCAAACCGTATAAACCATTACAATAACATGCATATAATTTCATATAATAAATAAATAAATGAATAAACAAATACATATATATATATATTTATATATGTATAAATGATCATCGTCTTTTAATATCTCATTATTGTTTTCGACTTTTCATCATTTATCGAACGAAACTGCTTAATTACCTTTCTACTCTTACTTCTCCGTTCTCTTTCCAAAATCTCGGTTTAATTTTACGTATTCTTTTCCACGGTTCTTCATTATCTTTTTCTTCTTTTCCATTTCACGATTTATTTTAATCCCTTTTTCCGTTCAAAAGCATTCATTATTATCCGACTTCGACCGAGACTTTGAAATTATTGTCCAATTCGTTATTAACCGGTACAAATCTCAAAGGAAAGGCTTCATTTATTTAGATTTTAAATAGAAATTTTTTTCATCTGAAATATATATTTTTTATTATATTCCGTACAATTGAATTGGAACAATGTTGCATTACTCATGTACTTAAAAGTATGAAATGATTAAAACGAATGTTCAAAGGTAGATTCCATCATACAACATAATCTAATTTCAGTCAACGTGTAAACGGATAAATCAGCAAATGCCAGACATATCTCTCGGTACAAGCTAATAAAATATGCATATACATATATGTAGGCGCCATAACGCGTGAGTATTGATTATTATCGTATTGCGACTGAAATTATTTACGTAATGTATGCTTACTTAGGTGTACGCCATCCAGGTTGCTTGTGATGCTTCACTGTGAACCTCAGAATACTTGATTACACGATACGTTAGTAGGTAAACTGTCTGTAATCTAGCATCAGGATCCTATCTCATTTTCCTTCAACTCCTACGCTGACTTTTGTCGATACTTCATCAGTATAGATTTTTATATCTTTCTAAAGATTTATTTAAAAAGTTGAAAAATATTCCAAACAACTCTAAAGGTATCTTTTGATCTTAAATACGTGTAGAATTTTTTTATATTATATTACTTTCAAAAAGCAGGAAAAACAGAAATTAATTAGAAAAAATGTTTCAGGAAAATATAGATACATTTTATTTACCTATACATATATATGTATACTTGTATATACCTATATGTACCATTGATCAGACCCCTTGTTACTTGGAGAACATAGATAAGTGATCAAATCGACGATAAGTCAGACACGTAGTACTTGGCGTCGAGTCGTCGTTGCAGTTTCTCGCGGTTTTCGTCGAATTGGAAACTAAACTAACTTCCTGCAGTTAGTTTCCTTTTGGAAGATCCACAAGACGTAGAGTAACGGCACGTTTGTCACACAGAAAGGAAACTAGTGAATTAATTGGAAAGATTATACACGTTACGAATTCTCTTCTGACATGAACTAGAAAAGCAACTAAAGACATATAGTATGTAAGTAGTATGTAAATAATTAGTATATACTTGTGTGTATACACTTAAATGTATACATATAAATAATGACAAAGATAAATTAACTAGAAATTATTGTTTCTTTCACAATGGAATATTTATTTTCTCAATTTATTTTTTTAATTCATGGAATATTATATTTAAAATAATAAATATCTAAAAAATGAAATCAAATATTGTGAGTATTTAAAAATAAAAATAAAAACTACATTTGTAACTACGTTTAATCAACGAATGGTAAAAATATAAGTTTCTATAAAATGTACTGACGGTAGGTAAAACAGTCAAATTATTTCAAATTTGGTATGAAATTAGTTTTACTTTTTTTTTTAATTTAATACATTAGTTTTAATTTAATTTATTTACTTATATGTATACACCAATTTACGATCTCTAATTTTACTTCATCATTAAATAAATCAAAATCTTGTAATAAAATGATATCATTTTTCTAACGTAAAAAAAATCACGAATCGATATTTGTCATTACGTTCGAAAGCTCCTATTGATCATAATACCTGACATCTCAAATTCAACGAAACACTATGCCTTTCTTCTCAAATTACTTCTCTCACAATCAGTAATTCACGTGTAATACTAAACTAAATTTGTTCAACAATATTCTAGACATTACGTCAAAGCTTTATGAAATATCTTCGATTAAAAAAATGAGAAGGATATTTAAAAAAAAAAAACATGTGTACATATCACACAAGTTAAAAGTGAAACCTTCAAATAAACAAGTTTCAAGGATAATTTATTATATAATATTATTATAATATTATTTGTTGTACTATAATTTTTTTGTAATTATTTAATTATTAAATTATAAAAATGAGTGCCTGTTCGTATGCAACCCTCTAGACACACTTTAAAAATGTTGCTTGCGAGCGCCATCTACTGAGACGGATTTTTTTGCAGTCAAAACTGTTTATACACGTATGTATGAGGGGTTGCCTATCTTTCGGGCAAAAAAATCTGTCCCGACAGATGGCGCTCGCAAGCAACATTTTCAAAGTGTTTCTGGAGGGTTGCATTCATACAGGAGCGAATTTTTATAATATTTGCAAAAAAAGTAAATAATAAAACACTTTAAAAAATAGATTTAATTTAAATATGTTGATAAAACACGTAATACGTCATAATTTTTAAAAATATTGTACAAAATAACAACGATGATATTTCATCATAATTAATATAAATTTACGTTTGAGTAAATCTATGGAATTATAATCAATGAATAAATTATTGAAATAAAAATTTCATTTAAAATATGAGTTGTATTAAGATGAATACTTAAAAGAAATTTTTGCGAATTTTACTTTTTCCAATTGTTATTTCATTTATTATCTAATAATTTGTTTTGTTTAAAAAAATCAATTATTAGAGGAAGCTATAGACGCCTGCGCAATAAACCATGCTTGATCATATGATTGAACTCGTTTTTGTTACGCTCACGAAGTGTTTCCAGCAACAGCATGGCGTCCGTTATCAAAGGTGCGAACATATAATCATATATGAAAATTTAAAAAGAAAAATATTTCAAAATTAATAATATATATTATTATATAAAAGATACTTATAATGATATTACTCGGGATAACATTTTCGTAGACACGGGAGAAATTTGGAGTAGACTTTTCGAGCATCGTCCATTTATACAAGGTGAAGTAAATTTCTTTCTACGAGAATTCCAGGTAAATTTAATATTCTTTTATAACAATAATTAATAATCATTTTATTATCTAAATGAAATCTAATAAATTGTCTTCTTAAATTGACCTAATGTAATAGTGTATAAGGTTTATATAGTTTTCTTTTTACGTTGGTAACTATAACCTGATATTTGTAATAATAATATATTTAAATAAAGTTTGTAACTACTAAACAATTTTTTTTATTATATATGTCTACTTTATACATATATACTATAATATTGTAATATTAACAAATGAATGAAGTAATTATACGATAAGGTTTAAAGCCTTATCATTCATATGAAAATATGAAAAATTAGAATATTTGCAAATTGATATTCATTTAGGAAAAGAGAAACGATAGAGAAGTGGAAAGACTTTTCAAAATTCTTGAATATTCAACGGAACTAAACCAAAATCAATTGCCACGTGCAGAGCAACTTGGAGATTGTCATTTACCAAGTTTAAAAGCAAACATTGATGTTGCGCTTAGTATGTGCGAAAGGGTACTTCAAAGACAAGAAGAATTTGACAGTGTACGTACTTCAAATGTAACAATACATAAGACTTCACTTATACGATAAATATTCTCAAACTAATTATCCTATATTGCAGGATCTAGCGTTGCAACATAGCAGAGAAATTCGTAAAGCAGAATGGGAAAAGTTTATAAATGATATGAGTGACAAATGCCAAAAAGTAGATAAAGCTTTTCAGGACAAAGAAAACGAAATCAAAGAATATTATATTGATTTAGAAAAAAAGTTACACATTACACCTTGATTCGATCAATATCTCACATTTACTACTTCCAAATAAATTTTTAGAATAGTAACAACGGTGCCACATATATGAATACTTAATATTATCAAAATATTAACATTATTTTTTGAAAAAATATCTATATCATTTTTAGAAGATATAAAAATGCCTATAGAAACTATTGATGATCCATCCTTATGCCTAAAACCAAATACAAAATTAATAGACTTTGTTTGGAAAAACGTTTCCGATGTAGATAATGCTCCACCTGGTATCGCTACTCTAAAGAAAAGTAGTAGGAAGAAGTGCAATGACGTTCTATTGAAATTAAATGATATTAATTGGTTAAATAAATATTTAGAAGAGTATAGAAAAGTTACATCTCAAAAGGTATACTTACATGAAATTTTAGAAGGTGTTGACGTAATATTACCAACGCCCAAAATTACACCTAGAAATCCTGAATTGGAAGCAAGGATACAAAAACTTACGGCACAACAAAATGATAGAGAATACAAAGCTATGACCAAAAGTGTTGATACAATGCGTAAAGAATTACCAGAAGATACGATAGCCTATCAAAGTAAATAATAATATTTTAATTGATATTCTATATTATATCTACAAATACATGTTTATTCAATTTTCTTTTCTATTTACAGTGAAGCAAATAAATAAACAATTAATTGCCGTCGCACAATTTATCTTCTCCGTACTAGCAGGATTCACATTTGGTTTTCTTGGAGTAGAGTTAATAGTTGGTAATTTAGATTTTGGGTTTAGATTATTACTAGGTATAATATGTGCATTGGTAATTGCATTAGCCGAAATCTATTTTCTGGCAATTAAATTAAATGAAGATTGTTACGATGCATTCTCAATGCCTAAACCCAAAAAATTACATCAAGAGTAAAATTGTTAATTAAACAAGAATATTTTGTATTTATACATCAGTGGTAATTCTAATAATTATAAATCAGAATTTTATTTGTTGTTATTAAAAAATATTTAGATGGCACTCTTATAATATTTTATATACTTTTAAATTATTTATAATAATAATAATGCATTATAATATCAATAAGTGAAACAAAATTACAGAGAAAGCAAAATATAAGACAATGTAGACATTGCATAATGTTTTTTTCTTTCTTTTTAATTTATTATTGAAAAATTGTCAATTTGTTAAAAATAAATAAATACATTACACAAAAGAGACATTATTGTAACGTAAATAAAAAAAATTAAAAATGACAATTTTCTTTAGAAATGTATGAAATTTAAAGATGATAAAATGTATTTATTTTTGAAAGAAATTTTGTTTTTTAAAAATTATCGAAATAATAATGTATGTATGAGTAAAAATACAAATAATTTCATATTTTCCGCTAATTTTTGACTCCCTAACTGAATTTTCTTATTTTTAATCTTTAACTACAATAATTAATTTAAATAATAAGATCTATTAACGAATAAGAATCATAAAGATATAATATGATTTCTTTATTAAGACGTCTTAGAAATAAAATTATAGATAAAATATTTTCTAAAATATTTATAAATTATATAATATAGAATTAGATTCTCTATTTGCTTATTTCTACCTCTTAGATTCCTCATCGCTATCACTTTTATCACTGTAACTATTTTTACCATTTTCTTGAGTTTCTAATTCATGTTCACTAGTCGATGAATTTTCGTTATCATCTTTTGTGTCGGTATTAGAACAAGAGTCAGTATCAGATTCACTATCACTGTCTGAATCTGAGCTACTTTCATCTGAAGAACTACTAGTCGATGATTTGGCTGCCATCATTTCTTTGAATCGCCTTACTGTAATTTTCCGAGGTATTATTTCACGTAGAAATTCCAATGTTTGTTTTGTCTGCACTACCTCTGCCAAATGTTTATAATCTAAATTATTTCCTTTATTATTTTGCATATGAGCCTCTGTTGTTAAGTAATGAATAAATAATTCCTAAAAAAATTAAAACATTATTAATTGATAAACAATACATATTTAAATATTATTTTAATATTAATGTATACAACTTTAATAAAGGATAATAAATGATATAAATAAACAATATTTTTAATAATCCCGCCGCAAAATACGCAAGTCGGGTTAACTACCGTATACTCGAATATATTTGCATCTTTTAAACTTTCGATTATTTGTTATGAAAAATTTACCGTAGCTTTTGTAACCAAATATAATCCGTCTTGTCCAACCGTATCTACGTAAGGCGAACTTTTCATTATCGTTTTAACTCTTGAAATTGGTAAACGTAATTCTTTTATTTTCGTCGGTAAACCTTGAGCCGCCATTTTTAAAGTTAATGTAACAATTCAATACAAACCGAAAAACACTATTAAAATTAACTAACGACGTACAGATTTAATTACCCGTTAACTTAAATCGAAGTAAACGTTTCTGTTAGTTCGATATGAAATAATGTTTCGTGTGAACAAATTTTATTTTTACTACATTTTTAACTCATGTTACATCAACATTCATAATCTCGTTAAACAAATTATTACTGAACCTAAAACAAACTATTTAAGAGAAGGTAAGTATATACATAAAAATATTTCGAAAAATAGTTACAAATTCCTCCACCATTGCTTTAAACTTCGATTAAAATTAAACATTGTCCACTAATCTTCACTCGAAGAATGATTGACTACAGCGACATGAATGGCACAAATGTAAACTAAAAACAAGATAGAGGAGCGCCACTATCAGTGTATACGTTTTGTAAGTTTTCCCTTCCTACGATTAGATTAGCCTAGGTTAGAGTTTAGTGCTTGTAGATGGAAATTACATTTACTAGTCTCTTATCTGTTTACAATTTTAATTTTTTATATAAATAAAATAATATAATTAATAACATATAGTAATAAGTGTAGAAATTCGCTGTAAAAAAAAAAACAAGATTTTATTAAATATAATAAAAATTGAGTAAATGTACATACTAAAAATAAAAACATTTAAATCTCCAAAAAGCTTTGAGATATAACTTCTAACACCTTTTTTAATTAACTCTATGGGGGTAAATTAAACGCTTTGTACATACGTTCTCGTATAATTGCTTCATGCATTGATTCATGTAAACCTGTTTCTTTATTGCATATGTAAGTATTTATTTATTTCATTTTGTGATTAGTTATTGAATTTATCCACTCGTTATTTTTTTAAATAATATAGTACATTCTAAAAATATTTGATTAGAAAAAAGAAAGAAAACGTATGTACCTAAGTAGTAGTGAAGAGGAAAAAATGGATCTTCCTGACGACATATTTTCTTCGTCTGAAGAAGAGAATTTAATTAGACAAAAAACAAGAAGCGTCTTACACTTCAAGCTCAGAATCAGAAAATAGAGAAAAAGATGTTCCACAATTGCAAGAAAATAATGACAATGAATTTACATCGCCAGATACATTTGTGGATATCTGCTGGTCGCATCAAAATTTAATTCCAAAAATACACAATTTTGATAATAAAGATTCTGGATGCAAAGCAGCCTTAGACAAATCGTCAAAACCATTAGACTGTTTTCAAAGTACCCTTGTATAATTAGGGTATATTTTAGACATGTTAATATATTCAGGTTCGGAAACAGAATTTTCTGTATTTCAAGAAAATTTTGGAAAATCCGATAATATAGTCATGACTATAATGAAAGATTATCTCGGGAAAGGTCACAGTTTATTTGTTGATGACTGTTACACGACTCCACTTTTATTTAACACATTACACATTAACTAGACAAATAGTTGTGGTACCATAAGAAAAAACTGCAAGAATGTACCAATTATTTCAAACAAATTACAAAAAGAAGAAATATTATTTCGATCGACTGAAATTTTATTATGTATCAAATGGCAGGATAAAAGAGAAGTTTGGATGTTACTAAGTTTACATCGTGCTGATATCGTAGAAATAGGAAAGCTTCATTACCATACAAAAACACTGGTAACAAAACCAACATTTATACAGGACTAAAATCGTAACGTGGGTGCTGTAGATAAGACACCGATAATTTTTATTGATGACTTGATAACGCTTCACACTTGCAATATCAAGTTATAAAATCGGATGAAAATAAATAATACGTTAAATACAATAATAATGAAATACTTTCATTTCCTTTTTTTGTTATATGTAATAATATCAAAAATTTCTAATAAAAAAATTAGATTCTTTCTTTATAATACCTTAGAACAAAATTATAAGTGCCAATACCGTCCCTTTGACCGATTTTGTAGAAGGAGGTAAAGCGTTGTTTTGAGTCACTTCGACGAGATGCAATCCTTTGATAGTGAATTCATGTTTTTGACAAATTTGTTATTTCAATAACGCCAATATTATTCCTAGCTATCAGAATAAACTTTTACAAATTATTACATTTGTGAGCGTAATATATCGTGATTTTCTGAAAAAATATTTTTGAAAAGAGTGAAGGCAGTGGGGAAATATTCGCTAGTTCTGCATATCACAATGTTTGACATTTCAAGTTCATAAGTCAGGAAATAATTTTATGATTTTTATATTCACGATAGGCGCGTTTATAATTCAAGGAAAAGTGTTGATAAGGAAATGTAATAAATATTAGTGCTTTACAATTCTATTCTTCTCGTAATCATTTTCGAATTGTTACGTTTTCTTTTCGTTTAATATAAAAAGTTAATAGAAATCATACTTTTGATCAAAACAGTAAATTTGTATGATACAAAGTTTGATCAAGGTAAAATGGAAATGTTTCTATTAGATAAACCTTAAAACCTTGTAGGAGGGTTTATCGCTGCTCATAAGAGAAAAGCGATTCTAAAAAAGGTAAAAATGACCTTTTTATAAATTTAAATAGATATTCTAGAATAAGCGAAGATGTTTTTTCTGTTTAGGTAAAAATATAAGAAATATTATCCTTTGTTATTATGAAGAATAGAAAAATATGTATATGAAGAAGAAAAAGAGTACGTGAGTTTTGTTTGTGTATTTATAACATGCGTGACTTCAGAAAGGTCAATATAATACAGTGTAGAGATATATATTATCTAATGAACGGTTAAATTAAGGATGTAAGAATAGAGTGTAGATAAATATGTTGGAATAAACGGTTGAAACAAAGAAGATAATAATAAACGGTCCGATAATTTAACAGTTAATCAAAAATTATACGATATTTCATTAAAAAAATAAATGAATTAATATTTTACTCTTTTAATTCACTTTTCTTTTGTTTTGTAAAGTAATTCAGATTTTTAAATAAGTGATTCATAAAAGTAAAACATTAGGGGGTAGATATTTGAATATTTTTTATACACAGTTGAAAGAAAACATAAGTTTATCCACCATGAAATTATTATCATAATATTACGGTAAAAAGATTCTAATCGGTGAACTTTAAGAGTATCAAATGTAGAGATAAGCATATCTACATTCTGCAAAAGTACTTACATCATTCAACACTTATTTCCAGATCAGTTTAAACGTATCATCATAGCAAGTACGGAAAATGAGTATTTTATTTCGAATAAATGTAGTACATTAAATGTAACGCGATTGGAATTTTTATCGTTAAATCTATCGTGGATTATTGCATTACAATATTTATTTAATTTCACTTTTCTCGCGAAAGTGCATTGTCATAAGTTGGTTCAAAAGTGAACAAAAAAAATATTCGACCATGACATCATTAATCGTTACAATAGTGACATGTCTTTTGATTATCAATATTGGACTAACCAGCAGTGCAAGAATTTTGGCTGTCTTTCCAATTCCTTCTTACAGTCATCAAATAGTTTATAATTCTATATGCAAACATTTAAGTTTGCGAGGTCACCAAGTTACTTTAGTTACAACCGATCCGATAAACCACACAAATTTGAAAAATTTAACCCAGATCGACATCAGTATTAATTACGAACAATTAAAAGATACCAATTTCTATGAAGCTAGAACCATGTACACCTGGCAGCAAATATCAGCGATTTATTTATTTGAAAAAATACACGAGTTTTCTAAGAATGTTTTCGAACATCCTGACATAAAAAAAATCTATGCACCTGATAGCAATGAGAAGTTTGATGTCATTCTAGTCGAAGCCATAATGACGCCAGCCATTTATGGGTTTGGACACAGATTCAAAGCTCCATTGATAGGTACGTAAATGAATATATTCAAATTACAAACGATTAAATGTGAATTAATTAAACAATAAAAAGGAAGAAAAATAAATAAATTAATGTGTTAACAAGAAAAACAAATCATGAAATATAATGTTCTTTCTTTAAATAAACCATTTTTTGTAATAATTTTCCTGATTTGAACAATTATCTTTTAAAAATATCTATTAATCTCCACATAAATATTTCGATGTAATCTTTGCAAATGATAAGAGTTTAATTCCTCACAAATTTTCTTTCAATCATTGAGGAGTTAAAATGAGACAGTACAAGATTAGTTTTCTTTGCGAAGTTTGCAATATGATTCCTCTTATAATGTTTATAATATAATCTTATAGTTTGTTCTTATTATTTACTTTCTTATTTGTAATAAGGAGGAAGAAGGCATAAAAATTAATCTTATTCCATATCTTTATCTCATTTTATATCTTCAGGGTTTTGATATTTGATTTATTTTGATATATTTATAGGTATGTATTCATTAGCGCTTACACAACAATCTCATTTTATCATTGGAAATCCAGTGCTACCATCACATCCTTCGGCTTATGAATTAAATAAAGGCATTGGTTTCAATTTACCTTTTTGGAAAAGAGTACATAACTATGTCGTAACATGGTGGCACATGCACGTAAATTGTAATAATAGAATGTATAAACCGCAACAAGAAATTGCAGAAAAATATTTGGGTAAAATACCTTCTATCAAAGAATTAGAAAAGAACATGAGTCTCCTATTTGTAAATCAGCAAGAAGAAATTTCATTTACCCGTCCCAATGTTCCTAATGTCATAAATTTTGGTGGTTTGCATATATCAAATGACATTCTAAATAAACCTTTACCAAAGGTGATTTTTTGTATGACACATAAAATACTTTACTTTTCATTACATTTGTATCAAAATTTTCTGTTTCAATGTCAAACTCTGAAATCAGATGTAGTATTAATTATTTCTTTCTAGGAATTAAAAGAATTCATAGATAACGCAACTAATGGTTTCATTTACGTCAGTTTTGGAACAAACGCAAATCCATCAACGTATCCGAAAAAATTGTTGGATATATTTTTCCATGTTTTCTCTAATTTACCGATGAAGGTTGTATGGAAACTCAAGGGAAACTATCCACAAATATCAGAGAATATATACATCTCTGAATGGTTTTCACAACAAGAAGTTCTATGTACTATATCTCAGAATTTTAATATTTTTTTAACATATTTAATTTTTATGCGCATATATATTTTATAACTAATAATAAACATTTTCGTATTTCATATATTATAATATGAAAATGCAGCACATCCGAATTTGAAGCTGTTCGTTTATCAAGGTGGTCTTCAAAGTACAGAAGAAGCTATAAACTTTGGTGTACCACTTGTTGCAATACCAATATTATCCGATCAAGACATGATAGTTTTGAAAATGGAAAATTTAGGGGTATGCAGAAGCGTTGATATTTTTCAAATGACAAAAGAAGTTTTAAACGAAGCGATTATGGAGGTCTTACATAATAAAAGGTAAAGTTTTAATTATTATAATTTTTTTAAAGATAAGATCAATTAACTAGAAAAATCAATCATAGTAAAAAACAAAATATATACTGTAATCATTTGTTTTTGCTTTTTTTAGTTACAAAGAAAACATGTTGAAACTCAAAAATCTTATAGAAGATAAACAAGTTGGCACAATGGAAAATGTCATTTGGTGGATTGAGTATGTCATTCGTCATAAAGGAGCAAGTCATCTCCGTTCTAGCATCGTAGATGAACCATGGTATCAACGATACGATACTGATGTTATCGCTTTTTTATCTGTTACTTTGTTTATAATTACCATCCCTAGTCTATATATTGCTTTTAAAGTTTTTGTAATTATTATGAAATATTGCGCATGTTTATTATTTAAAGAAAAAAATAAAAAGAAATTAAATTAGTTTTATAATCGTAATCGAAAAAATAAAGTCTATTTAAATGAATTTCAAAAATCTTCTAGATAAGACAATAAAAAAAGATTACGTGAGTAGAAAAGATTATAGTTAAAATGAAAACTAACATGTATATTGATTGTATTGATCATTCGCATTTTAATAATTTATTCTAGTAGACGTCATTCTTATTTTAAATTTCTCTTTGTAGAATTCGAGTATCATTAAAAAAGATTTTTAAAAGTAGTATTATAAATATATAAAAATTAATGGTTAAAACTGCCAAAAACAAAAATTAGTAAAAAAATAAGATTATTTCAATTGAACTATTTACGAATTGTTTTTTTAAGTGGTTCCCTGGTCAAAATAATTAACTAAGTCATCTTTATTACAAAAAAGTACATTTCACTCTCAGACTAATTGTACTCTAGCAGTATATAGTTAACGCTTAACAAATATAAAGAAAAAGAACTATCGTACAAGTGTCGCTTCAGACATAATACCGAATCGCGAATAAAAGGAATAAAAAATCTCCTGTCCGTTTTAATCTTCAAAAGTTTAGTACATCAACAAAAATGTGAGTATATAATTCGTGTGAGTGTACTTTATATACAAAGAAAAGAGACAGTATAAAAAAGAGATGAAAGAAAGATGGAGAAATAAGTACGGATGATGGGTCAAATAAAAGGTAAGAAGATGATTTTTCTCAATTCTTGGAGATAAGAGAAAATTATAGCACGCGTAGGCTGAGAAAGTAGATTTTTTGTCGCAAAAAGCGAGAATAAAAAAATCTATTCGCTACTCATTGAAGCGTTAATTAAAAGAAATCTAAAAATGAACTTGAAAAATAAAAGATTGTTCTTCCATATAGTTGTAAGAGTAAATGTATACAAGTTATTTAAAAACGATCCTTACATTATTAATTGAATAAAAATCAACGAAAATCACTGGTAACGAAAAGAAAAATATATTAATACTAACTAATTAATTAATAAGACTTCATAATTGAATCTACTTAAATGAATAGAGTAAACTTTTTTTTTTTTAAACTCAGCCACAGTAAACGAAGTTTCTCTGGAAAAAATTCACACAAGCTTTTAATTAACTGAACTTACTTAATTATTGAATGGAATTGATAATAATTTTTATCGATGACTTGATAACACTTCGCACTTGTAATATCAAGTTATAAAATCGGATGAAAATAAATAATACGTTAAATACAATAATAATGCAATACTTTCATTTCCTTTTTTTGTTATATGTAATAATATCCAAAATTTCTAATAAAAAATTAGATTCTTTCTTTATAATACCTTAGAACAAAATTATAAGTGCCAATACCATCCCTTTGACCGATTTTGTAGAAGGAGGTAAAGCGTTGTTTTGAGTCACTTCGACGAGATGCAATCCTTTGATAGTGAATTCATGTTTTTGACAAATTTTGTTATTTCAATAACGCCAATATTATTCCTAGCTATCAGAATAAACTTTTACAAATTATTACATTTGTGAGCGTAATATATCGTGATTTTCTGAAAAAATATTTTTGAAAAGAGTGAAGGCAGTGGGGAAATATTCGCTAGTTCTGCATATCACAATGTTTGACATTTCAAGTTCATAAGTCAGGAAATAATTTTATGATTTTTATATTCACGATAGACGCGTTTATAATTCAAGGAAAAGTGTTGATAAGGAAATGTAATAAATATTAGTGCTTTACAATTCTATTCTTCTCGTAATCATTTTCGAATTGTTACGTTTTCTTTCTGTTTAATATAAAAAGTTAATATAAATCATACTTTTGATCAAAACAGTAAATTTGTATGATACAAAGTTTGATCAAGGTAAAATGGAAATGTTTCTATTAGATAAACCTTAAAACCTTTTAGGAGTGTTTATCGCTACAACAGAAAGCAGTAATGCCGAGAATAGTTCTTCTAAATAAGCAAGTTTGATTGGCTGAAACGACCGATCGCTGTCATATTCTTGTTTGATGTAATCATTTAATATGCGTATATTTTTAGCAGAAAAGATTACATTTACTAATCCGATACGTAACAAAAAGAAAAGATAAATTTCGTCCAAGTAAAGTGTGATGAGAACCGTCTACAGACTATATATATTAATCGCACTCATTAAATTTTTTTTCAATATTTATTATTCCAGTATTTCAATAATACTTTACTATATTTCAAATAAATTTTCTTGATAAAAATTAAGTCTGATACTATTAATTAGAAACATTTTTCATGATCGTTCAATAATAAATAATACGACAATATATATTATTTTATTTTTTCTTGCCCTACATTTTTTGTTATGAACTAAAATAGATTTGTAAATTTGTGACTCATAGCGATAAAGCATTACAATAGATATGTAAATATAGTTTTTATCCGAAGTTGTCGTTAAAACATAAGTGAATTCAGCATGTATTTGAAATTATATGATTATGTTAAAAAGATTCTAATCAGAGAATATGATGAAGAATAAAGTATGGAAATGGGCGGAGCAAGCGTATGTACTCCCTTGCACCGATGTCATCCAACACTCATTTTCGAATAAGTTTGACAGTATTAAACATATGTAGAACTAGCAAAAGTGTCATGTTACGAAAACGTGTTTTTTTTATCACCAAAATGAGTGTAATGGATTACATATAGCATAATTGGAGTTTTTATCAGTAAACCTATCGTGCGTTATTTCATCAGAACATTTTCTTTATTTCATTAAAAAAAATATAAAATATAAAATCATGAAATTATTAATCGTTACAATAGTGACATATCTTTTGATTATCAACATTGGACTAACCAGCAGTGCAAGAATTCTGGCTATTTTTCCAATTCCTTCTTACAGTCATCAAATAGTTTATAATTCTATTTGCAAACATTTAATTTCACGAGGTCACCAAGTTACTTTAGTTACAACCGATCTCATAACCGACACAAATTTGGAAAATTTAACTCAGATTAACGTCAGTCATAATTACAAGCAATACGAGCACTTGAACTTCATAACAATTAGATCCACGTACTCATGGTTAGATATACTTGACCATTATATATTTGAAATAGGTCACAAGTTATCCGAAAATATTTTC
Source organism: Polistes dominula (assembly GCF_049000335.1). Classification (NCBI taxonomy): domain Eukaryota; kingdom Metazoa; phylum Arthropoda; class Insecta; order Hymenoptera; family Vespidae; genus Polistes; species Polistes dominula. The sequence continues at coordinate 4,669,941 of NW_028300998.1, read as the reverse complement.
GATCATTCTGACTTTAAAAAGATCTATGCACCTGATAGCAATGAGAAGTTCGATCTTATCATAGTCGAAGTAATTTATACACCAGCCATTTACGCATTTGGACACAGGTTTAAAGCTCCTTTGATAGGTAAGTGAAGGAAAGTACAGGTAGCCCTCCTACAACACGGCATCCTGCAACACGGTTTCCTTTCAAAGAACCTTTGTACAACACTTTTTTTTGTACAGCTACGGCGAGGCTTGCCGTCTTAAAGATACAGTATTGCGGAAAGTTTTTCTTTTTATCTCTATAGTCTGAAAACAAAAGTTTTTGTCTCATTGCTTTGGGTCTCATACAACGCGGTTTCACACAATACGGCATTTCTAGGAACCTATCTACCGCGTTATAGGAGGGTTACCTGTATTAGTAAATGAATAGATATAAATTTATTAAACAATAAAATAAAAGGAAAATAAATAAGTCAAAGTATTCAAAAAAAAAAAAAAAGAAATCTATAAGTTATGATGTTCTTTCTTTAAATATATAATTTTTCTTAAAAAATTTAACTAGTTCAAATAATCTTTCTTTTTATCAACAATTTTAATAGTATCTATTAATCTTGATATAAATACATATTGCCGTTCATTATCACCACTTCATTATCTTTGTAGAGTAATCAGATAATGATGATGGCACTCTACAAGAATTATCAATAATTAAGCGAATCTTGATCGTTAATATTACATATTTCGATGCAATCACATAAAATAAGAATATACCTCATCACTGTCTTTCTTAGAATTGTTTTGAAGTTCAAAAGAGACAGAAAAAAATTAATTTTCTTTACGAAGTTTTTAAAATAATTCCTCTTATAATACTATAATATGATCTTAAGACTTGTTCTTATTTCTTATCGCTAAATTCTTAATAAAGATGAGAAAGGCATAAAAATTATACTTGAAAAATTAGCTAATCATTTAATATATATTTATAGGTATGATTTCGATGGGGCCTCTACAAATATCTCATTTTATGGTTGGTAATCCAGTGATACCGTCACATCCTTCATCCTACGAGATAAATAAAGACTTTGATAAAAATTTACCACTTTGGAAAAGAATACACAACTATGTCGTAATATGGTGGCACATACATGTAACTTGCTATTATAAAATGTATAAACCACAACAAGAAATTGCAGAAAAATATTTGGGTAAAATACCTTCCATTAGAGAACTAGAAAAGAACATAAGTATCCTATTTGTAAATCAGCGAGAAGAAATTTCATTTACCCGTCCCAATGTTCCTAATGTCATAAATTTTGGAGGTTTACACATAGCTAATAATATTACAAGTAAACCTTTACCAAAGGTAATTTTATGTTTGATACATAAAATACTTTACTTTTCACTAATTTTTTTATCAAAACGTTCTCTTTCGATGTCAAACTTTGAAATCAGATATAATATTGATTATTTCTTTGTAGGAATTGAAAGATTTCATGGACAATGCAGTTAATGGTTTCATTTACGTTAGCCTTGGAACAAACGTAAATCCATCAACGTTTCCGAAAAAATTGATAGATACATTTTGCCAAGTTTTTTCAAATTTACCGACGAAGATTGTATGGAAATTCAAGGGAAACTGTTTAAAAAGATTAGATAATTTATACACTGCAAATTGGTTTCCACAACAAAAAATCCTGGGTAATGTATCTGCGAATCTTTATATTTATTTATTATTTTCAATGTTTATGATCCTATATATTTTGTAACTAATAATAAACATATTTTTATATTTCATGTATTATAATATGAAAATGCAGCACATCCAAATTTGAAGCTTTTCGTTTATCAAGGTGGACTTCAAAGTACAGAAGAAGCTATACACTTTGGTATACCCCTCGTTGGAATACCAGTACTAGTTGATCAAGATATGCTTGTCTTAAAAATGGTAAGTTTAGGGGTGTGCAAGAGCGTCGAAATTTTACAAATGACGAAAGAAGTTTTAAACGAAGCAATTATGGAGGTCTTACATAACAAAAGGTAAAGTTTTAATGATCATAATTTTTTTAAAGATAATATCAATTAACTAGAAACTTCAGTCATAATAAAAAACAAAATATATACTGTAATAATTTACTTTTTTTAGTTACAAAGAAAACATGTTGAAACTCAAAAATCTTATAGAAGATAAACCATTTGACACAATGGGTAATGTCATTTGGTGGATTGAGTATGTTATCCGTCATAAAGGAGCAAGTCATCTCCGTTCTAGCATCGTAGATGAACCATGGTATCAACGATACGATACTGATGTTATCGCTTTTTTATCTGTTACTTTGTTTATAATTACCATCCCTAGTCTATATATTGCTTTTAAATTATTTGTAATTATTATGAAATGTTACGCAACTTTATTGTCCAAAGAAAAAAAGAAAAAGAAATTAAGTTAGTTAATAATCGAAACCGTGAAATAAATGTTATTTAAATAAATTTCTAAATTATTCTAGATAAGACAAAAAAAAAGATTTATGACTAGATAATATTATAGTGCAAGAATAAATTAATATACGTATAGGATTATATCAGTCATTTTCACCAGTCATCTTTTACTCTATAAAATGTCATTTTTATTATAATTTATCTCATAAAAATACTGCGATAAATCTTATGCAAGCGCTAATGTTTATCTTTCGTAAAACGATCTTGTGTGAATCAAAGTAAAATGAAAATGAAATTTAAACAAATTTTACCTTCTTCTTGGTATAGGTAAAAATATAGAAATTATTGAAAATGGTATATTGTATTAGGTCGTCCCGAAAATTTCTTCCTTTTCTTGATGATAAGTTGCACAATATTGTATGCGTAATATTTTTTATGTTATTGTACTAAATAATATCGATTCTACTCTATATTACCTTTTTCTTCACTGTATATTATTCAGAAAAAAACTAGAAGAAACTTTTGGGACGACCTAATATATTTATTATAATCCTGACCACAGTATTCCGACATTTTCTCTGTGCGAATATAAGAAGAGTCTCCAATTAAAAATGTCTGTCATTCTAAAAGAGTATTCACAGAATTATCTTATCGTTAATTACCTTAACATTAATTACCTTATTTCTTATTTATATATAATTATATAATTATATATAAATTATATATTATATAATTATCTTATATTAATATTAGCATTAATTACATTATTTTCAGAAAAAATATCTGTAGAGATATTTGAAGTCAAGGGGACATATTCTCCAGTGCGGTATATATTTATTTTTGATATTTATAATTGCCAATCATTACGTAATTATATAATTTCATTTTCAATAGTATTTTTAGCATTAAATAATTTCATTAGACACATATATAATGCAAAGAAATACGCTGATAAGAATACGTTATACAAATTTATGCTGTATCTTTTTTGTTATCGATTTAGAACTATCACGTTGTTTTTTTATTTCATGTATGTATATCGAATTAATAGACATTAATCTTTTTTTACCAAAGTAGCAAATTCGTTCGTTATAAAATTAGGACTGAGAAAAATGAAGCAGCGGCTACATGTTTCAACCAATTAAACCTGCATCCTCTTAAGGACGTACTTTGCTGAAACTTACAGCAACCATATCGAGAATAGGTCTACTAACTAAACGATATTTAATTATTTAAATAGGAACAACCTACTGCTGTCCTATTCTTGTTTGATATAACCATATATTGTAAGTATTTACCTCACTTACAAAAAAGATTACATGTACAAATCTGATGCGTAACAAAGAAAGAAAACAACCCTCTCACAGAATATGATGAGAACCAAATATATTCAAATAGCCAAGTATATTCATTCCCCTTATTGAATTTTTTCAAATTTGAAACCATTAATTAAGTTAAAAACCGTAATTTAAGAACAATTTTCCTTATTGTTCATAAATAGATGATACGGAAATACATATTACTTATCAATTTTTGAAAAAGTAAATATTTTTAGCAAAAAAGTGATTCATAACGATAATGTATTTTTACATAGTCACCCTTATTTTGTTGAACCCACAGTTGACCGAAAAACATTAATTTTGAGTCTGGGAACTATACAAGTATCAAATATACAGATAAGCAGAGATAGCATATCTATTTTATTGTATAAATCATTCAATAGTCCTTTTCACATCAGTCTGACTGTTGCTTACGTATATAAAGCATCAAAAACGCGATGTATTCAGAATGGATATTATATTGAGGATATAAGTGGGATAGATTGAATATAATTACAATAGATTGAATATAAGTATAATAGATTGGGTATAAAATTATAATAGTTCCTATCCGTTGGTCTGTCGTGTACTATTTAAATCGAGCTTATAGTTTTTTTCTAGTATTCTCCTGAGTGCGGTGCTGTGAGATAGTTTAAAAGTCGGTAGAAAATATATAATCATGAAACTATTAATCGTTACAGTAATAACATGTCTTTTGACTATCAACATTGGAATTACCAACAGTGCAAGAATTTTGGCTGTCTTTCCAATTCCTTCTTACAGTCATCAAATAGTTTATACCTCTATCTGTAGAAATTTAAACTTACGAGGTCACCAAGTTACTTTAGTTACTCCCAATCCGATAAGCGATACAAATTTGACAAATTTAACCCAGATTGACATCAGTTATAGTTACAAGCTATTAACAAATATCAACTTCTTAGAAGCTAGACCTGTGTACTCATGGAACGATTTACTTAATCTTTATTTATTTGATATGGGACGAAATTTCTCTGAGAATGTTTTTAAACATCCTGACTTTAAGAAAATCTACGCACCTGATAGCAATGAGAAGTTCGATGTTATTCTCGTCGAAGCCATAATGACGCCAGCAATTTATGGGTTTGGACACAGATTCAAAGCTCCTTTGATAGGTAAGTAATGAATATATCCAAATTACAAACAATTACAAACAATTAAATGTGAATTAATTAAACAATAAAAATGAAGAAAAATAAATAAATTAAAGTATTAACAAGAAAAAAATTTACGAAATATAATTTTATTTCTTTAAATAAATCATTTTCTGTAATAATTTTCCTGATTTAAACAATTATCTCTTTATCAAAAATTAAAAGATATCTATTAATCTCCACATAAATGTTTCCATGTTATCTTAATAAATGATAAGAATTTAATTTCTCATAAATATTTTTTTAATCATTTTGTAATTGAAAAGAGATAGGGTAAGATTAGTTTTCTTTGAGAAGTTTGTGATATGATTCCTCTTACAATATTTATAATATGATCTTAAGCCTTATTCATATTTTTTATCTTCTAATTTGTAATTACGTTAAAAAAAAAAACCATAAAAATTATTTCTATTCCATACCTTTGTTTCATTTTATATCTTCAGGGTTTTGATATTTGATTAATATATTTACAGGTATGCATTCATTAGGGCTTGACGTACATTCTCATTTTATCTTTGGAAATCCAGTGATACCGTCACATCCTTCGACCTATCAGTTTAAAAAAGACATTGGTTTCAATTTATCGTTTTGGGAAAGAGTACACATTTATGTCTTATCATGGTGGCATATGCATGTTACTTGCAATAATAAAGTTTATAAACCGCAACAAGAAATTGCAGAAAAATATTTAGGTAAAATACCTTCCGTCAAAGAATTAGAAAAGAACATAAGTATCCTATTTGTAAATCAGCGAGAAGAAATTTCATTTACCCGGCCCAACGTTCCTAATATTATAAATATTGGTGGTTTACACGTAAAAAATGACATTCTAAATAACCCTTTACCAAAGGTGATTTTTTGTTTGATACTTGAAATACTTTACTTTTCACTACTTTTGTATGAAAACTTTTTCTTTTATCGTAAAACTTAGAAATCAAATGTAGTATTGATTATTTCTTTGTAGGAATTGAAAGATTTCATAGACAATGCAGTTAATGGTTTCATTTACGTTAGCCTTGGAACAAACGTAAATCCATCAAAATTTACGAAAAAAATAGTAGATACATTTTGTCATGTTTTTTCAAATTTACCGACAAATGTTGTATGGAAATTCAATGGAAATTGTTCAAAAAGATTAGATAATTTATACACTGCAAATTGGTTTCCACAACAAAAAATCCTGGGTAATGTATCTGGGAATATTTATATTTCTTTATTATTTTCAATGTTTATAAGCTTATATATTTTGTAACTAATAATAAACATATTTTTATATTTCATGTATTATAATATGAAAATGCAGCACATCCAAATTTGAAGCTTTTCGTTTATCAAGGTGGACTTCAAAGTACAGAAGAAGCTATACACTTTGGTATACCCCTCGTTGGAATACCAGTATTAGCCGATCAAGATATGCTTGTCTTAAAAATGGTAAGTTTAGGGGTGTGCAAGAGCGTCGAAATTTTACAAATGACGAAAGAAGTTTTAAACGAAGCAATTATGGAGGTCTTACATAACAAAAGGTAAAGTTTTAATGATCATAATTTTTTTAAAGATAATATCAATTAACTAGAAACTTCAGTCATAGTAAAAAACAAAATATATACTGTAATAATTTGCTTTTTTTAGTTACAAAGAAAACATGTTGAAACTCAAAAATCTTATAGAAGATAAACCATTTGACACAATGGATAATGTCATTTGGTGGATTGAGTATGTTATCCGTCATAAAGGAGCAAGTCATCTTCGTTCTAGCATCGTAGATGAACCATGGTATCAACGATACGATACTGATGTTATCGCTTTTTTATCTGTTACATTGTTTATAATTACCGTGCTTAGTCTATACATTGCTTTTAAATTATTTGTAATTATTATGAAATGTTACGCAACTTTATTGTCCAAAGAAAAAAAGAAAAAGAAATTAAGCTAATTTGTAATCGTAATCGAAAACTAAAATATATTTAAATTAATTTTTTAAAACTTTTTAGATAAGATAACAAAAAAAGAGTACATAAGTAGATAAGATTATAGCGAAAAAAAAACTAACATATGTATAGATTGTATCAGTAATTTTCACCAGTCACCTTTTACTCTATTAGAAGTCATTTTTATGTAAATACATTTAAAAAAAATATTTATATCTGAATGAAACGCTTAATTTATTTATCCGTAAAATGATCTTGAATCAAAATAAAATGAAAGTAAATGCGTTTGATTTTTATCATAATTTACGATCTATCACTGACTCTAAAACTAATTAGAAGACTTCTTTGCAAACAGTTATTGCAAATACAAAAGTTTCACACATTATTTTAATCGCGAAAAATTTTGTCTTCCTTGGTCTTCACTGATACACTGATTCTATTGCGAGAACAGTTTCTGAGACTTTTTTAAAATAAAAATATAACTTTACACGAACAAATTATAATGCAATTATTGCCTTGCTAGAAGTTAATTTAGTTTTTTATCGTGACCGTAAAACCGACGTCACTGCACGTAAAAAAATAATGTTAAGCGGTCTTTAGCTAGATTTCACTTGCCATGGAATGTAAAACATATAAAAATATGTTAAACATTACACGGAAAGTAATATCCATTGCCCGGGTCTAACCACGAGGAGGTAACCGCTTCTGAAGACCCAAGAGGGATGTGCATCATAAAGATGCTCACATCCGAATATAATTTAAAGGAATCAATCTAACTCTTAGGCCCCACCATAAGATATAATACTAAAAATGCAATGCATTTTTTTGCAATATATTATTAGTATTTAATTTAAACTGAATTATATCAAACATTTCAAAGACTAAATCGCGATAGTGCAAAGTGTTAAACCTGTTATACTTAAAACTAAGTATCAAATTCATCAAAGATTTTGCGAATGTAATTTCGATTATATCTCGTTCGAGATAGAATCGAAGTAAAAATAAATCTTTCAAATGGTTGCAAATACCTTTGAATCATGATACACATTAAAAATGATAGAATTGTCACAAAATAAATTTACGAGTTAAGCATGATAGAATAAAAAGATAAAATTTTGTGACAATTCTAAATAAAAAAACCCGAAGATGGGACTTGTACTATTAAAGTGCAAGTGTACCATGTGCTTTTCCGGGGTCCTACCTACTTAAAATTAAAGTTTAACATTCACTCAGTAAAAAACACATGCATACCCACCCACTCACTCCACGGTTCTCACACATACCACCAGGGTGCAAAAGCCTACACTAGAGAGCATGCCCCGGGGCACCTCCGTCACCCTAGTTCAACCGCGTATTTCTAAACTTAAATTTTAAAAAGGTTACGTACCAGTTGCTGTAATCGTCTGTCAAGGCT